>NC_067437.1:19241187-19541187 GCF_009764475.1 Pristis pectinata | reverse complement strand
GAATATTCCATAGGCCCCCCGGTAGCAGCAGGGATACTGAGGAGCGGACTGGGAGGCAGATTTTGGAAAGATGCAAAAATAACAGGGTTATTATCGTGAGAGACTTCAACTTCCCAAATATTGATTGGCACCTGCTTAGTGCCAAAGGTTTAGACGGGGCGGAGTTTGTTAATTGTGTACAGGACGGATTCCTATCACAGTATGTTAACAGGCTGACTAGAGGGGATGCCATATTAGATCTAGTTTTAGGTAATGAACTGGGTCAGGTGACAGATCTATTGGTGGGTGAGCATTTGGGGGACAGCGACCACTGCTCCATAACCTTTAGCATTGTCGTGGACAGGGTAGGAGCAAAGAGGACGGGAAGATATTTAATTGGGGAAAAGTGCATTATGAGGCTATGAGGCGAGAACTTGAGAGTGTAATTTGGGATGACATTTTTGAAGGGAAATGTGCTGTGGAGATGTGGTCGTTGTTCAGGGATCTCTTGCAAGATGTTAGGGATAAATTTGTCCCGGTGAGGCAGAGAAGGAATGGCAGGGTGAAGGAACCATGGGTGACAAGAGAGGTGGAACAACTAGTCAGGAAGAAGGCAGCATACATAAGGTGCAAGCAGCAAGGATCAGATAGGGCTCATGAGGAATATAGAGTAGCAAGGAAGGAACTTAAGAAGGGGCTGAGAAGAGCAAGAAGGGGACATGAAAAGGCTTTAGTGAGTAGGGTTAAGGAGAATCCCAAGGCTTGTTACTCATACATGAAGAGCAGAAGGATGGCTAGAGTAAAGGTAGGTCCGATTAAAGACAAAGGTGGGAAGATGAGCCTGGAAGCTGTGGGAGTGGGTGAGGTTCTCAATGAATACTTCTCTTCAGTATTCACCAAGGAGAGGGGTCTTGATGACGCTGAGGACAGTCCTGGTAAGGGTAATGTTCTAGAGTATGTAGATATCAAGAGAGAGGATGTGTTGGAGCTGTTAGAAAATATTAGGACAGATAAGTCTCCGGGGCCTGATGGAATATTCGCCAGGCTGCTTCGTGAGGCGAGGGAGGGGATTGCTGAACCGTTGGCTACGATCTTTAAGTCCTCGTTGTCCACGGAGACGGTACCAGAAAATTGGAGAGTGGCGAGTGTTGTCCCCTTATTCAAAAAAGGTAGCTCCCCTTATAATAACCTTTCAATTTAGAGGAACAGAGTTGACGACATAATATTGCTCTGTTTCTATTGAGAAATTTTAGTCCAGTTTTTTTTTCTGTTTTTTTTAATTCTTTTTCTTTAGCTTAGTTTGGTTTGATATATTGTTTATAATTTTTCTTATTGTTTTGGGGATTTACTTTAATATTTTATAATAAATCTTTTTCTTTTATATTATATTCATTCGTTAACAGATTGTTGGATCTACAGATTTTTTTATACTTTATTGTTCTTTATGATTATCCATGCTATGATTGTTCTCCTGATCTCTTTGTATTACATGTACAATCATCGATGTTATTTATTAATCTGTATTAATTTGAAAACTAATAAAAAGATTGAAAAAGAAAGAAAGATAGAGTGGACAGCCAGCACCTCCCAGGGCACCAATGCTCAATACAAGAGGGCATGGCTTTAAGGTAATGGGTGGGAAGTTCAAGGGAGATGTCAGAGGGAGGTTTTCCACCCAGAGAGTGGTTGGTGCATGGAATGCACTGCCTGGGGTGGTGGTGGAGGCTGATACGTTGGTCAAGTTCAAGAGACTGTTAGATAAGCATACGGAGGAATTTAAGATAGAGGGATATGTGGGAGGAAGGGGTTAGATAGTCTTAGGAGTGGTTTGAAGGTCGGCACAACATGGTGGCCCGAAGGGCCTGTATTGTGCTGTATTGTTCTATGGTTCTATGGTAATCCAGTAGGCTTTCCTTGCTCTCTGCCTGTCATGCCTATTCAGCTTGCTGTCATTGACTTCCCAGCTTCTCATTTGCCTCCTTACTGCTTAGGGTCCCACCCTCCTGCCAAACTAGTTTAAACCCACCCTAGCAGCATGAATAAATCTGTCTGCCAGGATATTGGTCCCCCTTCAGTCCAGGTGCAACCCATCCTTCTCCTACACCAATTTTTCAGCCACACATACATTTGCCATATCCTCCTGTTCTTGCCTTCACTAGCACGTGGCACTGCAAGTAATCCAGAGATTACTACCCTCAGAGTCCTGATTTTTAACTTCTTCCCTAACTCCCTATGTTCACTCCACAGGGAGACACACACCATTCCGGAATCCTATTTCTGGTCACAGGCTCTCCTGTCTACCCCTGTAACTCTTGTCCCCCCATCACTATAGTCATGTCTGCTTCACCCTTCCTCGCTGAGTCTCAGAGCCAGTCCTGGTGCCACAGACCCGGCTACTGCTGCCTTCTCCTGAACTGTCATTCCAGCCCCCCACCTCCCCCACCAACAGTATCCAAAACGGTATACATGTTTTCGAGGAGAATAGCCACAGGGGAATCCTGCACTATTTGTCTACTCCCTTTTCCTTTCCTGGTGGTGACCCAACTACATTCTGCCTACATCATGACCACGTCACTAAAGCTCATTCTATGATACTTCCACCATCTCGGATGACCCTGAGTGTGTCCAGCTCCAGCTCCTTCACAGAGTCAGTCAGGAGCTGCAGCTGGACACATTTCCCACAGGTGTTGTCCTCAGGAGTTTCCCTGATCTCCCACATCCTGCAGGAGGAGCATACCACTGCCCTAACTGCCATCTAAATGCTCTGAGACTAAAAAGGAGGACGAAGAATTATGGACTCTGGCATATCTGGGAAAGTGAGGCTCAGAGCCATGGGAGAAAAAGAGAGAGAACCAGAAGGTGCTGACACACAGCAGAGATTGAGGGAAAACCATAGGAAGAAGTGGTGATTTGAATATACATACCTGAGATCCTGGCTGGGGCCAAACTGAAGGCCTGAAAATGGAGCTGGAATCCATGCAGGACGAGATGGCAGGGAAGACAAGTACTGAGGAAGGATAGTTGGCTGTAGTAGCACGTCTTGGTAAGAACCCGGTCAAAGTGCCAGAGAGAAGTAGAAACCACAGAGGGGGAGCAGTGACAGACGGTCTCACAGAACTCCCGTCAAAGAGAAGACAAAAGCTTCTTCACAGTCAGCATGCCTTCACAGTGGAGTAATAAAAATCGAAACACGAGACTGCAGATACTGGAATCTGGAGCACCAACCAATCTGCTGGAGGAATTTTAAGGGGAATTAGATTAGCATATGGAGGGTTGTGGTGATACATTCAGATGAGGAAGGCTTGAGTAGAAAATGAATGTTAGCGGCATTGGTTGGACCAAACAGCTCATTTGTGTGCTGTTTATTCAGTACAAGGAAAGGCAGGGAATGCAAAAGGGAGTTAATGGAAATGGTGAATTTCTGCACTTACCAAATTAAGTAAACATATGATTAACCCAATTGTTAAACATACAATACGAATATGGTTTCAATTTCGTAAATTTTTTGGATTGGATAAATTTAATCTATCAAGTCCCATTCAATCTAATTTTTTCTTTCATCCATCCAGAGTTGACTCAGCTTTTTCCATATGGAAAAGGAAGGGAATAGTATGTTTTCGTGATTTATTTATTGATAACTGTTTTTCATCTTTTGAACAATTGTCTAACATACGATTTGCCTAGATCACACTTTTTTCGATATTTGCAGATTAGAAATCTTTTAAAACCTATTATACCCTCTTTTCCGACACCTTACAAAACTGAAATTATGGAAAAAATTTTTGGTTTTAATCCTTGTCGGAAGGGCTTGATAGCAATAATCTATGATCTAATTATGAAAATTCGTTCAGAACCACTGGACAAAATTAAGAATGAATGGGGAATTGAACTCCAGACATCTATACCCAGAGACTTGGAAGAAAATTTTTCATTTAGTTAATGTGTGCCATACAGTTTAAGGTAGTTCACAGGACCCATATGTCAAAAGATAAGCTAGCTCATTTTTATCAACATATAAATCCTATATGTGACAGATGTAAATCGAATGTGGCTTCTTTGACACATATGTTTTGGTCCTGTCCTCTTTTGGAAAAATATTGGAAAGATATTTTTAACATTATTTCAAATGTATTGAAGATTGATTTACAACCTCATCCTATCACTGCAATTTTTGGATTACCAAGGGTAGAATCTGGCCATCTATCTGCCTCCGCTAACCATATGATTGCCTTTGTTACATTAATGGCCAAACAATCCATTTTGCTTAAATGGAAGGATCCAATACCCCCTACTACTTTTCAATGGTCCTCTCAAACTATATCATGTTTATGATATAAAAAATTAGGAGTGGTACTGTTGATCCTTTGCTTAAATTTGAGGAAGTTTGGAGTCCATTTATTCAATATTTTCACATGATATAGATCCCCTTGTAACAACCTTTCAACTTAGAGGAATGGAGTTGACGACATAATATTGCTCTGTTTCTATTGAGAAATTTTAGTCCAGTTTTTTTTTCTGTTTGTTTATTTTTGAATTTTTTTTTTCTTTAGCTTAGTTTGATTTGATATATTGTTTATAACTTTTCTTATTGTTTTGGGGGTTTTTTCTTTTATATTTTATAATAAATCTTTTTTTTCCTTTCTTTTATATTATATCCATTCACTAAGACATCATTGGATCTACAGATTTTTTATACTTTATTGTTCTTTATGATTATCCATGCTATGATTGTTCTCCTGATCTCTTTGTATTACATGTACAATCATCGATGTTATTTATTAATCTGTATTAATTTGAAAACTAATAAAAAGATTGAAAAAGGAAATGGTGAATTTAAGGAAGCAAAAGGAGAAAACTATGGCATGTGTCATAATGTAATTCACCTTTTTCCAAATCATGCCATAGCTTAGTTTCTATGGTTAGGAATGTGTTGTTACCGTGCACCAAGTTTACATTGACGATTTCTCTACTCTGAACAGAATACAGTATATTAAAGAGGAAAATACAGCAAATAATTCTGAGTACTTACAGAATAAATCCTATTAAGAGATTTTTGATCAATAATTATTAAAACACTCGTGCGTGGTTTATTTGGGTTTTCACTATTCAAGTCCTATGAAGATTGTCAGTTCAGTCTGAAAAAAAGTTTTTCCATACCAACAGATCCTGTAGCACCCAAGGTATGGAATTGCACAGTCCCATTGCTCCTGTGAGAACTCCAGAATATTCTCTACAGCTGGAGATAGAAGAGATTCAACAGGTAGGAATGATCTGTAGAACATAATTAGAGCAATTCACTTAAAGAAGTATATTGGTAAATCCCAAAATTGAAATAACCTTACCCTATCTGGTCAAATATAAGGGGAAAATATACAGTTAATGGCAGGACCCTAAATAGCATTGATGTACAGAGGGATCTTGGGGTCTAAGTCCATAGCTCCCTGAAAGTGGCCATGCAAGTGGATAGGGTGGCAAAGAAGGCGTATGGCATGCTCGCCTTCATTGATCGGGGCATTGAGTATTAGAGTCAGGAAGTCATGTTGCAGCTATATTAAACTTCGGTTAGGCCACATTTGGAGTATTTTGTGCAATTTGGTCGTCCTGTTACAGGAAGGATCTGGAGGCTTTGGAAAGAATACAGAAGAGGTTAACCAGGATGCTGCCTGGATTAAAGGGTATGAGCTATAAGGAGAGATTGGACAAACATGGTTTGTTTTTCAGGAGTGTCAGAAGTTGAGTGGAGACCTGATAGAAGTTTATAAAATTATAAGGGGCATAGAGTAGACAGTCAGAATCTTTTTTTCCCAGGGTAGAAATGTCAAATACTAGAGAACATGCATTTAAAGTGAGAGGGGGAATGTTTAAAGATGTGTGTGGTGATTTTTTTTACTCAGAATCAGAAACAGATTTATGATCATTGACTTATATGACGTGAGATGTGTTGTTTTGAGGCAGCAGTACAGTGCAAAGACATAAAGCGTAGTATAAATTACAAAAATAAATAAGTAGTGCAAAAAAAAGAGTGGTAGGTGCCTGGAGTGAGCTGCCAGGGGTAGTGGTGCAAGCAGGAAAATAGTGGCATTTAGTTGGCTTTCAGATAGCAATGTGAACATGCAAGGAGTGGAAAGATATGGATCATGTACAGGCAGGCGAGATTTAGTTTGATTTGGCGCAGACATCATGTTTGGTTTGGATGTTGTGGCCAAAGGGCCTGCTCCTGTGCTGTACTATTCTTTGTTCAATGTTTATGATTCAGTGCCATTTGCAGAAAAGCTTAAAGTAAACTGCTATGCTGCATAATGTCTTTGATTAAGAAAGATAGCGGTAATATCAAGAAAAGCATTCTGATCTGGTTAAAGAACCTATCTGGCCCAAAGCTAAGCCCAAATGTTTTAACAGAATGTACACCTGACCCAATCTGATACCTGGGCCCAGGGAGACTGCAAGTTGAAGGTAAAATGATAGATGTTGATTGAAGTTGAAACAAGGTATTTTTGCTTCGGAACACAGTCCATCTCCATATCATAAACTTTATATTTTCAATACAATACCAGCTACAACAGCAATAGAACAGAAATTGGTGGAATTTCAATGCATTTAAGAAGAAGTTCACTGAATGAAAATATTCTTAAATTCAGCTAACCTGCTTTACAGTCTTGCACACATGAAAATAGGACCATTAGTCTTGGTTAACTATAAGAACATTAGAAATAGAATCAGCAGTAGGTCATATGACCCTTCAAGGGTGTTTCAGCATTCAGTCAGATCATGACTACCAGTCTTGGGCTTCATTCTTTCCCATCAGATCACCAGTTCTGTGATACTGTAGGTCATACCTCTTCAGGTGCTTTTAATATATAATGAGGGTTTTTATCCCCACCTCCCTTTCCAGTGAGTACCATATTCCTACTCTCCTCTGGGTGGAAACAAAATCCTCACCTCCCCAACAGCCCTAAATTTATCTTCCTGATTTTGCCCTCTTCCTCTCAGTTAAATCTTCCCTCAATCTCTTCTTCTCTAAGGAAGACTATCTTTCCTCATTGCTAAAACATTCCAGCTTGGACATCTTGATAAACTTCCTGCACCAGTCATACTTCTCTGTAATGTGATGACCAGAACTATAAGCTTTGGTTAAACTAGTTGTTGCATACAGGTTCTGTAAAACCTCACTGCTCCTATATTCTCTGCTGAAATAATGAAGGAAAATACCCTTGTGCTTTCTTTATTGATTTGTCTTACCTTTGGATCAGTGGGTTTACACTTAAAGGTGCCCTCGGTCTGTTGAACCTCACACATTTCAGGATTAAATTTAATTTACTGAATTTTTGATCAACTGACCAAACCATCTTTGTCAAGTCCAAAGCTTTCCTTCTCACAGTAAGCCCAACTGCCAATATTTGGTATCATTTGAAAACTTCGTCATATCGCCAATACAAACATTAAAGAGAAAGAAATCTTGTGGTAACAGCCTTCCAGTCACAAAAATACTTATGGACCAGGACCTGCCACTAAGGCAATTTTGGATCCAAATTCTGACCCATATTTGTATCACATTTTTTAATCCAAAAAAGGCAAAAGCTTTTGCTTTTTTTGGATTAAAAAGAAAACTGCTGGAGGAACTCAGTGGGGCAAGCAGCATTTGTGGAGGCAAAGGAATGGGGTATGTTTTAGGTCAACCCTGCATCAGGAACTTTCTGGATTTTTGAGCTTTGAAATTACAATGCATCAGCATTGTACTTTAATTGGGGTTATGATCAGCTTAGTCTACAGGATTTACTTGCATTTGGAAAGGCAAGGAATGATTAGGGATAGTCAGCATGGCATTGTGCATGGAAAATCACGTCTCACCATTTTCACTGAGATGTTTGAAGAAATGACCAAGAGGATTGTTGAGGGCAGGACAGTAGACATTGTCTGTAAGAACTTTAATAAGTCCTTTGACAAGGTCCCACATTGTAGGCTGGTCAGGAAGGTTAGATCACATAGGATCCAGGGGGAGCTAGCCATTTGGATACAAATTAGCTTGGGAGAAGGAGTCAGAGGGTGGGAGTGGAGGTTTGTTTTTCAAATTGGAGGCCTTGACCAGCAGTGTGCTGCAGGGATTGGTGCTGTATTACTGTTGTTCGAGGGAAAGGTGATAGGCAGTCAGTGCAGAGTATCCCTGTGGCCATTCTCCTCAATAACAAGAATACTGCTTTGGATACTATCTCACCTTGGGGCGGGGTGAGATGACCTACCAGGGGAAAGCCACAGCAGTCAGGTCTCTGGCACTGAGTGTGGCTCTGTGGCTCAGAAGGGAAGTGGGGAAAAGATGTGTGGTAGTGATAGGGGATTCATTGGTATGGGGAACAGACAGGAAATGCTGTGGATGAGAAACAAGACTCCCAGATGGTATGTTGCCTCCCAGGTGCCAGGGTTAGAGACATAACAGATGGAGTTTACAGCATTTGTAAGGGAGAGGTGGGGCAGCCAGAAGTCATGGTTCACATCAGTACCAATGACATAGGCAGGAAGGGTGACGAGGTCCTGCAAAAGTAAGTTCAGGGAGTGAGGAGCCAAGTTAAAAGACAGGAGCTCCAGGGTGGTGATCTCAGGATTTCGATCCACGTCATGTGCTAGTGAGGCAAGAAATAAGAAGATAATGCAGTTTAACATGTGGCTAAGGAGATGATGCAGGGGGGAGGGCTTCAGATTTTTGGATCATTGGACTCTCTTCTGGGTGGGTGGGACCTGTACAAATGGGACCGTTTGCACCTGAACTGGAGGGGGACCAATATCCTTGTGGGAAGGTTTGCTAGTGCTGCTCGGGTTGCAGGGGGGTGGGAACCAGGGTGGCAGGGCATCAAGTGGAGTAGCTGTGGGGAAAGTAGATGTTAAGCCTACAAGCAAAGACAGAAATCGACTGGTTAATGAGCATGGTGGGACTAATGTGAGATGCGTCTATTTCAATGCGAGGGGTATTGTAGGAAAGGCAGATGAACTTAGAGCATGGATCAGTACATGGAATTATAATCTTATAGCCATTAGTGAGACTTGGTTGCAGGAGGGATAGGACTGACAGCGCTGGTGTTCTGGGGTGCTGATGTTTTAGACATGATGGAGAGGGAGGTATTAAAGGGGGAGAGGTGGCATTATTCATCAGGGAAAATGTCACAGCAGTGCTCAGAGAGGACATACTGGGGGCCTTGTCTACTGAAGCAATATGTGTGGAGCTGAGGAATAAAGAAGGGATGACCATGATAATATAGACCCCCCAGTAGTTAGCGGGATTTAGAGGAACAAGTTTGTAGAGAGATAGCAGACAGTTCCAAGAAAAATAAGGCCATGATAGCAGGTGATTTTAACTTTCCACATATTGACTGGGACTTCCATACTGTAAAGGGATAGAGTTTGTCAAATGTGTTCGGGAAAGTTTCCTCAATCAATATGCAGAGGTCACAATTAGAGAGAGCACGAATTAGAGAATGAAGCAGGGCAGGTGACAGAAGTGTGTGTCGGGGAACACTTTGGATCTAGTGATCATAATTCCATTAGTTCCAAGATAATCACGGAGAAGGATAGGACTGGTCCTCAGGTTGAGATTCTAAATTGGAATAAGGCCAATTTTGATGGCATCAGGAGAGATCTAGCAGGCGTGGATTGGGATAGGCTGTTTTCTGGCAAAGAGGTAGTGAGTGGGAGGATTTCAGTAGTAAAATATTGAAAGTACAGAATCAGTATGTTCCTTTTAAAATAAAAGGCAAGGCTAGCAGGCTTGGGGAACCTTGGCTATCAAGGGATATTGAGGCCCTGGTAAAGAATAAGAAGGTGGCGCATATCAGGTATTGGCAGTTAGGATCAAATAAAGCACTTGAGGAGTATAAGAAATGCAAGAGAACACTTAAGAGAGAAATCAGGAGGGCAAAAAGAGGACGTGAGGTTGCTCTGGCAGACAGGGTGAAAGAGAATCCCAAGAGTTTCTGTAGCTATATAATGGGCAAAAGAGTAACAAGGCCAAAATTGTTCCTCTTGAAGATCAGCATGGTCATCTATGCATGGAGCCGGAAGAGATGGGGGAGATCTTAAATGATTTTTTTTCATCTGTGTTTGCTCTGGAGACAGACACAGAGACTATAGAACTGAGGTAAAAGAGTAGTGAGGTCATGGACCATATCCAGATTACAGAAGAGGAGGTGCTGGCTGTCTTAAGGCAAATTAAAGTGAATGAATCCCCAGGGCCTGACAAGGTGTCCCCTTGAACCTTGTGGGAGGTTCGTGCAGGAATTGCAGGGCCCTGGCAGAGATACTTAAAATGACTTTTGCCACGGGTGAGGTGCCAGAGGACTGGAGGATAGCTAATGTTATTCAGTTGTTCAAGAAAGGGTCTAAGAATAAGCCGGGAAATTACAGGCTGGTGAGCCTGACGTCAGTCATCGGTAAATAATTGGAAGGTATTATAAGGGACAGGAAATATAAGTATTTGGATAGACAGGGCCTGATTAGGGATAGTCAACATGGTAGGTCATGCTTAACCAATCTTACAGAGCTTTTCAAGGAGGTTGCCAAGAAGGTTGATGAAGGAAAGGCAGTGGATGTTGTCTGCTTGGACTTTAGCAAGGCCTTTGACAAAGTCTCGCATGGGAGGCTGGTCCAGAAGGTTAAGTCAGTTGGTGTTCAGGATAAAGTAGTCAATTAGATTCAACAGTGGCTTAGTGGGAGAAGCCAGAGAGTGGTAACAGATGATTGTCTCTCTGACTGGAGGCCTATGACTCGTGGTGTGCCGCAGGGATCAGTGCTGGGTCTGTTGTTGTTTATCACCTATATTAATGGCTTATATGATAATGTGGTAAACTGGATCAGCAAATTGGTGGATGACACCAAGATTGGGGGCATAGTGGACAGCGAGGAAGGCTCTCAAAGCTTGTAGTGTGATCTTGACCAGCTAGGAAAATGGACTGAAAACTGGCAGATGGAACTTCATGCATACAAGTGTGAGGTGTTGCACTTTGGGAGACCTACACAGTGAATGGTAGGGTAGAACAAAGGTACCTGGGAATACAGATACATAGTTCCTTGAAAGTGGCATCCACAGGTAGATGGGGTCGTAAAGAGAGCTTTTAGCACATTGGCCTTCATAAATCAGGGCATTGAGTACAGGAGTTGGGATGTTATGTTGAATTGTACAAGATGTTGGTGAGGCCAAATTTAGAGTATTGTGTGCAGTTCTGTTCACCTACAGATATCAATGAGCTTGAAAGAGTACAGAGAAAATTTACAAGAATGTTGCCGGGACTTGAGGACCTGAGTTATAGGGAAAGGTTGAATAGGTTAGGACTTTATTCCCAGGAGTGCAGGAGAATGAGGGGACTCTTCGAGGTATACAAAATTATGAGGGGTATAGATAAGTGAATGCGTGCAGGCTTTTTCCCCTCAGGTTGGGTGAGACTAGAACGAGACGACATTGATTTAGTGTGAAAGGTGAAATATACAGTATAAGGGGAATCTGAGGGGAAGTTTCTTCACTCAGAGGGTGGTGCGAGTGTGGAATGAGCTGCCAGCGGAAGTGGTAAATGCGGGTTCAGTTGTAACATTTAAGAGAAGTTTGGATAGGTACATGGATGGGAGGGGTTTGGAGGGATATGATCCAGGTGCAGGTAGATGGGACTAAGCAGATCAGGTCGCTGTAGTATTCTATCCCTATCACTGAAATGGATGAGGATGTAGTTGGCATGGTCAGTAAGTTTGGAATAACACCAAAATAGGTCATATAGTGGACACTGAGGGAAGATATGTAAGATTACAACAGGATCTGGATTAACTCTAGATCCTGTTGTAATCCAGATCCAGATGCTACAGGCGTGACAAAGGTACAGGTAAACAAAGAGGGCATGTTTCCTTTTTTAAAAGGGAGGATGTAACAGCAGTGCTTAGAGAAGACATTCTTGGGGGATCGTACAATGAGGCCATATGGAGATCTACTGAGGGTAGAACTTAGAAATAAGAAGGGGAGGGTCACTCTAGTGGGGCTGTATTACAGGTCCCACAGTAGTCAGCAGAAACTTAAGGAGCAGGTATGCAGAGAAATTGCTGATAGTTGTAAGGATAATAGGGTTGTATTAGTGGGAGATTTTAATTTCCCTGGTATTGATTGGGCCAACCAGAGTGTTAAAGGCCTGGAAGGGGTGGAATTTGTGAAATGTGTCCTGGAAGGTTTCCTGAGTCAATATATAGAGGGCCCTCTTCGGGAGGGTGTAAGACTGGACCTCCTCTTAGGGAATAAGTAACTGAAGTGGCAGTCAGGGAATACTTTGGCTCTAGTGACCATAATTCTATTAGTTTTAGAATAGTGATGGAAAAGAACCAGGTCCACAGGTTAAGGTCCTAAACTGAAGCAGGCTTATTTTTGGGAGATTAGGCAGGATCTAGCAGAGGTCGATTGGGAGAGCCTGTTTGAAGGGAAAGAAACGAATAGCAAGTGGGAGGCTTTTAAGAGCATGATATCAAGAGTCGAGAGGCAGCATGTTGCATAGTTAAGGTGAAGGGTAAATCTGGCAAGCTTAGGGAACCCTGGCTGACGAGAGATATTGAGTCTCTGGTCAAGAAAAAGAAGGAAGCATATATTGTGTTTAGGCAGTTGGGGAAAATGAATCCTTTGAAATTATAAAAAGATTAAGAATACATTTAAGAGGGAAGTCAGGAGGACAAAAAGAGGGTATGAGATAGATCTGGCAGGCAAGGTTAAGGAAAATCCCAAGAGGGATTACAGGCCCTTATATATTAAGAGTAAAAGGGTAGCTAGAGAGAAAGTAGGTCCCCTTAGGGATCAATAGGGCTGCCTGTTCTCGAGCCACAGGAGATGTGTGGGATTTTTAACGAATATTTTTCCTCAAGTTTATTGAGGAGAAAAACTTTGTGGGAGGCTGGAGAAGAAATTGTGGAGGCCCTTGTGGAAGCCCTCTGGATGGTGGCTAATGTTGTTCCATTGTTTAAGAAGAGTGGCAAGGACCAGCCAGGGAACTATAGGTCAGCCTGATATCAGTAGTGGGGAAGATACTGGAGTGAATTCTGAAGGATAGGATCTGCCAGCATTTGGATAGACAGAGTCTGATTAGGAGGAGTCAACATGGCTTTGTGTCTGGGAAGTCGTGTTTGATGAATCTTTTAGAGTTTTTTGATGAGGTTCCCAGAAGGGTAGATGAGGGTAGGGAACTGGACGTTGCCTATTTGGACTTTAGCAAGGGTCTCAACAAGGTCCTGCGTGGCAGGCTGGTCTGGAAGGTTAGCTCCCATGGAATCCAGGGAGAGCTAGTTAGGTGGATTCAAAATTGGCTCAGAGGTAGGAAGCAGAGGGAGGTAGTTGAAGGTTGTTTCTCGGACTGGAAGCCAGTGACTGGTGGTGCACCACAGGGGTCAGTGTTGGGACCCCTATTCAATATTTATAACCATAGAAACCATAGAACAATACAGCACAATACAGGCCCTTTGGCCCACCATGTTGTGCCGACCTTCAAACCACGCCTAAGACTATCTAACCCCTTCCTCCCAGATATCCCTCTATTTTAAATTCCTCCATGTGCTTATCTATCAATCTCTTGAACTTGACCAACATATCAGCCTCCACCACCACCACCCCAGGCAGCGCATTCCATGCACCAACCACTCTCTGAGTGAAAAACCTCCCTCTGACATCTCCCTTGAACTTCCCACCCATTACCTTAAAGCCATGCCCTCTTGTATTGAGTATTGGTGCCCTGGGAAAGAGGCGCTGGCTGTCCATTCTATCTATTCCTCTTAATGTTTTGTGTACCTCTATCTGTCTCCTCTTATCCTTCTTCTCTCCAATGAGTAAAGCCCTAGCTCCTTTAGTCCCTCCTCATAATGCATACTCTCTAATCCAGGCAGCATCCTGGTAAATCTCCTCTGTACCCTCTCCAACGCCTCCACATCCTTCCTATAATGAGGCGACCAGAACTGGACACAGTACTCTAAGTATGGTCTAACCACACTTAAATGATTTGGATGCAAATGCACAATGCTTGATCACAGAAAGATGTAGTTAAACTGGAAAGACTGCAGAAGAGATTTATGAGGATGTTGCCAGAACCAGAGGGCCTGAGTTATAGGTAGAAGTTGGCTAGACTAGGTCTTTATTCCTTGGAATGTAGGAGAATGAGGGGCGACCTTGTAGATGAGTTTAAAATTATGAAAGGCATAGATGGTAACAGTCTTTTCCCCAGGGTAGGGCAGTCCAAAACTATTAGGAATAAGTTTAAGGTGAGAGGGGAAAAATTTAAAAGGGGCCTGAGGGGCAACTTTTTCATGCAGAGGGTGGTGAGTACATGGAATGCCTTAGGGTTAGGGTTAGCCAAAGGAAGCGGTTGAAGCAGGTTACAATTGTATCATTTAAGAAGCACTTGGATAGGTACATGGAGGGGCGGGGCTGGGAAGTATATGGGCCAAACACAGGAAATTGGGACTAGCTGGGTGGACAATGGACAGGTTGGCCGAAGAGCCTGTATCCGGTGGTATTGTTCTATGACTTTATTGTAGAGAATGAACTTGATACGAAAACTACTGGAGATTTCTTATTGTTGCTGATCTTTGCTACAAAGTGAACAGATTTGGCCTTCCTAATTTTGTGTTACAGTGGCTTACATGCATCAGATCTGTATTTTGTAATGGTTCCTTCCTCTCCTGCATTCACTAATCTTTAGCGTAATATATGAATCTGATTGCTAATGTCTCTGTTTACAATAACTAAATACTAAATACGAAAGCAGTGCATTAGTTGCTGATTGGAGGTTTTGCTTTAGTATTGGTTGATCAGTATCTCTCACCTAGGCAACAGACATTAACCTTTTTATTTCCTGGCAGAGATCAGATGTTGCTTCAAATAATTTACCCACACCCCTGTGTGGCACATTACCACTTAACGACTCCGCAAGATTAATCAAAGACATTATGTGTCACAGATGTTCTCAACTAAACTGGGTGGATTTTCGGGCAATCACTGAGGAACTGGTAAGAATTATATTGCAACTCCTTTTCACAATATAATGATCTCTGGATATTTTGTGCTGTCTCAGCATTGAGGTACAGAGGGATCTTGCGATCCAAGTCCATAGTTCCTTGAAAGTGGCCATGCAAGTAGATAGGGTGTTAAAGAAGGTGTATGGCATGCTTACCTTCATTGGTCGGTGCATTGAGTATAAGAGTAAGGAATTCAGTTGCAGCTGTACAAAACTTTGGTTATTCTGCACTTGGTGTATTGTTTGCAATTCTGGTCGCCCCATTACAGGAAGGATGTGGAGGCTTTGGAGAGCGTGCAGAAGAGGTTTACCAGGATGCTGCCTGGATTAGAGGGTATGAACTATAAGGAGACACCGGACAAACTTGTATTGTTTTCTCTGGAGCGGTGGAGACTGAGGGGAGACCTAATAGAAGTTTATAAAATTATGAAATGCATAGATAGACTGTCAGAGTCTTTTTCCCAGGGTAGAAATGTCAAGGACTGGAAGACATGCATTTAAGGTGAGGGGGGGAAAGTTTAAAGGAGATGTACAAGGCAAGTTTTTTTTACACAAAGAGTGGTGGATACCTGGAATGGGCTGCCAGGGGTGGTGGTGGAAGCAGATACAATAATGGCATTTAACAGGCATTTAACAGGCTGTCAGACAGGGAATGGAGGGATATGGATCATGTACTGGCAGAAGATATTTAGTTTAATTTGGCATCGTGTTCAGTGCAGACATCCTGGGCTGAAGGGCCTGTTCCTGTGCTGCGCTGGTCTGTGTTCTATGTAAAAGCTTTTCATGCTAATTGCATGGATTTCATATGAGGCAAAGTGCCTGCATGAACTTCTAGAGAGCTACTAACAAATATCAGGGTAAGTGAGTGAGTCATCAAGTTGTCATCAAGCTCTTTGGAACAAAGCAGGAATTTTACTGTAGTTATGTTGCTTTCTTAAATTATAGTGTATCTTCTGGAGCCTAGTTGGTTTGCAGGTTAACATGCTAGACTGCCATTGTGGATCTAGACTATTAAGCTGTAGGCAAGAATTTAAATTCAATATTATTTAAATACTTGGATTAAAAAGTTAGTATCTGTCGTCCTGAAGCTACCAGGATTGTTGTAAAAACATGTTGAATTCACTAATGTCCTTGAGGAATGTAAACCTGCCACACTTGCGTGGTATGACTCCAGCCTGTCTATATAATTGACTCAATTTGAAGGGATAGTTGGGGATGGATAGTGAAAACCTTCGTGGCAACATCCATATCCTGTGAATGAATAAAACTTGCAAACCAATGTTGACAAAGGTCTTGGTTGAAAACTTGTGCTGCACTGTTGAAAGGGACAAGATAAACATTTCAAATAAAAGATTTGGATTTCTAGATTGTAACTCTAGTGAAAGAATAGTGGCAAACCTGGAAACATGTGGGTGTTGACTTTCAAGAATTAGTGTGATACTTCCACCAAAGTTAGGGCATATGAGTTCAGAAATCCCTGTAGAAATTTATCCCTGGGTGTTGCGTAGTTTTTAGTATATATTTCCTTTTTCCCTGTGAAGTTGATCTGGGCTGGAACTTCCTTTGATGAGGAGATAATCTGGCAACATATTTCCATACCCAACAATCTAAGTAATTTTTCCCAAGTTTCTTTGGAAAAACAGTTATTGTTCTCAACATCTACTTCCAGTGGGGCAGCTGAGACTGATATTTTAACATCTGGTCACAAATTCCTCTTCTACAGCTTCAATACATTCAAGCTCAACTGTAAAGGTCAAAAGGTACAAGGTACTAGTTGGTTTCAGTAATTTAGGCTGGTGAGTTTCATGAAAAATATATGCAGATTATTGACTACTATCTACTTATTCCCAGTGGAAAGTGGCTGAGTGTCAATTAGTTGATAATAAATGAAACAGATTTTAAGAAGTGGTGGGAGTGCTCTTGACTGCCTCTTACCCCAAAGTCAGAGCTGGTGTTACTTCCAGGCCTCTATGTACTAGTTATACTAATGTACAGGGCCAACAAATATAACCTGAAGTAGGTAGTTGCTGTAAACAATGTTGTAAACTGTGTGTTTTTCTATTCTCTATTTGAGAAACATTGGATCTTTCTGATATAAAAATGGGTATTTTCTTCAGTACCAAGTGTTTATGAGGCACTACTATTATCTTAACAGTATACGTTCAGAGGTATGTTTCATTTAACCCACTGACAAAAGGAGGTTACCAGATTTTTGCTTGCTGCACTCCTGTAGTTGTAGCTGGCTCTATTGTCACGTACCAGCAACGAAAGAAACACAGAGTCATGTATAAGTGTTAAAAACTATTTTATTAATAACTACTTGTGTTAATAAGAAAAAATAAAAGTAAAAATGTTAGAATGTTAGAAGTAAAAATGTTAGATCTTAAACATTAACCCCAAAAACTAAACTTGAAGTGTGTGTGTGGCAAATTCCCAAACTCCAAGTCTAGGAATAGTTCTCAAAGTTCAGTTCAGCAAGCCGTAAGGTAAAACGTGAACAAAGGCTTCTGCAAAACCACCGTTGACTGAAGAGGAAATGTAGAGAGAAAATAGAGAGTAGTTACAAAATCCAAATGTTCCACGATGGAAGTCATACGACACCTCAATCACTGATGATCTCCATTCCTTTGTTCCGAAGTATCTGCCACCCCGAAAGGCATTCGAGACATGGCCGTCCACACAAGTACCTGTTTCCTTCTACAGGTTAACAACAAAGTGGACTCCACTGGATTATTCCAAAAATCCATATGTGGATTGTAGTGACAGACACAGTTATTGTTTTCCATCCATCAATACAGAGACCAGCAGGCTGGTGTCTCTCTCCCTCTCTCTCTGTCCTCCTTCCGACTCTGACTGCTCCAAAAACATAATCACGTCCTTATCTCCTGTTGTCGTAATCACGACACACACACACACACACACTACTGTGCAATGCCTTAAAGGAACATTCACCAATAGTAACCTAATCTGTAACACTATAATTCTACTAATTTAATATGAATATGTATTTCAATTTAAATGAGCATGAACAAAAATAACTCTTAATGTAAAGAGCAAAAATGGAATATATCTTTTGCTGATCAACTGCAGCACAAAAAGACTTTCAGTGGTTGACACTACTCTCTAGATGGGAAAATTGCCAGCTAATTGCACTTTTAAAGCCAGGTTGGTCTTAATTATGTGAATTATTTGCACGCTTACCATCATGGCATTCCCCATTCCAATTTCCAGCTTCAGAGTCCTATGATTCATTAACTAAAACGTGACTATTTTGAAATGCATACAAATATAGATTTTGGTTCCTTCTAAAAACTTTACTTGAAGGTCATGTGCCATCACCCAGAATGGCTAAGGCATTCTAGAGTTGAAAAAGCACGAGATTTTGAGCACAAAAGTTGAAGAGTCTCAACCTGAAACGTTAACTGTCCATTTCCCTCTACAGATGCTGCCTGACCCACTGAGTTCCTCCAACATCTTGTTTGTTGCACAAGATTTTTAAGTTGAATTACCTTGAGGTAAAATGAGTGTCAGCAAGTTCCCCATAATCTATATGGAAAAATCATTAACATTTGTATACACCTCATAATGCTTCCGCAATCCACCAACTATTTTATTAGTCATTATTTTAGAGCTATCTCATTTCATTGGGTTGGTCTTTAAGGTTGTTTACTTATCTACTGACTTTTTTTTTGTTATCCAGTCCTTTCTGTACCTCATTCAGTTTTAATGTGTGATTTATTTTTGCTTCATGATCTGTGGTTGTTTACTGATTTACTTCTCTTTTACTTTCAGTTAATGCAGCAAGATATTGAAGAGGAAACTAAAGAATTTCTACAGAAAATAAGTTGCCTGTTTTATACTAAGATGGTCTGGGACACGTACATGGGGAATCTGGCTCCACAATTGACAGCCGTCATGCAACACCAAACAACAGAGACAGATTCATGCACTAGGTACCTCACTGAGGCTCAAATAAGAGCCATAACTAATTGGATATTATTCTCATTCCTCCAATTTGCTAATCAGATCTCTGCTTTCTTTTGAAAGTGTGCTGTATTTTTTTTAAAGTACAAGTCTCGTCAGTGTCTCATATTGTGGGAGTGTTGTGTGGAACTGAGTTGAAATCCCTAAGATAATTTTTCTGTGTTTTTTTTAACTGACTGACAGTAGTGCTGCTTCCTGTGCATGATTAAGATAGTTTCATATTTACAATGGGCCATAATATGTGGAGTGTGGCTGAAGCATGAACGCAGAGTTAATTAAAGGAGTGTTGGACTTTGTAAATATGTGGAATATATGAGATTGGGTGTAACAGTGATTGTTGCTCTAATTTAAGGATTGTGCCTTCTGACTAAGTGCTCTCTATATTGCAACAATATTTGGAGAAACTCCAGGAGGAAGTCTGAAGAGCCCAACATTGTGCTGTTGGGACATTGTGCTGTCAGTCTGTACATTCTGGAGTGAACATAGTTAAAATGTTCGGAACCCATTACAATACTGGCAAGAGGGATAGCGAAGAATCACAACCATTAAGACTGAATAAGTTAAAGAGGACACTGACTACATGACTGCGTTGGTAGGGTGAGACATTGAAGTTGACGATTTATTGTGCCATATCTGAGGTGAAGACTTGAACATGAGGAACATAAATGATAAAGGTTGTGCATGAAAATTGAGTGCAAGTCAAAAGGCAAATGTAGTAATTATCAAGGTCAGTTAGATTAAGGCCATGTCGAATACAGGAAGATGATTTTATTGAAATCAGGCTAGATACCAAAGCAACATTAGCAAACCTAATACCATCATAAGAAAATCAATATCCCATTTAACAGTATAATGGAGAAGCTACTGAATCATTTCAAGCCAGGGTCGTCATAAACAGCAGAAAGTTTAAGTTTAGAACAGTATAAATGGGAAATGGTCTCTGGAAATGTGGAATAAACTAGGCTGGTACAGGACATTCATGTTATATAAACCAATGAAGATAAAAGAGGCAACAGATGCTGTTTGTGATATATATATATATAAATATATAAATTATCTCGAGGAAAACATGAATGGATGGGTTAGTAAGCTTGCAGACAATACAAAGAATAGTGGTGTTGTGGGTAGTGTAGAAGATTGCCAAAGAATACAGCAGGATATAGTTCAGGTGCAGATATGGGCAGAGAAATGGCAGATGGAGTTTAACCCAGTCAAATGTGAGATGTTGCACTTTGGGAGATCAAATGTAAAGGGACAGTACACTGTTAATGGCAAGACCCTTAACAGTGTTGATGTGCAGAGGGATCTTGGGTTCACAGAAAGTGGCTACACAGGTTGATAGGATGGTAAAGAAGGTGTATGGTATGCTTGCCTTGATTAGTTGAGGAATTGAGTTCAAGAGTTGGGAAGTCATATTGCAGCTTTATAGAACTCTAGTTAGGCCGCACCTGGAGTATTGCATTCAACTCTAGTCATCCTACTGTTCTATCTTCTGTGCTGAATCTGAAACAAAAACTGGAATGCTGCAAGAAGTCAGTGGCTCAAGCAGCATTTCTGAGGCAAAAGGTGTAAGTCAACATTTCAGGTCGAGACCTTGCATCAAGATATGACACAAAATGTCAACTTGTATTGCTCGATCTGCTGAGTTCTAGTATTCTGTGTTTTTTTCAGACCAATGTCAGAAGCTCCAACAGTCAGGTGCACCTGAGGGTTGTGAGAATAAGCTCTGTTGGGAAGCTCCGATGCAATCAGAATCAAACTGCAAAAGTATTGCAGTTTAAAAGAGTAAAATGTTTCAATCGTAGAAAACAAGGGCAAATATCCATTGTAGATGGGGCTAAGCAGAATACAGCAAATCTCAACTGGCATTCAAGTCATTGATGTACAGAACGATCTTGGGGTCGAAATCCATACCTCCCTGAAAGTGGCAACACAAGTAGATAGAGTGTTAAAGATGGCGTATGGCTTGCCTTCATCACTAGGAACATAGAGCATAAGAGTCAGTTGCAGTTGAATAAAACTATGGTTAGGCCACACTTGGAGTATTGTGTGCTGTCTTGGTCACCCCATTACAGGAAGGATGTGGAAGCTTCAGCGAGGGTTCAGGAGAGGTTTACCAGGACATTAGAGGGTATGAACAATAAGGAGAGGTTGGACAAACTTAGATTGTTTCCTCTGGAGCTTCAGAGGCTGAGGAAAGACCTAATAAATATTTATAAAATTATGAGAGGAATGGATACAGTAGACAGCCGGAATCTTTTTCCCCAAGAAATATTGAGTACTAGAGGGCCTAGCTTTAAGGTAAGAGGGGGAAAGGGGATGTGCGGGGCTAGTTTTTTATACAAAGAGTGGTAGGTGCCTGGAACACATTGCCAGGGTTGGTTGTGGAAGCAGATACGATAGTGGCATTCAGGAGGCTTTTGGATAGACATGTGACTATGCAGGGAATGGAAGGATATAGACCATGTGCAGGCAGAAGGAATTAGTTTAATTTGGCATCATGCTCACCACAGACATTGTGAGCCGAAGGGCCTGTCTTGTGCTGTACTGTTGTCATGCCTCAAATATCAGAGGAAGACAATTTGTAATAATAAGCTTGCTGATCATAAACTGAAACAAAATAATAAATTATATATTATGTTTGACTTTCAGAAATGGTGTTATAAAAGATAATGAACATCCTGCAGCTGAGTATGTGAAGGCTGAACCACATCTTGGATATAAACGGGCAAAAGCGAAGGTTGTACCAGGGGCAGCTAGCAGGGTGAGACAGAGTACAAACAGTCCTGAGAACTGCTTGTAATCCGGACGGTTCGTAAGTCGGAAATGAACAAAAACATTGCGTAGAAGAGTGTCACAGAAACAGCTGTGACAGGAGAATGAGCATATGTGAGAAGAGTGGCTGCCAGCTGGCTTCACTGACTCTGTGGGTGACGAATGAATCTGCTCAGCACTCAACCCAGCCCCGATTGTTGCAACTCGGGTGGGGTGAAGGCATCTGGAAATGCCTTGTTCCCACCTGGCAGAAGATGCCTGCAGCACCTGACAAATCCATCCCCATCCGTCCCGCCGGTTTCCCAAAAGCTCATTCATATTGACTGTGTTCGTGGCCTAGTCAGGTGTCCATGACCCAGGGGGGTCCTGTATGTTTTTATGTTCTTACATATCTGGAACCTGCTGTGTTTTGTTTCTCTACGTTGTATTGTACCATTTGGCATTGTTTTTACTGTTTTCCTCTGTTAATTTAAGTTCTTCAATTTACATCTCCTTTAGCCAGATCACCTGTCCTAACTACCCTCTCGTTCAGCACAACATCTGCTTTTGTCATTTAGTTCCTCCTGATTTCCACCTTAACGCAGAATTTCCATTGGTGTCTCCATACCCCCCTCTTCTCTACAACTTCAAATGTGAGGGCAAGGGGAGCCCTCTCCCTGTTGGGTCTGGGAGAGGTGGGGGTGAAAGCAAACGTGTGGGAAGTGGCAGAGATACGGGTGCGAGCTCTCAACCACAGTCAGGGGGAATCCCCAGTTGGAAAAGAATTTGGACATCTTCAATGTCCTGGAGTGGAAAGGCTCATCGTGGGAGCAGATGCGGAGAAGTTGAGAAAAAGGGATAGCATCCTTACAAGAGACAGGGTGGGAGGAGCTGTAATCAAGGTAGCTGTGGGCGTCAGTGGGTTTGTAGAAGATGGAGGTGGACAAGGAATCTCCTGAGATGGAAGTGGAAAGATGGAGGAAGGAGAGAGAGAGAGGTGTCAGAGATAGTCCAAGTGAATTGGAGAGCAGGGTGAAAATTTGTGGCAAAATTTATGAAACTGTCGAGTTCCGCACGGGTACAAGAGGTGGCACCAATGCAATCGTCAAAATAGCGGAGAATTGAGGAATGGGGCCGGAGTTCACTTGGAACAGAGACTGTTCAATGTAGCCAACAAAGAGACAGGCATAGCTGGAGCCCATGCGAGTGCCCATAGCTACGCCCATGGTCTGTAGAACGTGAGAGGAATCGAAAGTGAACTTGTTTAAGCTGAGGACAAGTTCAGTCAGGCAGAGGAGAGTGTTAGTGGAAGGGGACTGGTTCTGTCTCTGGCCAAGAAAGAAGCAGAGGGTGGTAAGGCCGTCATGATGGGGAATGGAGGTATATAGGGACACCTCCAGCCGATGTATCCAACACATCATTCTCCGCTACTTCCACAATCTTCAACGGGACCCACTACCAAACATATCTTCCTCTCCCCACCACTTTCGCAGGTATCGCCCTCTCTGTGACTCCCTAGTTCACTCCTCCACCCCCGCCCATCCTGCTCCGGGAACTTTGCACTGCCCCTGGCATAGGTGCAACACCTGCCCCTACACCACCTCCATCTCCTCAAACCAGGGACCAAAACAGTTCTTTTAGGTGAGACAGAGATTCACCTGCACCTCCCTTAATATCATCTACTGCATTTGGTGCTCCAAGTGTAGCCTCCTCTAGGTGAGCATTTGGCAGAACACCTGCACTCTGTAGCTGCGATCTGCATCTCCCCATTGCCAGTCACTTCAAGTCCCCCTCCCACACTATCACTGATATGTCAGTCCTCGGCCTCCTCCACTGCCAGGAAAATTCCAAGCGCAAACTGGAGGAACAGTACCTCATTTTCCATCTTGGAACCTTGCAGCCTAACGGCATGAAAATTGAATTCTTGCACCTTAAGTAATCCCCACCCCACTTCCCCAAAACCCCCTCCCACCATGCTTCTTCCCTTTCCTAGCCTATCTCTATTTTTTAAACCATAGAACATAGAACCATAGAACAATACAGCACAATACAAGTCCTTCGGCCCACCATGTTGTGCCGCCATTCAAACCACACCTAAGACTATCTGACCCCTTCCTCCCACATATCCCTCTATCTTAAATTCCTCCATATGTTTATGTAACAATTCCTTGAACTTGTCCAATGTATCAGCCTCCACCACCACCCCAGGCAGTGCATTTCATGCACCAACCACTCTCTGGGTGAAAAACCTCGCTCTGACATCCCCCTTGAACTTCCCACCCAATACCTTAAAGCCATGTCCTCTTGTTTTGAGCATTGGCGCCTTGGGAAAGAGGCGCTGGTTGTCCACTCTATCTATTCCTCTAAATATCTTGTATACCATGTCTCCCCTCATCCTCCTTCTCTCCAATGAGAACAGCCCTAGTTCCTTTAGTCTCTCCTCATAATCCATACTCTCTAATCCAGGCAGCATCCTGGTAAATCTCCTCTGCACCCTTTCCAATTCCTCCACATCCTTCCTATAATGAGGTGACCAGAAATGGACACAGTACTCTAAGTGTGGCCTAACCAGAGTTTTGTAAAGCTGCATCATCACTTTGCAGCTCTTAAACTCGATCCCCCGACTTATGAAAGCTAACATCCCATAAGCTTTATTAACTACCCTATCCACCTGCGAGGCAACTTTCAGTGATCTGTGGATCCTTCAGATCCCTCTGCTCCTCCACACTACCCAGAATCTGCCATTTAGCTTGTACTCTGCCTTGGAGTTTTTCCTTCCAAAGTGTACCACCTCACACTTCTCTGGATTGAACTCCATCTGCCACTTGTCAGCCCAGCTCGGCATCCTATCAATATCCCTCTGCAAGCTTCAACAGCCCTCCACACTATCCACAACACCACTGATCTTTGTGTCATCTGCAAACTTGCTAACCCAGCCTTCCACCCCCTCATCTAAGTCGTTAATAAATATCACAAAAAGTAGAGGTCCCAGAACCGATCCCTGTAGGACACCACTAGTCACAGCCCTCCAATCCGAATGCACTCCCTCCACCACAACTCTCTGCTTTCTACAGGCAAGCCAATTTTGAATCCATACGGCCAAGCTTCCCCGGATCCCTTGGCCTCTGACCTTCTGAAGAAGCCTACCATGCGGAACCTTGTCAAACGCCTTACGAAAATCCATGTAGACCACATCCACTGCACTACCCTCATCAATCTTCCTGGTCACCTCCTCAAAGAACCCTATCAGGCTTGTGAGGCAAGATCTTCCCTTCACAAAGCCATGCTGGCTGTCCCTAATCAGTCCATGTTTCTCTAAATGCTCATAGAATCCTACCTCTTAGAATCCTTTCCAACAGCTTACCCACCATAGACGTAAGGCTCACTTGTCTGTAATTCCCTGGACTATCCCTACTACCTTTTTTGAATAAGGGGACAACATTCGCCACCCTCCAATCCTCCAGTACCATCCCCGTTGACAACGAGGACTCAAAGATCCTAACCAACGGTTCAGCAATCTCCTCCCTCGCCTCACGAAGCAGCCTGGGGAATATTCCGTCAGGCCCTTTTTTCTACCCCTTTTTTTCCTTTCTCTCCTGACCTTTGACCCATCCCCCAGTGGATCTACTCTCCCCTCCTCCCCCACACCTGCCTATCACTATCTCTTACCTGCATCTACCTATTGCCACCTTGTGCCCACCCCGCCCCCCCCCCCCCCCCTTTTGTCCACCTATCACTGCTCTGCTTTTTCCTCCTATATATTGGGCTTCCCCTTTTCCTATCTTCAGTCCTGAAGAAGGGTCCTGACCCAAAATGTTGAGCGCCTGCTTTTCTCCATGGATGCTGCCTGGCCTGCTGAGTTCTTCCAGCATCATTGTGTTTTTCATCTAGATTTCCAGCATCTGCAGTCCTTTGTTTCTCTCGTGTTTAATTTCTAACTTTGCTTAGTTCTGATGAAAAGTTATAGACCTAGAACATTGACACAATTTCTCTGTAAACAGATGCTACATGACCTGCTGAATATTTTCAGTATTTTCTACCCCCCCACCCCCATTATCCTCCATTATCATAACAGAGTTATACAGCACAGAAGCAGACCAATCAGCCCAACTTGTCCATGCTGACCAAGGTGGCTTCCTGAGCTAGTCCCATTGGACCTGTATTTGGCCCATGGCCATAGAACCATGGAACCATAGAACACTACAGCACAGAAAACAGGCCATTCGGCCCTTCTAGTCTGTGCCGAAACTTTATTCTGCTAGTCCCATTTACCTGCACCCAGTCCATAACCCTCCAGTCCTCTCTCATCCATGTATCTATCCAATTTATTCTTAAAACTCAAGAATGAGCCCGCATTTACTACATCAGATGGCAGCCTGTTCCACACTCCCACCACTCTTTGAGTGAAGAAGTTCCCCCTAATGTTCCCCCTAAACCTTTCCCCTTTTACCCTAAAGCCATGTCCTCTCGTACTTATCTCTCCTAATCTAGTTGGAAAGAGCCTACTCACATTAACTCTGTCTATACCCCTCATAATTTTGTAAACCTCTATCAAATCTCCCCTCATTCTTCTGCACCCCAAGGAATAAAGTCCTAACCTGTTCAATCTTTCCCTGTAACTCAACTCCTGAAGACCCAGCAACATTCTAGTAAATCTCCTCTTCACTCTTTCAATCTTACAAATATCTTTCCTTTAGTTAGGTGACCAGAACTGCGCACAATACTCCAAATTTGGCCTCACCAATGTCTTATACGACCTCACCATAACATCCCAACTCCTATACTCAATACTTTGATTTATGAATGCCAGGATGCCAAAAGCCTTTTTTACAACCCTGTCTACCTGTGACGCCACTTTCATGGAATTATGTATCTGAACTCCCAGATCCCTTTGTTCCTCTGCACTCCTCAGTGCTCTACCATTTACTGTGTATGTCCTACCTTGATTTGTCCTTCCAAAATGCAACACCTCACACTTGTCTGCATTAAATTCTATCTGCCATTTTCTGGCCATTATTCCAGTTGGTTCAGATCCCTCTGCAAGCTTTGAAAGCCTTCCTCACTGTCCGCTATGCCTCCAATCTTAGTGTCATCAGCAAATTTGCTGATCCAATTTACCACATTATCATCTAGATCATTGATATAGACAACAAACAACAATGGCCCCAGCACAGATCCCTGAGGCACAACACTAGTCACAGGCCTCCAGTCTGAGAAACAATCATGTACTACCACTCTCTGTCTTCTCCCACACAGCCAATTTCGAATCCAGTTTACAGCCTTTCCATGGATACCTAGTGTCTGAACGTTCTGAACTAACCTCCCATGTGGGACCTTGTCAAAGGCCTTACTAAAGTCCATGTAGACAACATCCACAGCCTTTCCTTCATCTGCTTTCTTGGTAACCTCCTGGAAAAACTCTACAAGATTCGTTAAACACGATCTACCACGCACAAAGCCATGCTGACTATCCTTAATCAGCCCTTGGTTGTCCAAATACTTCTGTATCTGATCTCTCAGAACACCTTCCAATAACTTATCCACTACTGATGTCAGGCTTACTGGCCTGTAATTACCTGGTTTACTTTTAGATCTTTTTTTAAACAACGGAATATGTCACTGCACCCATGGCTAAGGACATTTTAAATATATCTGCCAGGGCCCCTGCAATTTCTACACTAGTCAGAGTCCCTATGAAACTTTTCAATTCATAAATCTGTCCAAAACGTCTTTTAAACATATTTGAACCTGCCTCTACCACTTAGTCTGGCAGCTCATTTTCACCGACTGTGTGAAAAACCTACCCCTCAAGTCCCCTTTAAATCTTTCTCCTCTCACTTTATGTCATCTAGTTTTAGATTCCCCTATTCTGGGTGTTGGTATTAGTTTATTATTGTCATTTGTACCGAGCTACAGTGAAAAACTTGTCTTGCATACCATTCATACAGATCAATTCATTACACAGTGCAAGGTAGTACAAGGTAAAAACAATAACAGAATACAGAGTAAAGTGTCACAGCTACAAGGAAGTGCATTGCAGGTAGACAATAAGGTGCAAGGTCATAACAAGGTAGATTGTGAGGTCAAGAGTCCATATTGTATAAGGGAACCATTCAATAGTCTTATCACCGTGGGATAGAAGCTGTCCTTGAGTCTTGTGGTATGTGCCCTAAGGCTCCTGTATCTTCTGCATGATGGGAGAGGGGAGAAGGGAAAATGACCCAGGTGGGTGGGGTCTTTGATTATGCTGGCTGCTTCACCAAGGCAACAAGAGGTATAGTCAGAGTCCATTGAGGGGAGGCTGGTTTCCGTGATGTGCTGAACTGTGTCCACAACTCTCTGCAGTTTCTTGCAGTCCTGGGCAGAGCAATTGCCATACCAAGCCTTGATGCATCCAGATAGGATGCTTTCTATGGTGCATCGGTAAAAGTTGGTGAGTGTCAAAGGGGGCATGCCGAATTTCTTTAGCCTCCTGAGGAAGTAGAGACACTGGTGAGCTTTCTTGGCTGTGGCGTATACGTGGTTGGACCAGGACAGGCTATTGGTGATGTTCACTCCAAGGAACTTGAACCTGTCAACCCTTTCGACCTCAGCATTATTAATGTAGACAGGTGCATTTGCACCGCCCCCCTTTCCTGAAGTCAATGACCAGCTTTTTTGTTTTGCTGACATGAGTGAAAGGTTGTTGCCATGTCACTAAGCTCTCTATTTCCTTCCTGTTCTCTAACTCATCGTTATTGAGATACAGCCTACCACAGTGGTATCATCTGCAAACTTGTGGATGGAGTTAGACCAGAATCTGGCCATGCAGTCATGAGCATATAGGGAGTAGAGTAGGGGGCTGAAGCCACACACTTGTGGGGCACCAGTGTTGAGAATAATCGTGCTGGAAGTGTTGCTGCCTATCCTCACTGTTGGACTAAGTAAAAAACTGTGACAATCCATCCACGCCCCTCTTGATTTTATAAACCTCTATAAAGCTTATCCAGGCTGTCCCTATAACTCAAGCCCGCCAGTCTAGGCAACATTCCTGTGAATCTTTTCTGCACCCTTTCCAGCTTCAACACATCCTTCCTATAATATGTCGACCAGAGCTACACATAATATTCCAGATGGGATCTCACCAACATTCTGTGCAGCTGTAATATGGCATCCCAACTCTTGTCCCGTCTGATGAAGGCAACCTTGTCATACTCCTTCATCATCTTGTCTACCTGTGTCACCACTTTCAGGAAATATACTAGGTCTCTTTGTTCTACAACACTATCCAGGGCTCTGTCATGCTCTGTGTATGTCCTGCTGTGGTTTAACTTATCAAAATGCATCACTTTGTCTGAGTTAAATTCCATCTACCATGGATTATTTGCAATAAGGAAGTAAAATTGTATTCGGTATCCAGGTGTGTTCTCACTGTTTCCCTTCACTTTCCTATCTTGGGTTTAAGATGCTACTGACAACATTTCTCTGACCAAGCTTTTAGCCTCCTGCCTAAATATTTCATTGTATGGTTCAGTATTTGATAAATTTCACACAGTTGAAGAGCTTGAGACATTCTATTGTGCTAATTGTACTATGGAAATATTATTGATAATGAAAATCTACTCTAAGTTGAATTTGTGTTCAGCAATTTTTGTTGTTGACTCAAGATGATTTCCCAGCTTACTTTTTGTTTTCTCGCTATAGCTTGAGTTTGGGACGTCGCCAGAGCATTATAATCTTCATGTAGATGAATCCAGTCAGAAGGAGCATAATACAAGATATGCAAACAGCTTAGAGCCCATGCAAGCTCAGAGGGCTTGTCGGGGTTTGAATGACAACATAGGTCAGCGACAAAGTATGTAATTCAACATCAGAACCACTCAGTGAAAATAGCTCGTTAAAAATAATTGGAAAAGTAATAAAATAATCTCAGGAAATGAAATTGAAAGGGTAAAGTTTGATAAGGGCCCTAGTATGACAATAACTTTAGCCTCATTCAGCTGGATACTGACCTTCTGAGCAGTTCTAATTTTTTTTTCACACAGAATAAATAGTGCATCTGAGACATAAATGATAAGCTTGTTAAAGGGTTCATCCAAAACCTACTGGATGATTAGAATTTCCAGATGTATACTTAGCATTTGACAGTGGAGGACAAAGAAGAAAGGTAGCTAATGATGTTCCTTTGTTCAAGAAGGGAAATAGAAGGGATAATCCTGGAAACTATAGACCAGTGAGTCTCACATTAGTGGTCGGGAAACTACTGGAGGGATTAGGGATAGGATTCATGAGCATTTGGAGAAGCATGGTCTAATTAGGGACAGTCAACACAGTCTTATGCAGGGCAGGTCATGTCTGACTAATCTGATTGAGTTTTTCGAGGAGGTGACAAAGGTGATTGATGAAGATAGGGCAGTGGGTGTTGTATACATGGATTTTAGAAAGCTATTTGACAAGGCCCACATGGTAGGCTCATCCAGAAAATTAGAATGCATGAGATCCATGGTGACGACTGATTGGATCCAAAATTGGCTTGCCCATAGAAGGCAGAGGGTAGTGGTGGATGGGTCTTATTCTGGATGGAGGTCTTTGACTCGTGCTGTTCCGCAGGGATCTGTGGTAGGGTGCGTGAGTAAGATGATACAAAAGTTGGTGGCGTTGTTGATTGCATAGAAGGTTGCCAAAAAATACAGTGATATATAGACCCGTTGCAGATAATGGGCAGAAAAGTGGCAGATGGAGTCTAATCCAGCCAAGTGTGAAATGCTGCAATTTGGGAGATCCAACATAAAGGGAGAGTATACATTTAATGACAGGATCCTTAACGGCGTTGGTGAACAGGGGGATCTTGGGGTCCAGGTACATGGCTCCCTATAAGAGGCCACACAGCTTGATAGGGTGGTGAAGAGGACGTATGGAATGCTTGCCTTCATTAGTTGAGGCACAGAGTTCAAGAGCCAGGAACTTATGTGGCAGGTTTATAAAACTGGTTCGGCCACATTAAGAGTATTGCGTTCAGTTCTGGATACCTCATGAAAGGAAGGATGTGGAAGCTTTGGTGAGGGTGCAGAGGAGGCTCACCAGGATGCTGCCTGATTTGGAGGACATGTGCTAGGAGGAGAGGTTGTTTTCTCTAGAGCAGTGGAGGCTGAGGAAAGATTTGAAAGAAATATATAAAATTATGCGAGGGATATTTAGAGTAGACAGCCAGTACCTTTTCCCCAGGATTGAAATGTCTACTACTAGAGGGCATGTATTTAAGGTGAGAGGGGGAAAGTTCAAAGGAGATGTGCGAGGCAAGTGTTTTTTTAACACAGAGAGTGGTGGGTGCCTGGAATGCACTGCCAGGAGTGGTGGTAGAGGCAGATAGCATAGGAGCATTTATCAGACTCTTAGATAGGCACATGAATATGCAGAGAAGGGAAGGATATGGTCAATGTGCGGGGAAGAGGAATTAGATTAATCAGAAGTCATTGGTTTAATTAGTTCAGCACAACATCATGGGCCGAAGGGCCTAACCTGTGTGTGCTGTGTTGTTCGATGTTCTATCCTGTTTTGCTTATGCTTATATTTTTTTTCTGTCTTGCAGGCAAGTTAGAACTGCGTTACGAAGAGCTATTTTCCAGTGAGCAAAAGCGTGAAGGAAACTTTGTTAGTAAACTCATGGATTGCAGAGATTTAAATCTCATTGTATTTAATTTCCTCCTTTGTGCAGAGTTACTTCAGCCAGTGGTATTGCATTTGGATAAGCATTGCCTCCTTTAACATGAAAAAATGATGGTTTAAATAGATGCTAAAAGAAAATAAACAGTAAGCAGGAAGAAGGGATTAGAATGAACATAACTTCTTCAAGATGCATTTTGGTTCTTATTTGTAGATGGAGATGAAAAGGGGGTTTGTTAGATGTTTCCAAGAGTAAGACCAAGGGAATTGAATGTTTTGCCTCCAGTAGTATACTGGAGGGTGCGATATATACACAAGGCAGAGTGTTAGGATGGGGGTATTGGATGGGAGGAGGTTGAAGAGCTGGAGCAATGTTTGAGTCATGAGGGCAGGGATCTTAAAGACGCACAGGTTAGTAGGTTAACATGGGTGTAATTGGGTGGCGTGGGCTCATTAGGCCTGAAGGGCCTGTTACCGTGCCGTAGAAATAAAGTTTTACAAATATGATTTTGACCCAATTACAGATACAAATGATTTCATAGTCCAAATGGTACGAGACTTGCATGAAATTATGTTCTCACAAGCCCGTTATGTCTGTTGGTAACTGGTTTATTGTTGTCACATATACCAAGGTACAGTGAAAAACTTTGTTTTGCATGACATCCATACAGATCATTTCACCACATCAGTACATCAAGGTAATAGAAGGGAAAAGCAATAACAGAGTGGAGAATATAGTGTTATAGTTACAGTGAAAGTGCAGTGCAGGAGACATTAAGATGCAAGGCCATGACGAGGTAGATTGTGAGGTCAGGAGTCCATCTTATTGTACAAGAGGTCCATTCAATGGTCTTAGAAAAGCCAGACAGAAGCTGTCCTTGAGCCTGGTGGTACATGCTTTTAGGCTTTTGTATCTTCTATCCAGTGGGAGGGGAGAGAAGAGAGAATGACCTGGGCGGGAAGGGTCTTTGATTACATTGGCTGCTTTTCTGAGGCAGCCGGTAGCAAGAATCCAGGAGTGGAGGCTGATTTTCATGATATGCTGAGCTGTGTCCACAATTCTCTGTAGTTTCTTGCAGTCTTGGGCAGAGTAGTCACCATACCAAGCTGTGATGCATCTGGATAGTATGCTTTCTATGGTGCATCTATGGAAATTGGTGAGGGCCAATGGGGACATACTGGATTTCCTTAGCATCCTGATGCACTTTCTTGGCCACGGCATCTACGTGGTTGGACCAGGACTAGCTATCGGTGATATTTACCGCTAGGAACTTGAAGCTGTCAACCATCTCCACCTCAGCACCATTGATATAAACAGGAGCATGTGCATCACCCCGCTTTCTGAATTCAATAACCAGCTCTTTTGTTTTGCTGACATTGAGGGAAAAGTTGTTGACGTGACACCGTGGCACTAGGCTCTTTATCTCCTTCCTGTACTCCGACTCATCATTATTTGAGATTCAGCCCCCTAGAGTAGTGTCATTTCTACACCACACAGTTGTGAGTGTATCAGAAGTAAAGTAGGGGGCTGAGGACACAGCCTTGTGGGGCAACAGTGTTGAGGATAATCATGGCAGAGATGTTGCTGCCTGTCCTCACTGATTGCAGTCTGTTGGTCAGGAAGTCAAGGGTCCAGTTGCAAAGGGTTGAGTGCTGGGTCTAGGAGTTTGGAGATGAGTTTGCTTGGAAATATGTCAAATGCAGGTTTCTTTGTTATCCAAATGCTCAAGCGATGAGTGTAGGGCCAGGGAGATGTCTTCTGCCGTGGACCTGTTTCAGTAGTACACAAATTGCAGTGGATTGAGGTTGCCTGGGAGGTTGGAGTTGATGGGTGCCATGACCAGCCTCTTGAAGCACTTCATGATGGTAGATGTCAGAGCAATCGGGTGATAGTCATTAAGGCACGTTGCCTTATTTATCTTTGGCACTGGGATGATAGTGGTCTTTTTAAAGCATGTGGGAAGTTCAGATTGACATAGGGAGAGGTTAAAATGTCTGCAAGTAGCCCCGCCAGCTGACTGCAGGATCTAAGGACTGGGCTGGGGACTCCATCCGGGCCAGATGCTTCCACTCTCTGGAAGACTGATCTGACATCTGCAATGATGACTGTGGTGCATTGGGGGCTGTCGGGACGGCGGTAATATTCCATTTTCCTTCTGTTCAAAACATTAAGCTCTTCAGAGAGGGATGCACTGTTGTCCGTGAAGCTGCCCAACTTCATTGTTTTAGCATATAAGTCCTGCCACAACTGATGGCTGGACTGGGACTTGATTTTGGACTGATATTGTCTCTTGGCATCCCTGATAGCTTCACAAAGGCTGTACCTTGATTTCTTGTATTGGTCAGGGTCACCTGATTTGAACGCTGCAGTCCTGGACTTCAGTGAGGAGTGGATCTCTCAGTTCATCCATGGTTTCCGGCTTGGGAACACCTGGATTGACCTCTTTGTTACACACTGGCTGATAAAGTCTGTGATGGTGGTGATGTACTCATCTAGGTTAGCTGCTGAGTCTTTGGACATGGACCATTCCACCCATTCAAAACAGTCACGTAGAAACTCATTTATTTCCTCAGACCAGCACTGTATGGCTTTCTGTACCAGATCCTCAAGTTTCAGTTTTTCTCAGTGGGAAGTACATCTTATAGGTGGCACACAATGAAAGCCAGTGGTGGATAGAGTATACGTTCAGAAGAGAGAATGGGCTGCATTACAAATAGGCTTCTTTGTACTGGATGGTGTTTTTTTTCTTGAATGTGTGGCAGCTGCCATCATTCAGTGAATCAAGAGTATTCCATTGCACACCTGACATACACCTTGGAGATGGTGAAAAGGCTTTGGGAGCCAGGAGATGAGTCTGTTGCTGCAGGATAGCCAGCTCTTAGTATGGCTGGTTCAGTTAAGTTTCTGATGAATTGTAATACCCTTCCCCCTAAAATGTTGATGGTGGGGGATTCGGTTATGTTAATGATGGTGAATCTCAGGGGCAGGTGAATAAACTTTCACTTTGCACTTAGCTGGTGTGAATGTTACTTGCTACTTATCAACCCATACCTGATGTAATTCAAGTTTTGTTTCACACAGCTATGCTTAATTGTCTCTGGATTTGCAAATGAAATTCACTCTTTATGTTGGAGGTAAGATTATTAATGAAGCAACTGAAATACGTTTTGAAAAACAAATGCATGTTTTGAACAGAAAGGGAATGGAGTCACCACCCACCCCATCAGCCTCCAATGCACCTGCAGTTCTGTTTCAGACGTCAGATCAGTCTTCCGGAGAATGAACCCGCAGAAAGCATCTGGCCTGGATGGAGTCCCCATCCGTGTCCTCAAATCTTCCACAGATCAGTTGGCGGGAGTATTTGCAGACATTCTTAACCTCTTCCCACTTCAATCTGAGGTTCCCACCTGCTTTAAGAAGACTGCTATCATCCCAGAACCTAAGAAAAATAAGGTAACCTGTCTTAATGACTACTGCCCAGTGACTCTGGTGTCCACCATCATGAAGTGCCCACACATCAACTCCAGCCTCCCAGACAACCTCAACCCACTGTAATTCACCTACTGCCAAAACAAGTCCACGTTGAACGCCATCTCCCTGGCCCTACACTCATCTCTGGAGCATCTGGACAGTAAAGACACCTACATTAGACTATTGTTTATTGACTACAGCTCCGCCTTCAATACTATAATTCCAAGCAAACTCATCTCTGAACTCTGGTACCTAGGACTCAACACCTCCCTTTGCAACTGGATCCTTGACTTCCTGAATAACAGACCGTAATCAGTGAGGATAGGCAACAACATCTCTGCCACAATTATCTTCAGTACTAGTGCCCCACAAAGCTGTGGCCTTGGCCTTCTACTTTACTCCTGATACATTCACAACTTTGTGTCCAGATTCTGCCCTAACTCCATCTACAAGTTTGCAGATGATACCACCATAGTGGGCCAATTCAAATAACGTTGAGTTATTTGTACAGAAGGGAGATAGTGGTGTGGTGCCATGGCAAAAAAAAGCTGGTCATTGACTTAAGGAAGGGAGGCGGTGCACACGCTCCTGTTTACGTCAATGGTGCTGAGGTCAAGAGGGTTGAGAGCTTCAAGTACCTAGGAGTGAACATCATCAATATCCTGTCCTGGTCTAACCACGTAGATGCCACAGCCAAGAAAGCTCACCAGCACCTCAAGTTCCTCAGAAGGCTAGAGAAATTTGGCATGACCCCTTTGACCCTCAGCAACCTTTATAGATGCACCATAGAAAGCATCCTATCGGAATTCATCACAGCTTGGTATGACAACTGCTCTGCCTGGGACCACAAGAAACTGCAGAGATTTGTGGACCCAGCTTAGCACATGATGAAAACCAGCCTCCCCTCCATGGACTCTATCTACACTTCTTGCTGGTCATACTTCTTGCCAGCATAGTCAAAGATTCCCCCCCTCCCCCACCAGGCAAAATATACAAAAGCCTGAAAGCACGTACCATCAGACTCAAGGACAGCTTATATCCTGTTGTAAGACTATTGAACAGTCCCCTTGAATGATAAGACAGACTCTTGACTTCACAATTTACCTCATTGTGGCCTTGCACCTTTTGTCTGCCTGCACTGCACTTTCTCTGTAACTAACACTTTTTCCTGCATTCTGTTACTGTTTTCCCATATACTACCTCAATGCGCTGAGGTGATGAAATGACCTGTATGGATGGCATGCTTTTCACTGTACCTCGGTATATGTGACAATAATAAACCAATTCAAAATAGGTTGTCTCTTGAACATCGTTGTGTGGAACACCTGCAAGTGATGTCCTGAGGCTGAACCAATTGACTTAAACTAACCAAAGCCATTTTCTCTTGTGCAAGGTGTGACTGCATAGTCGGAGAGTTATACAGCACAGAAACTGGTCCTTCAACCCATCATGTCCATGCTGACCTTTTTGCCCATCTACATGAATCCCATTTACCCACATTAAGACCATATACTTCTATGTCTTGCCTATTTAAGTGTCTGTCTAATTTTAAATCTAGTGATTGCATGTGTTTCCACTATCACCTCTGGCAGTGTGTTTTAGAAATCAACCACTCGCTGGTTAAAAAAAACTTACCACTAAGATCCCCTTTAAAACTCCTTCCTCTCACTTTAAACCTTTGCTCCCTTGTTTTTGATACTCCTACCATGGGCAAAGGACTTTGACTAACTACACTATCTATGCACGCATCTTCAGTCTTTCTCGCCCAACCTAACCAGTCACTCACCATAACTAAAGCCCTGCAATCCAGGCAACATTCTGGTGTATCTCCTCTGCATTCTCCTGCGCAATCACATCTTTCCTATAGTGTGACACCTAGAACTGCAGAGAATATCCAAGTGCAGCCAAAGGAAATGTTTTTTTCTCTTGATTCTCATTGACTTCAATTTGACTACAACAGAGTCAGACAGCTTGGAAACAGGCCCTTTTGGACAAACTGGTCAAGGCCGACCAATGCTCCCATCTAAGCTAGTCCTACTTGCCCATGTTTGGCCCATATCCCTCTAAACCTTTCCTATCCATGTACCTGTCCAAGGACCTTTTAAATGTTAATATACCTGCCTCAACCACTTCCTCTAGCAGCTTGTTCCATATACTGACCATTTTCTGGGTGAAAAAGTTGCCCCTCAGCTTCCCATTAAATCTCTCCCTTCTCACCTTAAACCCATTCCCTCTAGTTCTCGATTCCCTAACCCTAGGAAAAAGACTGTGCACATTCATAGAGTCCTAAAGCAATACAGCATGGATACAGGCCCTTTGGCCCAACTAGTCCACACCAATAATACTGAAGATTATAGTGAATGCAGGAGAGGAAGCAACAATTACAAAATACAGATCTGATAAATGTATGCCATTGTATCACAAAATTAGGAAGGCTAGATCTGTTCACTTTGTAGCAAAGATTGGCAACAATAAGAGATCCCCTAGTTTTGGTCGCTACTACTCTGGGGAAAAGACTGTTACCATCCACCTTATCTATGCTTCCCATAATTTTTAAACACTTCTAGAAGGTCGCCCCTCATTCTCCTACATTCCAGGGAATAAAGGCATAGCCTGTCCAACCTCTCCCTATAACTCAGCCCATGTGGTCTTGGCAACATCCTCATAAATCCTTCCTGCACTCTTTCCAGTTTAATCACGTCTTTCCCTGGTCAAGCCTTGTACATTTGCATCCAAATCATTTTTATAAGTAATGAATAACAAGTGTCCCAACACCGACCCCCACGGCACACCACCAGTCACCAGCCTCCATTCCGAGAAATAACCTTCAACCTCCTCCCTCTGTTTCCTACCTCCGAGCCAATGTTGAATCTACCTAACTAGCTCTCCCTGGATTCCATGAGACCTGAACTTTCAGACAAGCCTGCCATGCAGAACCTTGTTGAAAGCCTTGCTGAAGTCCAAATAGACAACATCCACTGCCCTTCCCTCATCTACCTTTTTGGTTACCTCTAGAAAAAGCCCTAAAAGATTCGCCAAACCCGACTTCCCATGCACAAAGCTGTGCTGACTCCTCCTAATCAGACTCTGTCTATCCAAATGCTGGTAGATCCCTCAGAATTCACTCCAGTAACTTCCCCACCACTGATGTCAGGCTGACCAGTCTGAAGTTCCCTGGTGTGTCCTTGCTACCTTCCTTAAACAACGGAACAACATTAGTCACCTTCCAGTCTTCAGGAACTTCACCAGTGGCTAACAATTAAGTAACTATCTCTGCAAGGGCCTCCGCAATTTCTTCTCTAGCCGTCCACAAAGTCTGAGGATGCACTCAGTCAGGGCCTAGGGATTTATCCACTGGGTATCTTCAAATACCTCTTGCCTGGTAGTATGAACCTCCTCCAAAACATCTCCACTTGTTTTCCTTATCTCTTGATCAACCATGATTTTCTCCTCAATAAACACCGTGGAGAAATATTTGTTAAAAATATCATCCATCTCCTGCTGCTCAAGACATAGGCAACCCTGCTGATCTCTAAGGGAACCTACTCTCTCCCTAGCCAACTTTTTACTATTAATACAACTACAGAATTTATTGGGATTTTCCTTTACCTTACTTGCCAGATCCATCTCATATCCTTGCTTTGCCCTCCCAATTTCCCTCTTAAGTGTATTCTTAATCTTTTTATAATCTTGAGGGATTCATTCATTACCAACCTCCTAAACCTAATGTATGCTTCCTTTTTCTTGACCAGAGCCTCAATATCTCTCATCAGCCAGGATTCCCTAAACTTGCCAGGTTTACCCTTCACCCTAACAGGAACATGCTGCCCCTGGACTCTTGATATCACACTCTTAAAAGCCTCCCAGTTGCCATTTGTTCATTTCCCTTCAAACAGGCTCACCCAATCAACCTCTGCTAGAACCTGCCTAATTCCCCCAAAATTAACCCTGCTCCATTAGGGCTATCCTAACTGTCCTATCCTTTTCTATCACTGTCTTAAAACTAATAGAATTATGGTCACTAGAGCCAAAGTACTCCCTGACTGCCACTTCAGTTACTTGCCCGACCTTGTTCCCTAAGAGGAGATCCAGTCTTGTACCCTTCCGAGTAAGGCTCAGGAGACTTTCCTGGACACAATTCACAAATTCCACCCCATCCAGGCCTTTAACACTCTGGGTGCCCCAGTCAATACCAAGGTTATTAAAACCTCCCACTAATACAACCCTATTATTCTTACAACAATGAGCAATTTCTCTACACACTTCTTCAAGTTCCCGCTGACTATCGGGTGGCCTATAATACAGCCGCACTAGAGTGACCTTCCCCTTCTTGTCTCTATGTTCTACCTATATGGCCTCATTGTACAATACCCCAAGAATGTCATCTCTAATTACTGCTGTTACATCCTCCCTTATCAAAAAGGCAACACCCCCTCCTCACTTCCCTGTTCCTCTGTCACGCCTGTAGCACTAGCAAATTTCCTTGCAAGGATATTGGTGTCTCTCTGGTTCAATGCAACCCATCCCTCTTGTACAGGTTTCCTCTACCGCAGAAGAGATTTGAATGATCCAAGAACCTGTATCTCTGCTCCCTGCATCAGCTTCTCAGCCTTGCATTCATTATCCTATCTTTCTCTTTCTGACCTCACCAGCAGATTAACAGAGATTACTACCCTCGAAGTCCTGCTTCTTAACTTCTTACCTAACTCTCTATATCATTCTGCAGGACCTCATCCCTTGTTCTACCTATGTCGTTTGCTCCAACATGTACAACGACTCCTGGCTGTTTGCCCACCCCCTTGAGAATGTTCTGCAACTGCTCAGAGACATCCTTGACCCTGGCACCCAGGAGGCAATACACCATCCTGGTGTCTTTTCTGCAGCTACAGAATCTCCTGCCTGTCCCCCTCGAGTCTCCTATCCCTATTCACCCTATCTATGCCCCTCATAATTTTATATACCTCTATAAGATCATCCCGCATTCTCCTACCCTCAACCACTTCCTCTAGCAGCTGGTTCCATATACTGACCACTCTCTGGGTGAAAAAGTTGCCCCTCAGGTTCCTATTAAATCTTTCTCCTCTAACCTTGGCCTCTACTTCTTGATTCCCCAACTTGGGGATAAAGACTGCACATTCACCCTATCTATGCCCCTCATGATTTTATACACCTCCATAAATTTTTAAAAATATTTTTAGATTTAAATTTTAAATTTTATTTACAGAGTGGTAACAGGCCCTTCTGGCCCAACAAGTCCGCACCGCCCATTTTAAACCCAAATTAACCTACCCGTACATCTTTGCAATGTGGGAGGAAACCCACGGGAGAACGTACAAACTCCTTACAGACAGCGACGGGAATCGAATCCCGATCGCTGGCGCTGTAATAGCGTCGCGCTAACTGCTGCGCTACCATGCCGCCCCTCTTCACCCCTCTCCCCATTCTCCTGTGCTGCAATGAACATGTCCCAACCTGCTCAACCTCTCTCTGTAATTCAGTCCTTCGCGTCCCGGCAACATCTCATAAATCTTCTCTGCACTTTTTCCAGCTTAATGGCATCTTTCCTATTGCAGGCTACAATATTCTAAATGCGGCATCACCATATTTCAGAAAGTACCTTCACTGAAGTGAGACAGGTGCAGGCTCCCCATACTATCACCTGCATTCCTGATACAATTACCTGCATTCCTGTCAGCCAATGAATGCTGACAAATTCTAAATTTTGATCCTAGTGTTGAAACTTGATGTTAATCACTGGAGTCAGAATTAACTACTGCCTTTGTACATTTCTGTGCCCCCTTTTAGTGGACATTTTAGTGGACAATGGTTGGATGTGGAGATTGAGAGTGGGCAGTATTAGTCTCGGCTCTTTTGGAAACCCGCCTCAAACGAGCACTATCTGGAGGTTTCCTTGCTGAGCTAATGAATATGTTTAGTTGCTGTAGATTGCTGAAATTGTATCATAAAAATTAATTGAAGTGTTGAAATCTTGTAATTTTGATAATAGTTAAAGTAGAGATTGTAAAGTGATAAGAGCAGTGCCTTGTGTCTACTTGCAGAACAATGTAACTTGGACAGAATCATCCATTGTTGAAAATTTAATTGGCTATCTTTCATTTTGATTTAACAGTACATCAGATGGAATATAGTGCAGTCAGAGGTGGCAGCACCAGCAACTGATGAGCAGTAAGTGTTATGTACTTTCATCTTTTTTAATTTGGACTGTTGTTTTCTCTTGTATCCCACGTCAAATAGAATACCAAATCTTAACCGACTGGCGGTGTTTTGGTAGAGAAACATATTTTATTCCAACTATAGATTAAGTATGATACTGTAGATGTAAGCAAATCATCTGTCACATGAAACCACTCTAGACTTTAATTTGGTATGAAGTACAATTAAAAAATAGCAATATCGAGACTTTTGACATTCCCTATCTGCCTCAATATCCCAGCTGTGTTCACTGCTTGTGAGGGTTTAATATAAACCCATGTGCCCAAAGAACAAAATTTGCTCATAAGTGGTTAGGTTAGAGCCCAAATTTAGAAATTGAATTAGAAGAAAAATATTTGCATCTGTTTATGTACATAAATCATGTATAAAAATTGATTTGCATCCATTTCAAGTTTAAGACCCAGACAGCAGGAAGTTGGGCCAGGCACTTCTTCTTGTTATTCATCTTAACACATTTCTGACTTGTTGATGATAATTAAATCAAAAGGTCATGATCTGCACTCTTCATTGTTTACTCATATTAGAACAGGGAACGCATCACACAGCAAGTCAGGAATTGTCCCAGAATTACAGGAACCACTCTGGCGCATTGATTTTATTTTCATTGTCTTCCTCCCTTACTGATTGCCTTGTGTTGCCATTTTGCAGACAAGCAGCAAGATGTCTTTATTAGTCATATGTACATCGAAACACACATAGCATGCCCACAACTTCCTAACCCGTACATCTTTGGAATGTAGGAGGAAACTGGAGCACCCAGAGGAAACCCACGCAGTCACGGGGAGGACGTTCAAACTCCTTACAGACGGTGGCCAGAATTGAACCCAGGTCTTTGGCGCTGTAATAGTGTTACGCTAACCGCTACACTACCATGCCTGTCCTTAGGAATAGTAAAAGGAAAAAATAACTGGTGGGAGTTGTCTATAGGCCACCAAATAATAACATTACAGTGGCACAAGCAATAAACCAAGAAAAAGATGTAGCAGAGGATGTGAAGGGTCTACGGAGAGATATAGACTGGATCACAGTGTCTTTGCACTAATTGTTGCAACCTGTGGCCATGATAACCTCTGTGGTAATGACCCAATCACACTATGGGGCCCATGAATGACCCAATCAACTCGGGAAATTTGAAAATATTTAGAAAGGTAATGACTGGACTTGCAACACTGGTACACGGGAGCATAGATTAATAATAGGGATTATAGGAAATCTTTTGTAAAGAGTGAAGCACTTGTTAAGCGTGAACAAATTTGTTTTTCTCTATTAATGCTCTTCACATTTCTTCATTATTCTTTAACTCATATACTTATGGTCATTTAAATGTTATTTTAAAGCAGTCTTCTAGGCTTTGTTTCTTGCTATGGTGGACTATGCATTATCAAGAGTTTTAAAGGCCTTGCCAGTGATACAAGACTTACGCGGGAGTTGAGTTGTAGTTGCAGAACTGTGCACGTGCAATCTTAGTTTCAAAACTACTAATGTGATCATTGACTCAGGTCAGCGCTTCAGAGCCATTTTATAAATACGCATGCTGGCAAAGTGTGCTTGTGCATAGACTTCGACACTTCCGTTTATTCATGTTATATGTTATACTAACAGATTAGTTCCTCAGAAAAACGTCTCTAAATATTATTTTCTCTTTGATTTTTATTATTACTATCAAGTCAGTTTTAGTTTCTGGTTTCTATTTTCTTTAGCATTCTGAAATCAGTTTCTATTTTTTAATTATGTAAATTAATTCTATTATTTTTTGATTTCTTTTCATTAAAATATCCTACATGACAGTCTGAGACTGTGTACATTAGTAACTTACATGTGTGGCGAGGTATCAACTAAAATAGGATCCATTTAATTCTCGGGATGAAAGAAAGCAACAGACATTACTGAGGAGGGGCAGCAGGCCAAAAGTGATGGGTGGAATTCATTGCCAGTCAGTGTTAAGGGATAGCAACATACAAAACGCCGGAGGAACTCAGCGGGTCAGGCAGCATCTTCGGAGAGAAAGGGACAGTCGATATTTTGGATCGACACCCTCCATCTGGACTGAAAGGTAGAGGAAGATAGCCGGTACAAAAAGATGGAGGGAAGGGGTGGGGCAAGAGCTGGCAGGCAATAGGTGGAGGGTTGATAGGCAGATGGGGGAGGGGAGAGTGGGAATGGTGTCAGAAGCTGGGAGGTGATAGGTGCAGGTGACAAAGGGCTGAAGATGTTGGAATGTGATAGGAGAGGATGTCGAGCATGGAGGGAGGTGGGGAGAGGAACCAGTGGGGGGAGTGTGTGGGTGATAGGCAAATCGAGAAGGTGGGGAGGTGAAAGAGATATGATGATGGGGCCAGATGGGGCCGGGCGGCCATGGCAGATGAAGCAAAGGTGCTCGGCGAAGCAGTCGCCCAGTCTGCGTCCAGTGTCATCAATGTAAAGACGGTCACAACAGGAGCATCAGATCCAATAAAAAACACCGGAGGATTTCCATATGCAGGTGATACGTAGAGAGATTGCAGCTAGTTGTCAACATAATAAGGTGGTATTAGTGGGAGATTTTAACTTCCCTCATATTGACTGGGCCAACCATAGTGTAAAAGGCTTGGACAGAGCAGAATTTGTGAGATGTATCCAAGAAGGCTTCCTTTATCAGTATATAGAGGGACCTACTCGAGAGGGTGCAACACTGGACCTCCTCCTGGGGAATGAGATAGGGCAAGTGGTGGGACTGTCTGTCGGCAAGCACTTTGGGTCCAGTGACCATGATTCTATTAGTTTTTAAATAGTTACGGAGAAGGATACGACTGGTTCACAGGTTAAGGTCCTGAATTGGGGCAGAGCAAATTTTGGAGCCATTAGACGGGATCTTGCAGTGGTTGATTGGGTGAGATTGTTTGCAGGGAAGGGACCGTCTATTGAATGGGAGGCCTTTAAAGGTGTGACGTCAAGAGTTCAGGGCCTGCATGTTCCTGTTAGGGTGAAGGGTGAAGGCTGGCAGGTTTCAGGAACCATGGTTGATGAGAAATATTGAGGCTGTGGTTAAGAAAAAGAGGCATACACTGCGCGTAAGCAATTGTGAACTAGTGAATCTCTTGATGACTACGAGAAGTGCAGGAGTGCACTTAAGAGAGAAGTTAGGAAGGCAAATGGAGGATATGAGAAGGATCTGGGAGGTAAGGTGAGGTAAAATCCAAAGAAATTCTATGGGTATATTAAGAGTAAAAGGGAGGCTAGGGAGAGAACAGGTCCCCTTAAAGATCAACAGGGCCATCTGTGTGTGAAACCAAAGGAAATGGGTGAGATTTTTAATGAATATTTCTCTTTCAATGAAAGCTAAGGAAATGGGGGAAATGAGTGGTGTTGTCTTGGACCACACATGAATTAGCAGGGAGGAGGTATTGGAGGCCTTAAAGTGCATTAAGGTGGATAAATCCCAGGGCCTGACCTAGTGCATTCTTGGACCTTGTGGGAACCAAAAGAAGAAATTGCGGAGGCTCTTGCAGAGATTCTTACTTCATCTCTGGCCACAGGTAAGGTTACAGAGAGTGGCTAAGGCAGATAGGACCACTGGTTTAAATTGCATCTATTTCAATGCATGTAGCTTAGCAGGTAAAGTGGATGAAATAAGGGTGTGGATTGCCGCTAGGGACTGGGATATTGTGGCCATAACAGAAACGTGGCTGAGAGAAGGGCAGGTCTGGCTGCTCAATGTTCTGGGATACCGATGCTTTAGGCATGACAGAGGAACATGTAAGAGATTTCAATTTTCCGCTATTGACCGGGCCACCCAGAGGCAAGGGGCCTGGATGGGGCAGAATTTGTGCAGTGCATCCAAAACAATTTCCTCACGCAATATATAGAGGAACCTACTCAAGAAGGAGCAATACTGGACCTCCTGTTAGGGAACGAGGTGGGCCAAGTAACTGAAGTGGCAGTTGGGGAGCACTTTGGGTCCAGTGAACACAATTCTGTTAGTTTTTAAATAGTTATGGAAAAAGATAGAAGAGGTCCACAGGTTAAAGTCCTGAACTGGAGCAGGGCCAACTTGAGTGCATTAGGCAGGATCTAGCTGGGGTTGACTGGGTGACTCTATTTAAAGGCAAAGGAACAGTTAGCAAGTGGGAAGCTTTTAAAAGAGTCATATCAAGAGTCCAGGGGCAACATGTTACTGTTCGACATGCCAAGTTCAGGGCCACCTACATGTGGAACCACAGGAGATGGCTAATATTTCCAGTTGGAGGGAAGTTACTGGAGGGAATTCTGATGGAATTCTGATGAAGTTCTACCATCAATTGGATAGTCAAGATCTGATCAACGTGGTTTTGTACGTGGGAGGTCACGTCTGACAAATCTTTTGGAGTTTTTGAAGATGTAACTAAAGGGATAGATGAAGGTAGGGCACTGGATGTTGTCTATATGGACTTTAGTAAGGCCTTTGACAAGATCCCACATGGCAGGCTGATCTGGAAGGTTTGGTCGTATGGAATTCAGGGGGAGCTAGCAAGGTGGATTCAGAATTGGCTCAATGATAGGAAACAGAGGTCGAAAGTTGATTCTCCAGCTGGAGGCCTCTGACTAGTAGAGTGCCCCAGGGGTCAGTGTTGGGACTTCTGTTATTCATTATTTATGCAAATGATTTAGATATGAATGTACATGGCACGATTAGCAAGTTTGCTGATGATACTAAATTAGGGGGTCTTTTTCATAGTGAAGCAGGTTACAATGAATTGCAAAGAAATCTTGATCAGTTAGGGAGATGGGATGAGGAATGGCAAAGGGATTTCAACTTAGGTAAGTGTGAGGTGAAGCACTTTGGACAGTCAAGCCAGGGTAGGGCTTATACAGTGAATGGCAGGGCACTGACGAGTGTTGTGGAACAAACAGACCTGAAAATAGCCACGCAAGTAGGCAGGATGGTGAAGAAGGCATTTAGCATGCTGGCCTTCATCAGTCAGGGCATCGAGGTTAGGAATAGGGACATCATGTTGCAGTTATATAAGTCGTTGGTGTGGTCGCAATTGGAGTATTATGTACAGTTTTGGTCACCCTGTTGTAGGAAGGATATTGCCAATTTGGAGAGGGTGCAGGAGAGATTTATGAGGATGTTGCCTGGACTAGAGGGCCTGAGTTATGGGGAGAGGTTGGCCACATTGGATCTTTATTCCTTGGAGCTTAGGAGAATGAGGGGTGACCTCACAGAAGTTTATAAAATCATGAGGGGAAAGGATAAGGTGGACGATCATAAAGGTACAGGCCACAGATACAAGATAGGAGGGGAGAGATTTAAAAGAGACCTGAGAAGTAACTTCTTTACGCAGAAGGTAGTGAGTACCTGGAATGAGCTGCCAGAGGAAGTGGTCGAGGCGGGCACAATAGTGTGTGGAATGGGCTGCCAGAAACGGTGGTGGAAGCTGATGTGACAGGGTCTTTCAAGAGACTGTTAGATCGGTATATGGAGCTGAGTAAAATAGAGGGCTATGGGTAAGCCTAGTAATTTCTAGGGTAGGGACATGTTTGGCACAGCTTTGTGGGCCGAAGGGCCTGAATTGTGCTGTAATTGTTCTATGTTCTAATTGCAACATTTAAGAGGCATTTGGACAGGTACATGGAGGGGAGGGGCTTGGAGGGTTATGGACCGAAGGCGGGCAACTGGGACTAGCAGGGAGGATGCTGTGGTTGACATAGACCAGTTGGGCTGAAGGGCCTGTTTCTGTGCTGTGACTCTAATATGGTACCATTGTTTAAAGTAGCAAAAACAAACCAGGAAACTACAGGCCAGTGAGTCTGACATATGTAGTGGGTAAATTGCTGGAGGGGATTCTGAGGGACAGGATCTACCAACATTTGGAGAGACAGGGTCTGATTCAGGACAGTCAGCATGGCTTTGTGCATGGGAAGTCGTGTCTGACAATTCACTTGGGGTTCTTCAAGGAGGTAACCAAGAGGGTAGATGAGGGTAGGGCAGTGGATGTTGTCTATATGGACTTTAGCAAGGCCTTTGTCAAGGTCCTTCATGTCAGGCTAGTCTGGAAGGTTAGATGGCATGGGATCTAGGAGGAGATAGTGGATTGGATTCATAATTGGCTCAGTGGTAGGAAGCAGAGGGTGATGGTCAAGGGTTGTTTCTCAGACTGGAGGTCTATGTCTAATGGCATGCCACATGGGCCAGTGCTGGAGCAGTGGTAGCTGCAAGAAGATGGCATGGCCTGGATGGAAGGGATCTTTATGATAGATGTTGCCTTCTTGAGGGAGTGCCTCACATAGATACTTCCGATGGGAGGGAGGGATGTGCCAGTGATGTATTGGGTTGAGTCTACTACTCTCCTCAGCTATTATGTTTCCATGCATTTGAATTGCTGTACCAGATCCTGATGCAACCAGTCAGGATACTTTCAACAGTACCTCTGTACAAGTTTGTATGAGTGTTCAGTGACATGCTGAACCTCCTTAATCTTCTAAGAAGGTAAAGACACTGGTATGCCTTCCTTGTGATTGCATCTATGTGCTGGTCCCAGGTCAGGTCATCATGTTAATGCCCAGGAATTTAAAGCTGCTGACCCTCTCCACCGCTGATCCACCACTGTAGACTTGTGTATGTTTTCCCTCCTTCCCATTCCTGAAGTCAACCATTAGTTCTTTAGCTTTACTGACATTGAGTAAGAGATTGTTGTGGCACCACTCAATCAGATGTCCGATCTCACCCCTGTATGCTGACTCATCAACTCCTGTGATTCATCCAACAATAGTGCCGTCGGCGAGTTTGTATATGGCATTGAAGTTGTGCTTAGCCACACAGTCATGTGTATAAAGAATAGAGCAGGCGGCTAAACCTGCAGCCTTGAGGTGCACCTGTGTTGATGATCAGTGAGGAGGAGATGTTGTTACCGATCCTCACTGATTGAGGTCTGCCAATAAGGAAGTTGAATATCCAGTTGCAGAGGGAGGTACAGAGGCCCAGTTCTTGAGGCTTGATGATAAGTTTGGATGGGATGATTGTATTGAACACCAAGCTGTAGTCAAAGCTGACATATGTGTTCCTGTTGTCCGGATGGTCCAGAGCAGAGTGAAGAGCCAGAGAAATAACATCTGATGTTGACCTGTTGTGGCGGTAAGCAAATTGAAGGGCATCAAGGTCATCTCTGAGGCAGGAGTTGATTTGCGCCAAAACTAACTTCTCGAAGCACTTAATTATGGTTGATGTCAGTGCTACTGGAAGGTAGTCATTCAGGTAGGTTACTGTAGGCACCAATATAACAGATGCCTTTTTGAAGCAGATGGAAACCTCAGACCATAGAAGCAAGAGGTTGAATATGTCCGTAAATACTCCAGCCAGTTGGTCTGCACAGATCTTTAGTACTGTGCCGGTTATGCCATTTGGACACTTTTGAAGTATGCTCAGACGTTGGCCTCAGAGACTGAGATTATAGGGTCATCTGGAGACTTGGGGGCTTGTGTGGGTGTGTCATGGTTCTCTGTGTCAAAGTGTACAAGAAAAGGCACTGAGCTCATCTGGGAGTGACGGGTTGTTGCCAGTTATTTTAAAGGGGATGTAAGGGGTAAGTTTTTTTTATGTAGAGTGATTAATATCTGGAACATGTTATCAGGAGAGGTGATGGAATCAGATACAATAACTGTTCAAGTGGCATTTGGACACACTCCAATAATCAAGATGGAAGGATATGGTCAATAAGTTCTGGCCTTGACTCTGGTCCTACATCCTGAAAATGAGTAAAGACAATTCTAGTTGTAGTATGAAAAAGGCTCAAGTATTGTGACACTCACTGGAACAAGGGCAATTGAGGAGGATCAATGAAAGCGGTGACTTTTTTGTAACTAGTAATATTTAGTTCATTGTTATAATTAATGCTAGTAACCCAGCCTACATGAATACTCACTGACAGTTGTCCAGTAGCTTTTTCTTAACGGGGTGGAGGCTAGTGAGTTAAAGTTTTTGTAAATGAAGCATAAAACTGAATGATATTACCGCCAAAAATAACCCTGATGCTCCATAAATGTCGCCATCAGATGATTTCTGGCAAGATCTGTGATAAACAATGTATCCATTCAGTGAACTAATCATTGTCTATTAGTACCAGTATTAAATATATAGCTTAATTAAATGTAACTAAAAGTTGTCTAAATCTCTTCAGAAGTATGCGTTATAAACCCCATAATTATTGTGTTCTTAATTTGGAGTTATTAATTTGCAAAGTTGGAAATGACATAGATGGGTGAAGACACTGACAAAATGATTAGCCCTTGATATAATTTCTGATTTTAATGAAATTGTACCAAAATTGCAATCTTGGATATTTGCAATGATCGATAGAATAAATGTGTTGCATTTCTTATTTGGACCTACGATGCCGGCGCTGATACTGAATTGGAAATTGCAATTTTTTCCCCTTTCTCTAGAAATGAAGATCAGTCGGACCAGTCCATTTGGTTTTGTTCTCAGATTAAGACCATTTGTCTTGTCGGTTTGCTGCTGGTTATTACACTGATGCTTGTGGCATTTTCCAGCTTTTTTTCCTTCGTCCCCTGGTCTTGTCAGAGGTACTCTTTTGCAGAATGCACAGACAGCAGCTTCTGGTCATTGCTGAAAGCCTTACTTTGCCCTCAAATCAGGCTAAGGCATGGGGCTCCTCCACCTGTTTGACTCAGTAATCAATGTAATTTTCAAAATAAACAGCACTTTAAAATTTTAAACTGTTTTAACTGAATTTAGTGATTTTAATTTACTTATACATTTACTTCTCTGTTCACCTGTAATGTCACAATGACATATGTAATTGCTCGGTCTAAATTATGTCTTCCTTTTGTTATTCCTCCATATTCATTAACTGTATGGTTGTGTGTTTAGGAAGACTGGAGAGAAAAATTCCATTCTTTCACTGGACAATTTTTTTTCTTTTCATCATTTGTTCAGTTTTGTGATTTGGACCAATAATGGAAGAAGGAGTATCTCATTTTCAGCATCCCCACTCAAAGGAAAAACATTTTGCAATCCAGGGGATTCTTTTTTTTGTTATAAAAAACAGCTTGAAATGTTTCTGATTCCATTTAATCAAATACAACATTTCCAAGTCTGTGTATATGTATTTTCCTTGACTAATTTGAATAAAATATAATAAAAAAACAGAACACTGGGAGAGGATATACATGAATGACTTCACAAGATCACAAGACAAGGGAGCAGAAGTAGGCCATTCGGCCCATTGAGTCTGCTCCAAAGAAAAGGGAAAAAAGAAAAAAGAATGAGAAATTTGGGGGGGGGGGGTGGGGGAAACAAAAAACAACTATTCTAACCCCAATTTCCGGCCTTATCCCCATATCCCTTGATACCCCGACTATTTAGATGTCTATCTATCTCTTTCTTAAACGCCTCCAATGATCTGGCCTCCACAGCTGTACGTGGCAAGGAATTCCACAAATTCACCACCCTCTAGCTAAAGAAATTTCTCCTCATCTCTGTTTTAAACCTGTACCCTCTAATTCTAAGATTGTGCCCTCTGGTCCTGGACTCACCCACCAAGGGAAACAGCTTGACCACATGTACTCTGTCCAGTCCTTTCAACATTTTAAATGTCCAAGAGCCGACAAACGCTCATCATACATAAGCCCTTTCATTCCGGGAATCATCCTCATAAATCTCCTCTGAACCCTCTCCAACATCAGCACATCTTTCCTAAGATATGGGGCCCAAAACTGTGCACAGTATTCCAAATGAGGCCTCACCAGTGCTCCACAGAGCCTCATCAACACTTCCTTACTTTTATACAATATACCTCTCGAAATGAATGCCAACATAGCATTCGCTTTCTTTACCACCGATCTGACCTGGTGGTTAACCTTTAAGGTATCCTGCACGAGTACCCCCAAGTCCCTTTGTACTTCTGTACTTTGAATTTTCTCTCCTTCTAGATAATAATCTGCCCGTTTATTTCTGTTTCGAAAGTGTACAATGGCACATTTCTCAACATTGAATCTCATCTGCCAGTTCCTTGCCCATTCTCCTAAACTATCTAGGTCTCGCTGCAACCTGCCTGTCTCCTCAATACTCTACTCCTCCACCTATCTTGGTGTCATCTGCAAACTTAGCCACAAAACCATTTACTCCATCATCCAAATAATGTAGATGGGCTGATTAGTAAGCTTGCAGATGACACAAAAGTTAGTGGAGTTATGGATAGTGAGGAAGGTTGTCAAAGGATACAGCAGGATATAGATCAGTCGCAGATACGGGCAGAGAAATGGCAGGTAGAGTTTAATCTGGGCAGCTTTGAAGTCGAATGCAAATCGGGGAGTTATGTTGCAGCTGTATAAAACTTTGGAGAGGGTGCAGTAAAAGTTCAGCAGGGGCTGCCTGGACTAGAGAGAATTAGCTATTAGAAGAGGTTAGATAAACTTGGATTGTTTTCTCTGGAGCATTGAGGCTGAGGGGAGACCTGATTTCATAAGTTTATAAAATTACAAGAAGCATAGATTGGATAGATAGTCTTCTTCTCAAGCTAGAAATGTCAAATACAAAATGGCATAGCTTTAAGGTGGGGGGAGGGTGTGGAATTTAAAGGAGATTAGCAGGAAAAGTTTTTTTCTTACACAGAGAGTGGTGGGTGCTTGAAATGCACTGCCAGGGGTAGAAGTAAACATGATAGCGGCATTGAAGAGGGATTTAGACAGGCACATGAACAGGCAGGGAATGGAGGGATATAGGCCCCATGCAGGCAGATGGATTAGTTTAATTTGGCATCATGCTCAGCATTGACATTGTGAGCCAAAGGGCCTGTTCCTTTGCTGTACCATTTATGTTCTAACTCAGCAGGTCAGGCAGCATCTGTGGAGGCAAAGGGATGGTTGACATTTCAGGTCGACACCCTCGGGCCCTACATTTCTTTCCGGAACAAAGACCCAACCAGTTCCTCTCCACTAACATTCTCCTTCTCTTTGCAGAACTTATCCTTGCCCTCAACAACCTCTCTCTCAGTTCCTCACACTTCCTGCAGCTCAAAGGTGCAGTAGCCATGGGCACTAATATGGGCCTAACTATGCCCATCTGTTGGCAATTTCGGCACACACCCCTCCCCCAAACACTCTCTGCGACATCAGAGCTGCTTCCTGTACTCATGTAGAATTTTGCCACCAACTTCCTCAAACTCATTGACCTAAACTGCCTCTGACACTACTCTTCCTTTTCTGGATCTCTCTTGTCTCCATGTCAAGAGACAGACTTGCCACAGACATCCTTTATAAACCCACCAACTCCCATAGCTACCTTGACTATACCTCTGCTCGTGTTTCCTCTTGAGAAGATGCCATCCCTTCTCCTCAATTTCTCCATCTCTACTGCATCTGTTCTCAAGATGAGGCCTTAGAACAGTCTGAGCCTTCTGCTCGGACTTCTGAAATGTCCTCCTACTTCCTGAAATATGGATCCCCTCTGCCATAGTTGATAGAGCCCTTGCACACATTTCCTCAATTACCCTCAAGTTTTCTCTCACCCCTCTGCCCCCCTCGACATAATAAAGTTCCCTTGGTCTTCACCCTTCACACCAGCCTCTGCTCCTACATATCATCCTTTGCCATTTCCATCAGCCAGCTCCAACATGATCTCACCACCAGAAACATCTTTCCCTCTTACCCCCCCAACCCCCATCTCCTCTCCACAGGGACTACTCTGACTCCCTCCTCAGCCAGCCCCAGGCACTTTCTTCTGCAACTGTAGGAGGTGTAACTGAACCTTCACATCCTCCCTTGCCACCATCCAGGGACCTAAATAGCACTCCAGGTGCGAAATTCACCTGCACTTCCAGCCAGTCTATTGCATGTGATACTCATGATGTGGCCTGCTCTATGTTGGAGAAACCAAGCGTAGATATAGAACAGTACAGCAAGGAACAGGCCCCTCTGCCTATGATGCTGTGCCGAACTAATTAAGCTAATGACACCTAATTAAACCATTCCCTTTTGCCTGCATATGGTCTGTACTGTATGGTTTTGTTTCCATAATAAAACTGAATTAAATTAAATTCTCTTCTGCCTGTACATGATCCATATCCCTTCACTCCCTGCATATTCATCTATCCTCTTAAACACCACTATTTTATGTGTTTCCATCACCACCCATGGCAGCCCATTCCAAGCAGCTACTGCTCAGTGTAAAAAACAACCTGCCCCATACATGTCCTTTAAACTTCCCCACTCTCACCTTCAATGCATGTCCTCTGGTATTTAACATTTTTCCCCTGGGGAAAAGATTCTGACTGTCTCTCCTATGTAGGCCTCTCATAATTTTATAAACTTCTATCAGTTGTCCCCTCAGCCTCCGAGAAAATAACCCGTGTTTGTCCAGCCTCTCCTTATAGCTCGTATCCCCTAATCCAGGCAGCATCCTGGTGAGTCTGTATCCTTTCCAAAGCCTCCAAATCCTTCCTGTAATGGGCGACCAGAATTGCACACAATACACCCAAGTGCGACCTAACCAGAGTTTTATACAGCTGCAACATGATTTCCTGACTTTGCCCTTTGCGATGAAGGCAAGCATACCATAGCCTTCGTTACCACCCTATCTACTTACGTGGCCACTTTCAGTCAGCTGTGGACTTGGGACCCCAAGATCCCTCTGCACATCAGTGCTTGTTAAGGGTCCTGCCATTAACTGTGTACTTTCCCCTTGCATTAGGCCTCCCCAAGTGTAACACCTCACACTTGCTCAGATTAAACTCCATCTTCCATTTCTCTGCCCATATCAGTAACTGATCTATATTCTATATCCTTTGACAGCCCTCTACACTGTCTGCAACTTCACCAATCTTTGTGTCGTCTGCAAACTTATGAACCCATCCATCTACATTTTCATCCAGGTCATCACAAGCAGCAGAGGCCGCACCATTGATCCCTGCAGGACACCACTGGTCATGACCTCCAGCCAGAATACCACCCTTCCACCACTTCCATCTGTCTTCTATGGGCAAGCCAATTTTGAATCTAAACTACCAAGTCACCATGGATCCCATGTATCTTAACTTTCTGGATCAGCCTCATTGTGAGAAAAGGTTCTTTGGAGTCTCAAAGGTAGAGGACTCTGTACACAGTCTTTGGAGTTTTTGAAAAATGATTTAATCACAAAGACAAACATGGGAACAGAATGAATGGAAATGGATGCGCACTCGCACACATGCACACGGGTGATCGCGAAACATATGGGAAGTTGCAATGGGGGTGAAGAGCGCGCGCGCACACACACACACACACACACACACACACAGCAAACTGGTTACAAATGATCAGGGAAAACACAATATGATGCCTGAACAATGGTGTCACGTGACAGCCATGACCTTTCACACTACATTCCACCCCTCGAAAGTGACACCTTGAGAACAGCTATAACTAAGCTAAGAAATATGTGTCAGTATGCAGTACTAACGGAGGGCAGAAGTGGTTCTAATAATCTGACAAACACAGCACAAAATACAGATAGCTATAACAATTAGAATGAGGGCAGTGGCCCAGTGGAGGACAGTTGTCCACCATCCCCCCAGTGTACCGCTACGGGAATGCATGGCCTCAGGTCCCCCGGGCAGGGAGGGTGATGGAGCAGACGTGCTAGGGACCCTGGCCTTCATCCTATGGGAGGGAGGTGGAGGTCTGCCACCCCGTGGGTGAGGGTTCCTGCTGGCGGAAGTGGGATTTTCCTGTCGCAGCAGGTCCCGGAGCTGAGCCTGGAGGGCAGGGAAGGCTGTTTCAGGTGGGGGGGGGGGGCGCAGGCAGTATCAGTGTCTGCGGGGGTAGCCCATGTGGTCTGGCAGTTGGTGGCGCCCCGTGTTGGACTTGGACCTGGGGTGGTCATGGGTCTTCCCCCGGCCGGGCTTCTCCAGAGCTCCTTCCATCGTGCTTGGAGAGTGGAGTTCGGGACCCCATCTATGCTAGCGTGGTCCGCCACCGAGCGCAACAGGTCCAGGTATAACTGCTTGCACGTGAGACGAGAGGTGGTGTCCCCAGACCTCGTCTCCGCTCTACGGACCAGGGTGAGTGCCCCCCACTGCATGTACTCCAGCCCTTCCAGGAGAGTGATGGCTTCCTGTACGGTCTTCCCACTAGCCGGTCCCATGAGGGGCAGGACCACTGGCCTCAGGTCAGGGCATGCGGTGGTGACCAGGTACCCCGCTAGCACACTGGTCACTGTGGTATTCTCTAACAGCTCAAGGTCGCCCGTCCCCGCATAAATGCCAGTCACTGGTGCCCATTCCCTGATGACCCTGGTGCCCTTACTAACTGTGCTTGTCCGTATAAATCCCACTCGAGGATGGTAGGGTACTGGGCCCTCACGGTCGCCACTATCCAATCTCACAGGATAGTGGTGTCCCTGATCCCTCCCAGTGGTGCCCGCAGGCCTTTATTAATGCTCTGTTAGTTCGACAAGCTCCCCAGGGTGCTCATTTTCTGGTGAGAGAAGCACACGTTGGGTCCCCTCATCCCACAGCCAGAGCAGCCATGCGGCCAGCTGTTCACCCGACCGCTGGTGGTACCAGCTGGGTGAGCTCCTTAATGGAGAAGTCCCGGGTCTCCGTGGTCTCGGAGAGACTGCAGGCACTTTCCCCTGTGGAGGTCCCATCCTGACTCTCTTCCCTTCTGTGGCGGACCTGGGACCGCACGATGACGGGTTAAGCCTGCAGGGCTTCAGGTGCGTGGGGGGGTGGAGCGGGTGTGATGGGGCTCAGGCTCTTCAGGTACCCCCCCTCGTCAGTATCCATCCATAATATCCCATCCCCCAGCCATGCGTCCAGCTTGTCGCCACGCTGGACCGAGGCTCGGATTTTAAACGGGTCTGGCTGCCAGCCAGACCTGAGGGCAGCTTGTGCCTGCTGCATTTGAATCAGTTGGCAGGCGACCTCAGTACCCCTGGCCTCAAGGTCATTGGCCCGGGTCTGGGCAGTCTGAACTGCCTTCTGCAGTGTACAGCATCGCTGCTGGAGCATCTCTATCTCCTTTTCCTTCTGGAGACACGTACTCTGCAACTGGCTAGTAATCCCAACCTGGTGTTTCAGGAGGGACACCAGGAGCCAGAAGGCACCCCTTTGATTCCTTTTGACTCTGGGGAACCCCAACTTCTGGAGGAGGGCCACTACATGGTGCCTCAGTTTCTTACCACGTGGATCTAACTGCTCAGCCCAGTCCACTGGCTTACCATGGTCTGCTGGCATGCTGGCCAAGCTCCCAAATCCCTCACTCTCATCAGTCCACCCAGGAATCCTCTCCTCAGTGCCTGCACCCGCCTTCTTACCCCTGTTCCAGTACATCCTACCTGTGTCTGTGTCCAGCCAAGACCTTTAAGACCCTGCTCGCTGCGCCAAATGTTGTGAGAAAAGGTTCTTTATGAGTCTCAAAGGTAGAGGACTCTGGACACAGTCTTTGGAGTTTTTGAAAAATGATTTAATAACAAAGACAAACACGGGAACAGAATGAATGGGAACGGATGCACACTCACACACACGCACATGGGTGATCGCGAAATGTGGGGGAAGTTGCAATGGGGCTGAAGTGTGCACACACACACACACACACACACACACACACACAGCGAACTGGTTACAAGTGATCAGGAAAAACACAATACGATGCCTGAACACCCTGACTCTGGACAAGCATCGGCTCTACGCTACCGGGAATCTACTCAGGATGCTCCTAAGCCCTGTGGAAGTGCACACTCTCACCAATGGTCCCTCGGCGTGGTTTTGATTCCTGCAGCAATCAAAAGAGAACCACACACATGTGGCATTCTTTATAGTGCTGGAGAGCTGGGTGGAGCCCGCCCAGGTAATTCACAAGGTCCAATAGGTACAAGAGGTGTGTGTGGGAACCAATGGTCAAGAGTGGGCACTAATGAGTGGGTGGAGCCAGACCTTGATTGACAGTGGTGTCGCTTTCGACCAGTGCTCAATGGTGTCACATGCAGCCATGACCTTTCACACTACAGCCTCCCACAAGGGACCCTGTCAAAGGCCTTACGAAAATCCATGTAGACAACACCCACAACTCTATCTTCATCAGTCACCTCCTCAAAAAACTCAATTACGTTAGTAGACTTGCCCGCACAAATCCATGCTGAGTGTCCCTAATCACACCATGGTTTTCCAAATGCATGCAAATCTTATCCCATAACTTTCCTACCACTGACGTGACACTCACCGATCAATAATTTCCTGGATTACCCCCACTTCCCTTCTTGAACAAAGGAAGAACATTGGCTACTCTCCCATCCTCCAGGGCCTTGACTGTCTAGTGAGGATATAAAAATATTGGTCAAGGACTCAGCAATCTCCTCTCTTGCCTATCTCAAAAACCTGGTGTATATCCCATCAGGCCTTAGGGAGTTATCCATAGAACAATACAGCACAATACAGGCCCTTCAGCCCACCATGTTGTGCCGACCTTCAAACCACTCCTAAGACTATCTAACCCCTTCCTCCCACATATCCCTCTATCTTAAATTCCTCCATATGTTTATATAACAATCCCTTGAACTTGGCCAACATATCAGCCTCCACCACCACCCCAGGCAGCGCATTCCACGCCCCAACCACTCTCTGGGTGAAAAACCTCGCTCTGACATCTCCCTTGAACTTCCCACCCATTACAATTAAAGCCATGCCCTCTTGTATTGAGCATTGGTGCCCTGGGAAAGAGGTGCTGGCTGTCTACTCTATTCCTCTTTAATATTTTGTATACCTCTATCATGTCTCCCCTCATCCTCCTTTCTCTCCAATGAGTAAAGCCCTAGCTCCTTTAGTCTCTCCTCATAATCCATACTCTCTAATCCAGGCAGCATCCTGGTAAATCTCCTCTGCACCCTTTCCAACGCTTCCACATCCTTCCTATAATGAGGCGACCAGAACTGGACACAGTACTCCAAGTGAGGTCTAACCAGAGTTTTGTAAAGCTGCATCATTACTTCGCGGTTCTTAAACTCGATCCCCCAATTTATGAAAGCTAACATCCCATAAGCTTTCTTAACTACCCTATCCACCTGTGAGGCAACTTTCAGTGATCTGTGGATATGAACCCCCAGATCTCTCTGCTCCTCTACACTGCCCAGAATCCTGTCATTCACCTTGTACTCCGCCTTGGAGTTTGTCCTTCCAAAGTGTACCACCCCACACTTCTCTGGATTGAACTCCATCTGCCACTTGTCAGCGCAGATCTGCATCCTATCAATATCCCTCTGCAAGCTTCGACAGCCCTCCACACTATCCACAACACCACCGATCTTTATGTCATCTGCAAACTTGCTAACCCACCCTTCCACCTCCTCATCTAAGTCATTAATAAATATCACAAAAAGTAGGGGTCCCAGAACCAACCATTGTGGGACACCACTAGTCACAGCCCTCCAATCCGAATGCACTCCCTCCACCACAACCCTCTGCTTTCTACAGGCAAGCCAATTCTGAATCCACACGGCCAAGCCTCCCTGGATCCCTTGGCCTATGACCTTCTGAAGAAGCCTACCATGCGGAACCTTGTCAAATGCCTTACCAAAATCCATGTAGACCACATCCACCGCACTACCCTCATCAATCTTCCTGGTCACCTCCTCAAAGAACCCTATCAGACTTGTGAGGCAAGATCTTCCCTTCACAAATCCATGCTGGCTGTCCCCAAATCAGTCCATGTTTCTCTAAATGCTCATAGAACCTATCTCTTAGAATCCTTTCTAACAGCTTACCCACCACAGACGTAAGGCTCACTTGTCTGTAACCTTTTTTGAATAAGGGGACAACATTCGCCACCCTCCAATCCTCTGGTACCGTCCACCTTGATGTTCTTCAAATGACCCAGCACCATCAGATCACTTCCTGATCTTAAAATGCCCTAGCACATTAGCATACCCCACACTATTCTCACTGTCCTCCAATGTTCATTTTCTTGATGAATACCAATGCAAAGTACTCATTTAGTAGCTCTCCCACATCCTCTGACTCCAATTCCTTCCTTTGCCCTGGAGTGGTCTGTAAGTTTAAAATGACTTGGGATTCTCTACAATTCTATTTGCCCAGGACGTTTTGTGACCCCTCTTCACCTTCCTAACGCCCTGCTTATGCTCTTTCCTGCTATCTCTATATTCTTCAAGGGCCTTGTCTGATTTTAGCTTCCTAAGCCTTACATATGCTTCCTTTTTCTTTTTGCCTAAGTTCACAACCCCTTACTCTGCCATGCCTTTTCTTCCTCACAGTCCTGAGCTCTGATCAGCAGGTCTCTGAACAACTCTCACCTTCCTCTCTATCTCACCTAAAACATCAAAACCCAGGAAAGTTGAGCTGCCAGTCCTGTCCCTCTCACAACCAAGTCTCTGTAACGGCCACAGCATCACGGTTCCATGGACTGATTCAGGCTCTAAGTTCATCTGCTTTATCCATTGAAATAAATGGCCCATCAGCTCCACCTTGTTCATCAACCCAGCACTGCCCATCCTTCTGTACAGGCTTACTTGTCATAATATCTACATTCCCCTCAAACCCTCCAATTGCTGCCCTGCCATGTAGTTTTAACCCTCCCAAGTAGCACTTAGCGAACTCCCTCCAGTTCAGATACAACCCATCTACCTTGTACAGGTCCCATTAGCAGTATACAGATACAGTGGTAAACTTTCCTCATCCCTCTCCATCCTGGAGGGTTGTGACCCAAAACATCAACATATATCTTTTGCCTCTTCAGATACTGTTTGAACCGCTGAGTTCTTCCAGCGTTCTGTTTTTAGTTCCAGATCCTGACATCTAGTCTCTTTTGTCTAAATAAACTGTAAAATTGTTTTAAAAATCTGCATTACAATTCACAGAAGATGGATTCTCTGCATAGAAAACAGAGTCATAGAGTTACACAGCACAGAAACAGGCCCTTTGACCCAACTGATCCAAGGTGCCTGCATTAGCCAGCCCCATTTGCCCATGTTTGGCCCATAATCCTCTCAACTTTTCCTATCCATGTACCTGTCCGTGTCTTTCAAATGTTAATATACTCACCTCTACCACTTCCTCTGGGAGCTCGTTCCATATATGGACCACCCTCTGTGTGGAAAAACCTGCTCCTCATTTCCCCTCTTACCTTAAACCTTTAGTTTTAGATTCCCCCAATCCTAGGACCATCCACCTTACCCATGCCCCCCTCATGATTTTATAAACCTCTCGAAGGTAACCCCTCAGCCTCCTAAGCTCAGGGGAAAACAGTCCCAGCCTATCCTTATAACTCAAGCCCTCCAGTCCTGATATCTTGTGAATCTTTCCTGCACCCTTTCTAGCTTAATAGTTGGGTGACCAGAACTGTGTACAATACTCCAAATGCAGTCTCAGCAACGTCATAAAGCTATAAACATTTCCCAACCCTTGTACTCGATGCCCTGACAAATGAAGGCAAATATTCACCACCCTGTCCATCTAAGTCATCACTTGCAGGGAACTAGATACTTGTTTCTCTGTTCTACAACCCTCTCCAGGGCCCTGCCATTTACTATGTAAATGTTGGCATGGTTTAACTTACCAAAATGCAGCACTGTCTGAGTTAAGTTCCATCTGCTGCTCCTTGGCCCACTTCCCCAGCTTGTAATCGTAGACACACTTTACAGTCCAGTTTTGGTGTCATCCTCAAATTTACTAACCATGCCAGCTACATTTTCATCCAAATCATTTATATAACAGGTGACCCAGCACAGATCCCCGTGTCGCACCACGGTAACAGGCCTCCAAATCTGAAAAACAACCCTCCACTGCCTCCCTCTGACTTCTCCCACCAAGCCAATTGTGTATCCAATTAGAGAACTCACCCTGGATCCCACATGATCTAACCTTCCAGGTCAACCTACCATGAATTAAATAAAATGAATAAAATATTTAATTTTTTACGTGCTTGGACTTGCAATGATTACAATTAGCATTAAACAAGTGTGATAATCTTACTGGAAAACTACTGGTTCTTGATCCACCTTAAACATATTTCTCACACATTAAGTACCAGGTACTCTAAAACTGGAGTAAAGGAGCTTTTATAAATACATGGTACACACTGCCAGATGACGTGGCAGAATCAGATACATTCGTAATGTTTAGGAGCCATTTCGGGAAGGCAGAGAAGGATATGGTCCAAATGTGGGCAAATGGGATTAGTGCAGATGGGCAAAAGATGGGCTTGAGATGATGGGCTTGAGGAAGTAAAGGGTTAAAAATTGTCACCATACCTATAGCTGACAGAAAAAAATACCTCGCAAGCAAGAGCACGCAAGCTGCTTACTCAATGGATAAGGTGTTAATTACTGTATCCGGAACCTTGGTTCCAGTCCCATTATGCTAGCCAATAGGGGTACTGGGTGCAATAAACGACGAGTGGGAAGCTTGTCCTAAACAATGAGGGTGAGACCTGTCTTTGAATTTCTTGATTATAACTCAATTATGCTGGACAATAGGTGCGACGTCTGTCTTGGGATCCCTGTGGCTTGACCGAAACTCTCAGTGCCGCATGCATTAAGTGTGCATGACAATATCTGTATAAAGTTCTGTCTGCTCCTTTGTACGGGGAGAACTCGGGAAGCGACTCTTAACGAGTGCTGAAGAGACCTCTCCTTAACATGTTTTATCGAAGCGCCCTCGTGGCACTGTGTTACTTTACAGCGGACAGAAGCGAGAACTTAATTCCGAGATGACAGGCTGAAGGGCTCATTTCTGTGATGTACCATTCAGTGACATTTGGTGGCACAGATGAGCTTCGCAATGGGAGTTAATTAAAGGCAGCACCTGCACTCAGCATTTTGAGAAAGCAGAAAACTCAGTTGAAAAAGACTTGCAGAGAGAGAGTTGTTGCAAGTTGCTTAATTACCTTTCCTTTCAGAGGTAACGATGAATCATGCATCTTAAAATGTGATCCTGAGTAAACATTGGAACCAGAACCATACAGTGCAGAACAGGCCCTTCGGCCCATGATGTCCGTTGACCACGATCTAATCACATGGTCCACATTCCTCTATTCCCTGCCTTTGCCTGTCTGAATGCCCCTTAAACACTGCTATCGTATTTGCGTCCACTTCCCCTGACGGTGCATTCTAGGCACCTTCCACTTTGTGGAAAAAACACTTGCTTTGTACATCACCTTTAAACGTTCCCCCTCTGCTGGTATTTGACATTTCCACCCTGGGATAAAAGACTTTTACTACCTCCACTACCACTTTATAAGCTTATCTCAGGTCACCCCCTCAGCCTTCTAAGCTGCTGAGAAAATAACCCAAGTTTGCCCAACACACACGCTGCAATGTGACTTCCCGACTTTGGTAGTCAACACCTCGACCGATAAAGGCAAGTCTGTTGTACCCTTCTTCACCACCCTATCCACTTGTGTTGCCACTTTCAGGGAGTTATGGACTTGCACCCCAGATCCCTCTGTACATTAGTGCTCCTGAGGATCCTACCATTTACTGTGTACTTTCCTCTTACATTTGACCTCCCAAAGTGCACACCTCACACTTGTCCAGATTAAACTCCATCTGCCATTTCTCTGCCCACATTTCCAACTGATCTCTATCCTGATAATTTAATGACCTTCCTCACTATTCACAACTCCACCAATTTTTGTGTCATCTGCAAACTTACTAATCAGCCCACCTACGTTTCCAACATCCTGGAAGTATTCAGCTGGCCAGACTGCATCAAGAGAGGTGGTTAATGTTTGAGGTGCTGCCAAATCTCAGAATATCTGTAGTACTTCTCTGTTTCTTTTCCCAAAAACCAAGTTCCAGAATCTTCATGTTTTATTTTGTATAACTAACCATCTGGTTATGCACCTAATTAATTTAAAGGTAGCAGGAGATACTAATTTGTTTTTAAAAAATCCTTTAAAAGAATTGCTAACGTAATGGTTCCAAAGATGGCCAAATCTCTGTTTATCAGGAAATGAAAGAACAACTTGAACTCAGTCTAGTTCTGCCAAAAACAAGGATGCAGGCTGAAACTTTATTTAAAATACAACAATGAATTAAAACCGTAAAGTGAATCCACCAGAAAAAGTCATTATTTTGTCAATTTCTGATCCATCCTTTTTTTAAAAACCAAAGTCCAGTCCAGTATTTATGTCTGCAGACTTTTTACACACATGATCTCCCTCTGAATTACCAAAATTATTAAAAATCAGTGTTGACATAAGTCACTTCATCTTAACAGTCCCCTTGGATAAATGGCAACTCTCAGCTCATCAAATGTTTATGGGTTGAAGGCCCACTGCAGGATTGTAGCAGCAAACCTAGCGGCAACTTTTGTAGCACTCAGCAGCACTGCATTTAGATGTGCCAGCTTTCAAATTAAGTTGTAAACAGAGGCCCTGTTCAAGCAAATCGGAAACAAGATATCTTGTGACAGCATTCAAAGAATGAACAGTTTTACCATGTCTGCAAGCTCCATTGCTGAAGCAGATATGTCATTTGTTGGGTAAGTTGGCAACTCTAAATGCCATGAGAATAAATGTAATTCAAAATTAGCTGCGACTTGCCTAAAATATGATATACACCATGTTTGTCCTCAGCAAAATGGGGAATCTATTGTTATTGAGGGGTCGTATTCTGAGTGGAGGTCGGTGACCAGTGGTGTACCTCAGGGATCTGTACTGGGACCCTTACTATTTGTGATTTTTATAAACAACCTGGATGAGGAAGTGGAGGGGTGGGTTAGTAAGTTTGCGGATGACACGAAGGTTGGGGGTGTTGTGGATAGTTTGGAGGGCTGTCAGAGGTTACAGCAGGACATAGCTAGGATGCAAAGCTGGGCTGAGGAGTGGCAGATGCAGTTCAACCCAGATAAGTGTGAAGTTCATTTTGGTAGGTCAAATATGATGACAGAGTATAGTATTAATGGTAGGACTATTGGCAGTGTGGAGGATATAGTGTATTGTCCTTCATCAATCAGAGAATTGAATTTAGGAGCCGAGAGGTATTGTTGCAGCTATATAGGTCCCCGGTCAGACCCCACTTGGAGTACTGTGCTCAGTTCCGGTCGCCTCACTACAGGAAAGATGTGGAAGCCATAGAGAGGGTGCAGAGGAGATTTACAAGGATGCTGCCTGGAATGCGGAGCATGCCTTATGAAAGCAGGTCGAGGGAACTCAGCCTGTTCTCCTTGGAGAGACGGAGGATGAGGGGGGACCTGATAGAGGTGTATAAGATGATGAGAGGTATTGATAGGGTAGATAGAGGCTTTTCCCCAGGGCTGAATTGGTGGCCACAAGAGGACATAGGTTTAAGGTGCTGGGGAGTAGATATAGAGATGTCAGGGGTAAGTTTTTTTTTACTCAGAGAGTGGTGAGTGCACGGAATGGGCTGCCAGAAATGATGGTGGAGGCTGATATGATAGGGTCTTTCAAGAAACTGTTAGATCGGTATATGGAGCTGAGTAAAATAGAGGGCTATGAGTAAGCCTAGTAATTTCTAGGGTAGGGACATGTTCGGCACAGCTTTGTGGGCTGAAGGACCTGAATTGTGCTGTAATTGTTCTATGATAATACCGTGAAGACAGTTGCACTGTTGACCACCTGTTGCAGTGGGTTATTGAAGAGTAAACTACTGATAGACAAATTCACCATTTCAAGGGAATAAGTCACTCAGTCTACTGGTACTTGTAATCTATTTGTGGAACTGCAAAATGAAATTTGCAAAATAGATTTCACACTTATGTTACATTAAGTACATAAAATGTGAATAGATTCCCCAAACTTGCCAACTAGATTATTGCAAGACATTTTGTTAGTGATAGATTCGCTAAGAGTTCATCTTTAATCCCATTGTCCAAGATAAAAATATCATTTAATGCCATCCAAGTAACTTTGTATGGGCCATAATCAACATACTGGCCTTCAGTGTACTACCATATCCAATACACACAGAAATAACTTTAAATTAAGTTGTAAATTAGTTTTTGTCTAAACCTAGACCTCACATAAAAACAGGAGGCATACTGTTGGAAAGGATTCTGCCACTGTAGCACCAGGCTGTCGAATAAAAGGCAACTCTGCTGTCATCTTTGTATCACATTGATCAGTAAATTAGTTGACGAACAAATTCACATCATTGAAACATTGAAACCTTCCTTATACATGCTAAATTATAAGGAGATAAGGGGGAGATTGCCAAAGAGTTGTAGTACTTGTGCAACACACAAGGAGGACAACAGTGGTCCTCCAAAGTTGACGCCTTTCACAATGGATGTGATTGAGAGTGCCAATAGATGATGGAACCTGTTAGCAATAACTGCACGTGCACAGGATGTAAACTAAATTTCCTTAAAGTCAAAAATAAAATATTTGGCTTCAGCAAGCTTGCTGAATAATGATTTCCTCCACCCCCACCCCTCCCCAGCCACTGACACTATTTTACAAACAGATTTCCAAATTCTTGGAGGTCAAAAACTTGGTTAATGACTGCTCGCAAAATTCTTTCTTGATACCACTGATGTAGAATATCCCTCTTTTGATAAACCATTTGCTCAGATGATATATTCCTGGACTATTGTAGAATGTTTTTATCACAGAGGATTTTATCTCAAGAGCCTTCCATTATTTTTTGTGGAACTGTGAAGAGGGGCGTGATGCAGTAATTGGCTGTTCTTCTCCAGTCAGTTGTACTGGAGAACTGCAGTGACTGTCTTCCACTAAAGTTTGTTTTCCATGTTTGGGAAAAATGAATAATTTAGGCCACAGACTATAACAGCTACGATTAACAGCATTCAGTGCAGTCACTGAGGCTTGGGTTCCACAGCACGAGACGTGGAGAGATGGAATACCATCTTCTGTGCATTTGTAGACATGGTTATAGTGCAGTACTTCACCTAATACAATAAGGTGAGGTACAATTCAACAGCAGCTGTTTGCTGGCTATCTTCCAGACAGTGTGGATTTAAAATGTAAATTCTGATGCCAAAAAGTGAAGCCACATATTTCACATCTGTAACCAGGCTGCACTCACCTGTTATTTCTTTCCAAAGTACTCTATACCTGGGTTGTAACCATGCCAACAGTGTTCATTTTTTTAATCTTCACCTCATGGTCAATGCAAGAAGCACCATGCCAATGGTTCTTGTACATAACGTGTGTCATAGGGAGGTGTTCAGATGTTTACTGGGTTTATTGGATGCCAAGGGAAAGAATGTGTAAGTTTGTGCCACAGAACTTTACCCAGGCACTGGAGACAAGGAATATCCACTGCAACAAAACTGACACATGTCTCTCACCCTCCCCTTTATTGATCACTAAATTAGGATGTCTTCAACTTGCATTGTGGTGGAAGTTTAAAATCTGCATTTGGTAAAAAGGGAAACGTTTCTGGTACGTGTTCAGCATTGCAAAAGCTTTGGAACCCAGTCTTCTGCTGATCTTTTCACAGATGTTCTTTGAAGACTGGCATCCCCACTAAAAACAGCAGTATCAAGCTTAAATCCCTCCATCACATTTCAAAAGCTGCACGATTCCTCATGGTCCATATTTAGGAATTGCAGCTTTCCTGTGTCAATACGAATGGCAATGAATCAGCTCGTTTCCTCTGGATGTTCAGCTTCAGTTGAAAAGAGCAAGGTGGAGGTGGTGGATGCAGGTAGGTTGGGAGCAGCGATGGTTAAGGAGGGACATCTTTCAGTTTGCTCCCTTTCTGATACACGATGCTTACAGTTTAGGATCACAATCCAAGTTACTTTAAAGAATTACGCACTTTTTCTTTGAGGGTTTTTTCTTCCTTTTACCATTTTTGCTGATCTTCTCCTTGTATTTACGAATTTCACGCACTAATGTGTAGAATGCATCTTCCACACCCTGAAATTATAAGAATGAACCAGAAGTGAAGGAGAAACAAAACTCAGGAGTTTCATTCCCGGTGACAATAGAAGTGTGAACATTCACTGCACGAATGTTGAGTTCACACGACAGTGAGTGATCACTGCTTTGATTTTAAAAATCCACTTCAAGTACAGTTATAGCATCAAACTGAGGACTTTAGTTCTCCGTTCTGAAGGTGCTGCTTCTGAGATAGTGTTATACATGCTGACAAACCAGTCAGTGAGAGTAGGCTGACAGTAAAGCTGTCGGCATGTTCACTTACATTGTCCAGCAGAGTACATCAAGTAGTCAGCAACCTTGCCAGAATTTTAGTGCCAAGACCTGGTCAACATGTGTAGCCTGGTTGAGGGGGCCCTGTGGGTGAGCAACTGGTGCTTTAACGCATCATCCTATTGGAAACATACAGGGAAACGTCAATGTCTGTGATGTTCGGCCGCAAGTGGTTTGTAGCTCTGGTGTAGCAGGTAACACCGCTGGCTCAGCTCCACTGATCCAGCTTCAATCCTGACCTCCAGTGCTCTCTGGCTGAAGTTTGCAAGTTCTCCCATGACTGAGTGGGTTTCCGCTGGGCCGTCCAGCTCCCCAGTACATCCCAAAGATGTGCTGGTTGGTAAATGCTGTGAACTAGCCCTGTGTGGGTATTAGGGTAGAGTTAATGGGCATGGGAGAATAGTTCAGGGAAATAAATAGAGGAAATGGGATTGCCTTGAGTGCCAGCATAAACTTGACACAGCCTCACTTTAAGTAGCAAGGAATTGCAAAATATGGGTTTGGAAACTAAATCAGTGACAATCGGTTGGGCATGTGGGCAAAGAAGTGGCAGATGGAGTTTAATACGGACAAGAGGTCAAATACAGAAGTACACGGTAAACGGCAGGACCATTCAGAGCACTGATCATAAGACCATAAGACATAGGAGCAGAATCAGGCCATTCATTTATTTTTCCCTCTCAACCCCATTCTCCTGCCTTCTCCCTGTAACCTTTGACGCCCTTACTAATCAAAAACCTATCAACCTCGGCTTTAAATACACCCAATGACTTGGCCTCCACAACCACCTGCGGCAATGAATTCCACAGATTCACCACCCTCTGGCTGAAGAAATCCCTCCTCATCTCTGTTCTAAAGGGACGTCCTTCTATTCTGAGGCTGTGCCCTCTTGTCCTAGACTCTCCCACTACTGGATACGCCCTCTCCACATCCACTCTATCCAGGCCTTTCAATGTACGGAGGGATCTTGGGCTGCAAGTCCATAGCTCCCCATGAATGCTAACACAAGTAAATAGGGGGGTAAAGTTGGCATATGGCATGATTGTCGTAATTGGTTGGGATTTTGAGTAGAAAAGTCAGGAAGTCACGTACAGAACTTTGGTCAGGCTGCATTTGGAGTATGGTGTGCAGTTCTGGTTGCCCCATTCCAGGAAGGATGTGCAGGATTTGGAGAGGGTGCAGAAGGAGTCCACCAGGATAGAGTCAAAGTAATACAGCATGGAAACAGGCTCTTAGCCCAACACATCCAGGCTGACCACGGTGTCCACCAAGCTGGCCCCATCTGCCCATGTTTGGCCCAGAGGGTGGTCAGTTTATGGAATGAGGCCCTAAGCCCCTCGTACCCGTGTACTCTTATCCAAATGTCTTTTAAATCTTGTGACTGCACCTGTCTCAACCACCCTCTTGCAGCTCATTCCATGGACCACCCTCTGGGAAAAAGAGTTGGCCCTCATGTCTCTTTTAAATCTTTCACCTCTCACCTTAAACCCATGCCCTGTGAGAAAGACTGTGCGTTCACCGTGTCAACGACCCTGATTTTATACACCTCTATAAGGTTCCCTCTGTCTTCAAGGAATAAAGTCCTGGCCTGCCCAACCTCTCCCTATAACTCAGGTCCTAGCAACATCCTTGTAAATCCTCTCTGCTCTCCTTCCAGTTTAACCAAGTCTTTCCTATAACAGGGCGACCAAAACTGTACATAGTGCTCCAAGTGCGGCCTCACCAACTTCTTGTACAACTGGAACACTTCTATACTCAGTGCCCTAACTGACGAAGGCCAGCGTGCCAAACGCCTTCTTCACCACCCTGTCTACCTGTGATGCCGTTTTCAGTGAACCAGGTAGTTCTACTCCCTCTGTTATAGGATCATAGAGTCATTCATCACGGAAACTGACCCAACTGGTCCATGCCATCCAAGATTCCCATCTAAGCCAGTCCCATTTGCCTACATCTGGCCCACATCCCTCCAAACCTTTCCTATCCATGTATCCATCCAAGTACCTTTTAAATATTGTTAATGGACCTGCCTCAACCACTTCTTCTGGAAGCTCATTCCATAAACTGACCACCCTCTACGTGAAAAAGTTGTCCTTCAAGTTAAATCTCTCTCCATCACCTTAAACCTTTGCCCTCATGTTCCACCGCACTCCCCAGGGGCCGACCATTCACTGTGCAAGTCCAACCTTGGTCTGACTTCCCACAATGCAACACTTTGCATTTATCCGAATTGAAACCCATTTGCCATTCCTCCGCCCACCTCACCTCACTGATCAAGATCCCGCTGTAATTCCTGATAACCTTCTGCACTGCCTACACCACCACCGATTTTAGTGTCATCCACAAATTATGAGAGGAACAGACAGGGTAGACAGTCAGAGTCTTTATCCCTCGGAGCAGAAATATCAAATAGTAGAGCACTTTAAAGTTGAGGTTCATGAGGCAAGTTTTTTTTTAAAAATCGCCCACACAGAGAGTGGTCGGTGATGGGAACATACTGCCAGGGGAACTGGTGGAAGCAGATATGACACAAGGTTTAAAAGGCATTTAGATCAGAACACAAACAGGCAGATAGGATTATTATAATCTGGTTTATGGTCGTCACAGACATTGTGGGCTGAAGGGCCTGTTACTTTGCTGTATTGGCTTTCAATCCAGATAAATGAGAGGTAACACATTTTGGGGGATCAAACCAGGGCAGAACTTAAACAGTGAACATTAGGGCCCTGGGGAGTGTTGTAAAACAGAGGGACCTAGGAGTGCAAGTGCACAGTTTGCTGAAAGCGGCATCACAGGTAGACAGGGTGGTGAAGAAGGCGTTTGGCACGGTGGCCTTCATCAGTCAGGGCACTGATGTATAGGAGTTGGGATAGTATGTTGCAGTTGTAGAAGATGTTGGTGAGGTCGCCCTGTTACAGGAAAGATGTTAGTAAACTAGAAAGATTGCAGAAAAGATTTACCAAGATGTTGCCTGGACTTGGGGGCCTGAATTACAAGGAGAGGTTGCGTTGACAAGGACTTTATTCCCTGGAATGTAGGTGATTGACCTGACAGAGGTGTACAAGATCATGAGGGGCATAGACAGGGTAAAAGCACATCATCTTTCTCCCAGAGAGTAAACAAGAGGGCATCAGCTTAAGATCAGAGGTGAGAGATTTAAAAGGGACATCAGGGGCAGGGTGGTGTATATTTGGAATGAGCTGCCAGAAACAGTGCCTGAGGTGGGCACATTAGCAACACTTAAAAGCCATCTAGATAAGTCGATGGATAGGAGAGGTTCACAGGCCAAACGCAGGCAGATGGGACCAGCTCACTGGGCAACATGGTCAGCGTGGATGAGTTTCTGTTCTGTACCACTCCGACTCTATAACTGGTCCAAGCCGACAAGGATGCCCATCCAAGCAAGTCCCATTCACCAGCGGTTGGCCCATAACTTTCTACACCATGTGATGAGATGAAAGCTCAAGAGGGTGCAGAACAGATCCACAAGGAGGGCGGCAGGCTCTCGCGGAGCGGTTCTGGTTGAGCTCTAAAAGTGCTGTGTTTGAGGTCAAAGTGCTGAGGTTTTGGGTTTCAGCAAAGAGTGGAGCAGAGGTAAGGTCTTTCAACTTTAGTCTTCAGGCGTAGTGTAGTCTCCCTGCAGGATCAGGGAGACTTCCAGTGTCCCTGTTGACTACACCTGTGGGAAGTGAATCCAGCTGCAGCTCCTGACTAACTGCGTCAGGGAACTGGGGCTGGAGTTGGACGCACTCAGGATCATCTGGGACACTGAGACCACCATAGATGGGAGTTTTAGTGAGGTGGTCACACCTGAGGTACAGGCTGCAGGTAGTTGGGTGACCACCAGGAAAGGTAAAGGGAGCAGGCAGACAGTGCAGGGTTCCCTCAATAACAGGTAGACCCCTTTGGATACCGTGTGGGAGTGGGGGATGACCTTCCAGAGGGCAGCAGCAGCCGCCAGGTCAGTGGCAGTGACTGGCTCTGAGGCTCAGTGGGGAAGGCTGGGGTCAGAGAGTGATCATGATGGGGGTCCCGATGGTGAGGGGGACAGACAGGAGATTCTGTAGCTGCAAAAGGAACGCCAGGATGGTGTGTTGCCTCCTGAGTGCCAGGGTTGAGGATGTCTCAGAGCGGTTGCAGAACTTTCTCAAGGGGGAGGGTGAGCAGCCAGAGGTCGTGGTGCACATTGGTACCAACGACATGGGTAGAAAAAGGGACAAGGTCCTGTGGAGTGAGTACAGAGAGTCAGGACAGAGGTTAAAGAGCAGGACCTCGGAGTAGTGATCTCTGGATTCCTGCCAGTGCCATGTGTGAAGGTAAGAACAGGAAGGTGTGGCACATGAATGCATGGATGAAGAGTTGAAGCAAGGGAGCCCATTGGGATCTTTCATGGGGCAGAAGTGACCTGTACAAGAGGGACGGGTTGCATTTGAACTGGAGAGGGGCCAATATTTTGGGAGGCAGATTTGCTGGTGCTACAGGGGAAGGTTCAAACTAGACTGGCAGCGGGGGAAAGGTTGGACGGAATAGGGAATGCTGGATGACAAGATACTGGGGCCCTGGTCAGGAAAAGGGGGGTCATGGGTCAGGTACAGGCAGCTGGGATCAAGTGAATCCCTGGAGTATAGAAGGCGTATGGCATGCTTGCCTTTACTAGTCGTGGCATTGAGTTCAAGAGTCAGGAAGTTATGCTGCAGTTCTATAAAACACTGATCAGGCTGCATCTTGAGTATTGCATTCAGTTCTGGTCGCCCCATTATAGGAAGGATGTGGAGGCTTTGGAGAGGGTGCAGAAGAGGTTCACCAGGATGCTGCCTGGATTAGAGAGCATGAGCTATAAGGAGTTGGACAAACTTGGGTTGTTTTCTCTGGAGCGGCAGAGGCTGAGGGCAGACCTGATAGAAGTTTATAAGATTATGAGATCACAAACATAGATCGACAGCCAGTATCTTTTTCCCAAGGTCGAAATGTCTAATACGAGAGGGCATGCATTTAAGGGGATGGGGGAAAGTTCAAAGGAGTTGTGCAGGGAAGGTTTTTTTGTTTACACAAAAAGAGTGGTGGGTGCCTGGAATGCACTGCCAGGGGTGGTGGTGATAGAGGCGTTTCAAAAGCTCTGAGATAGACACACAAATGTTCAGAGAATGGAGGGGGGGGGGAGGGGGGGGTGGTGGATATGGTCCATGTGCAGGCAGATGGGATTAGGTGTAATTAGTTTAATTAATTCAGCACAACATCGTGGGCCGAAGCGCCTGTTCCTGTTCTATGTTCCACAAGGGATGCAGGAGAATACTGAAGGAGGAAATCAGGGCATAAAGGGGGCATGAGAAGATTAAGAATCCAAAGAGATTTTATATCAAGGGAAAATGAGTAACTAGAGAGAGAACATGGCCCCTCAAAGACCAAAGAGCACGTCTATGTGTTGAGCCACAGGAGATGGGCAAGGTCCTCAATGAATATTTCTCCTCTTTTCACTGTAGAGGAGGACATGAAGACTTCAGAACTTGGGACAATCGATGGGGATGTCTTGAGGATAGACCCCCACCAAGAGGGTGGATTAAAACTGGAGGGCAGAGATTTAGGGTGTGAGGTAAAGGGAACCAGATGGGCAGGTTTATCCACAGAGGGCAGTGGGTACATGGAACGAGCTGCCAGAAGGGGTAGAGGTGGGTACAGTTACAATGGTTAGAAACATAGAAAACCTACGGCACAATTCAGGCCCTTCGGCCCACAAAGTTGTGCCGAACATGTCCCTACCTTAGAAGTTACCCATAGCCCTCTATTTTTCTAAACTCCATGTACCCATCCAACAGTCTCTTAAAAGACCCTATCGTATCCGCCTCCACCACCGTTGCCGGCAGCCCATTCCGCGCACTCATCACTCCCTGAGTAAAAAAGTTACCCCTGACATCTCCTCTATACCTACTCCCCAGCACCTTAAACCTGTGTCCTCTTGTGGCCACCATTTCAGCTCTGGGGAAAAGCCTCTGACTATCCACATGATCAATGCCTCTCATCATCTTATACACCTCTATCAGGTTCCCCCTCCGTAGCTCCAAGGTGAAAAGGCCGAGTTCACTCAATCTGTTTTCATAAGGCATGCTCCCCAATCCAGGCAACATCCTTGTAAGTCTCCTCTGCACCCTCTCTATGGCTTCCACATCCTTCCTGTAGTGAGGCGACTAGAACTGAGCAGAGTACTCCAAGTGGGGTCTGACCAGGGACCTATATAGCTGCAACATTACCTCTTGGCTCCTAAATTCAGTTCTCCGATTGATGAAGGACAATACACTATATGCCCTCTTAACCACAAGAGTCAACCTGCACAGCCGCTTTGAGCGTCCTGTGGACTCGGACCCCAAGATCCCTCTGATCCTCCACACTGCCATGAGTCCTACCATTAATACTATACTCTGCCATCATATTTGACCTACCAAAATGAACCACGTCACACTTATCTGAGTTGAACTGCATCTGCCACTTCTCAGCCCAGCTTTGCATCCTAGCTATGTCCCGCTGTAACCTCTGACAGCCCTCCAAACTATCCACAACACCCCCAACCTTTGTGTCATCAGCAAACTTACTAACCCATCCTTCTACTTCCTCATCCAGGTCTTTTATAAAAATCACAAAGAGTAAGGGTCCCAGTACAGACCCCTGAGGTACACCACTGGTCCATGCAGAATAGGACCCGTCAACAACCACACTTTGCCTTCTGTGGGCCAGCCAGTTCTGGATCACACTGCAATGTCCCCTTGGATCCCATGCCTCCTTACTTTCTCAATAAGCCTTGCATGGGGTACCTTATCAAATGCCTTGCTGAAATCCATATACACCACATCTACTGCTCTCCCTTCATCAATGTGTTTAGTCACTTCCTCAAAAAATTCAATCAGGCCCATAAGGCAGGACCTGCCCTTGACAAAGCCATGCTGACATGTTTAAGAGACACTTGGACAGGTACATAGACAGGAAAGGTTTAGAGGGATATGGACCGAACACAGGCAAATGGGACTGGCTCAGGGAGGTACCTCGGTCAGCATGGACAAGTTGGGCTGAAGGGCCTAGTTCTGCTCTATGTTCCACAGGCCAGTGGTGTACCCAACTTTCTAACCCATCCACATCCCTCTGCGCCCTCAGACAACGTCTCATCTACGACTCCACCAATTATTGTGTCATCTGCAACCTTACTAATCATGCCCCTAGATTCTCATCCATGTACTACAAACCCCAGTGGTCCCAGCACAGATCCCTGTAGTACGCCATGTGTTGTAGATTTGTACACAAAAAATATTTTGCATCTTTTCTGCCAACATGCCTCTGATCCCTTGTACCTTCACTTTCTGGACCAGCCTATCACGTGAGACCTTGTTAAAAGCCTTACTGAGATCCGTGTAAACCATGTCCACCATCTTCCTTCATAAATTATTTCAATTACCTCACCAAACTCAGAATTGTGAAATATGATCGACCCAGCACTAGACCAGGCCAACCCCTCATCAGTGCCTGCCTTTCCAAGTGAACCAATCCTGTTCCTCAGGATCTTCCCCAACAACCTCCCAACCACCTAAGGCTACGGCCTGTAGTTTCCAACCTTATCCCTACGGCCTTTTTTGAACAAGGAGACATTAGCTATTCTCCAGTCTGCTGGTACCTCACCCATGGCTAATGAAAATGCAAAAGTCAACGTCAGAACCCCAGCAATCTGGTCCCTTGCTTCCTTTGATATCCTGGGATAAATCCCATCCGGTCCTGGGAACTTATCCACCCTAACGTGCTTCACTAGTTCTAGTACTTTCTCCTTGCTGATACAGACATGCTCCAGAGTATCAGTGTACCCCTCCCGTAACACCACAGCATCCACATTCTGGTGAATACTGATGAGAAGTGTTCACTTGGGACCTCGCTCCTATCCCCTGGCTCCACACAAAGATCCCCCTTAGGTCCCCACGGGGACCTACTCTTTCCTCAGCTACTCTCTCGCTCCTAATTTACTTACTAAATGTTTAAGGATTCTCTTTAATTGTACTAGCCAAAGTCATTTCACTTTGTAGACACAACGTCTTCATTTGTATGCTCAATGTCTCAGCCTGTGAAGGCAAGCGTATCTCTACCCTACCCACTGTGCCTCCACAATAACAGCACTGAACCTGTCAAGTCCTTAGCAAACTTGATGACATTCCTCCCACTGATAATGGTGGTGATGTTGGAACTGGGAGTGAACAGCAATTCCAGAAGGAACCGGAAGATGTATTAATGGGCTCCTCAATGGAAGGTCAAACAGGTGCCAGGGAACCTTCAGAAACAACGGCAGCGTCTGTTACAAGCAAGAAGTCACTGACTGAGGGCACTTCCTCACCTGTGTGTGCAGGATTAGTGGTGTGGCCCAGAAACAAGCCGGCCAATCAAACCCACACAGGCAGCTAGCTCTTCAGATTCACTGATCGCAGATGAAGATAGCATTTTGTTCAGCGAGCTTACATGTCATAGACAAGGTGGACGGTAACAGTCATTTCCCCAGGGTAGGGGAGTCCAAAACTAGAGGGCATAGATTTAGGGCGAGAGGGGACTTAGAAGGGACCTGAAGGGCAGCTTTTTCACGCAGAGGGAGGTGAGTATATGGAACAAGCTGCCAGAGGAAGTGGGTGAGGCAGGTACAGCAGGATCATTTAAGAAGCACTTGGATAGGTACATGGAGGGGCAGGGCTTAGAGGGATATGGGCCAAACACAGGAAATTGGGACTACCTGGGTGGACACCATGGTCAGCATGGACTGGTTGGGCCGAAGGGCCTGTAACCATGCTGTATTGCTCTGTGATTAAGTCCTTTGGGGAAGGAGATTTACCACCTTTCCTGCTCGGGGCTATTGATAACTGTGGTGGAAGTCCTCTGAAATGGCAGCTGTTCTGTTCAGGAGTTGGGCAGTGAGTGCTGGCTGGCCCACAAAGGCAATAAGTGATGCACAAGTAATTGTAAAGGCCACACAATGGGGAGAGAGAGTCTGTGCACGGACAACAGATTTTGGCTTGAGTTTCACTATTCGTCTTTAAAAACAGTTGGCTAATGAAAACCAGATATGATCCCAAATTTAATAGATACAACATATCCACCAATTAAACAATTACCAATAGTCAGGAATATTGGCATAATCTCAAGTAGATTCGGGAACCAAAGCACAGGATGAGTAACAAGTCTTTTCCTTCTCTCACAAACACTAATTCTTGTACTCTTCCTTCCAATCTATCCTCCCCTCATTCCACTAACCGTCGTTGTATACCTGTCTTGTTTTGGCTGACGTTTCTACGAATGGGATTCCATAACTCTTCGCCAGTTCCTGTGCTTGCTTGGTGTCCACAGTCCGTGATGGAAGGTCACACTTGTTTCCAACTAATACCATGGGAACATCATCTGAATCTTTCACTCGATTAATCTGTTCTCTGAAATGACAAACAATAAAATGAAAATTAATTTCCACCTCTTGCTCTATGTTGGCAACAGCTGAAAAGCAGAACTGAATTTCCCCTTTCCAAGTGCATTAGGATGAAACATCTCATCCAAAGTAAGTGTCAGGTCACTAGGAACCCCAGAGAGAGTCTGAGGTGGTGTCCAAGGACCGGAAAATTGCAGATGTTACATCCATGCTCAAAAGTGGGTTCAGGAATTAACAGTTACCAATCAGTGAAACCCAGTGGTGGAGAGGTCTGAAAGCAATCATCAGAGACACGACGAGCCGCCTCTTGCACGTGCGATCATTTAGGGAAAACCGGCACTGATCTGTTAACAGCAAATGTCTCTTTGATGAAGCATCAGAGAAGGTTGATGAAGAAAACGTGGAACACAAACCTCCATTTAATAAGGTCCACATAATAGACTTGTTATCAAGAATGAAAGCTACAGACTAAAGTGTGGCTGGAGAGGTATGGAATGTCTGTTGGTTAAGTAACAAGTCACAGTGACAGGTTATTTTGTTTTAAACTGGAAACATGCAGCAAGTGTCAGGATCTGCAACCCACTGTCAGGCAGGGTGGGATGACCACTGGGGGTTGGAGTGGAGTCTTAAATGCCTTCAAACGGTCAAACAGGAGCAATTAGAGAACAACAAATGCCGGCCTTACCGGTGATAACAGATCGTAAAAAATCAACCGATTAAAGTCATGCAGTTGTACAGCACAGAAAACAGGCCCTTCAGCCGAACTTGCCCACGTTGCTCAGTTAGTACCAAGTTGCCATTTGCCCACATTTGGCCCATATCCCCCAAACCTCTCCTCTCCATGGACCTGTCCAAGTGTCTTTTAGATGCTGTAAATGTACCTGCCTCACCCACTTCCACTGGCAACTCGTTCCCATGTGTGTGGAAAACCTGCCCCTCAGGTCCCCTTTAATTCTCTCCCCTCTGACTTTAAACATGGCCCTCTAATTTTGGACTCCTCTGCCCTGGGGAAAAGACTGCAGCTATTCACCTTGTCTGTGCCCCCTCATGATTTTATAAACATCCATAAGGTCACCCCTCAGCCTCCTGTGCTTCAGAGAAAACAGTCCCAGTCTGTCCAGTCTTTCTTCCTAATTCAAACCCTCTGGTCCCAGTAACACCCTCGTCAATCTTTTTGTACCCTTTGTGGTTTACCGACATCCTTCCTATAGCAGGGTAACTAGAACTGCACACAGTCCTCCAAAGGTGGCCTTACCAACGTCTTGTTACATGACATCCCAACTCCTGTACTCAAAACCCTGACTGATGAAAGCAAGTGTGCCAAACACCTTCTTCACCACCCTACCGGCGCCATTACCTTGAAGGAACTATGTACCTGCACTCCTAGGTCTCTATTCGACAACACCCCCAGGGCCCTACCATTACTGTGCGGGTCCTGCCCTGGTTTGTTTTACCAAAATGCAGCACCTCACATTTCTCCGAATTAAACTCCATCTGCCATTCTTTGGCCCACCGGTCCAGTTGATCAAGATCCCACTGTACCACCAATTTTGGTGTCATCCACAAACTTACTGACTATACCACCCACATTCTCATCGAAATCATTCTTATAAATGATTCCATTCTGGCACTAAGGAAGCTGTTTAAGTATTCAAAAGGAAAATATTTGTAGACCTGGGGGGGAGCACAGAGTAGGGACCGCTGGATTGATCTTCCACAGTACTGGTATTGGCTTGATGAGCTGAATAGCCTCTTAAAACAAAAATAATTCATTGGTATCCCAAAAGCTGAGGTATCACAGGCCAGGCCCATCCCTAACTGCCCCCAGTAGAGCAGCCTGCTCAGCAATTCGAGTCGGCCACATTATCATGGTTCTGGGGTCAAACACAAGGCAGCCCAAGTAAGGACAGCAGGTTCCTGAAGGACATTTCAATCCCACCTGGTTCACTAATGACAATCCAGTACAATCTTGAACAAAAAAAGCAGAGGCCTTTGTCCAGAAACCCAGACCAAGTAGTGAAAGAGAAAGATCATTTGATGGGCACTTATTCCACACAATACTTTGGAAATGCCTGTGAATCTTTAGCCTTCCTTATAACAGGTGTTCAATGTGATAATTTGTTTAAAAAGCACACTTTTCAGCATATTAAGCACCCAGGCCACATTTTTCCATGTCCTCCTGTACTTGGCCCACTGCCCAGCTTCACTGGGACCCGAGTTATCATCCTGTTCATTCTTTCTCATAGTTAAGATTATTTACGTGTCTGTTTTTTGAAAACGAAGGTTTATGATAATTCTTGTTAATGAACTCATTAATTTTGACAAACCTCATCTTGCTCAGTGGGTCCTTGTCAATAATAGTTCAACTTACGAATGGAAAGTACTTATTTGAAAACTAAAAGCTCCTTGAAGCACAAGTTATGCATCTCCAACTTTCTTCAGTGCCTTCTGCAAGAATATGACTCTAATAAAATGGAACTCCTTGGTTATGTTTGGGTTCAAGATGTAAATCTGCCTTGAAGCTTATAATACTAACCTGTACAGGTGGACATCCTCGAAAGATTTGGTGTTATTGATCGCAAAAACACAGAGGAAACCTTCCCCTGTTCGCATGTACTGATCTCTCATAGCACTGTATTCCTCTTGACCTGCTGTGTCCAGGATATCTAATAAACACGTTTCTCCATCAATGACCACTTGTTTCCTGTAGGAATCCTGTGCAAAGGAAGAGGGGTCAGTAATCAAACCTTAATTACATTTCTCACCACGATTTGCCTCTGATCCTCCTACCTCTCCCTCATTGCTAATGCAAGTTTAGTCATACAAATGAAATTGTTGGGAGGAATTGAAGGAATTCAGAGTCCAGATGTGCTGCTTCCCCCAAGGGTCCTTCTGTTCCACCAGAAATTTCTTCTCACTTTAGTTACTTTCATGCAATGCCCAATCCCAGACTGTGCAGCCGTGTGGCGAGCTGCTCCCTTCCCAGTGCTTCTCATGGGTTGGTTGAAGGTTTCCTACTTCATGGAGAAAGCAAAATCCCCAATACATTTAAAGAATACTTAGAAATGCACTTCAAGAACTCATAGGACGACAGACCCAGAAATGGAAATCATAGAACTTGTTCCATATTGAGTCGGTACAGGTGAGGACACTTCTCCGGCACTGCTCGGTTTTACCACTTTACAGTTAGCTGAGTTCTGTGGCAGTTTATTGCCTCCAATTCAGGAAGAAGTTTCAGAAAATCTGAAGTATTACAGCAAATATTGAAGCCAACTGCAAAATCGTCGTTCCGTGCCTTGTCCTCACACCATTATCCAGTCCCATGCACTTAACCATCCAACAAACATCTGTTTGCAAATTTAAAGCACATGAGACAAGAACAGAAAATGCTGGAAAACCTCAGCCAGTCAGGCAGCATCGGTGAAAAGAGAAACGGTCAACGGTGAAAGTCTGGGACTGTCCATCGGAACTGGGAGAGGGAGACAAGGGTAACAGGAGCATGTCCAATAGGGAGAAATAATGTGGAGTTCAGGACCCCTGTCTGTGTGATGACCACCCGGGACATGTCCAGTAGACATGACTGTACAAAACACACAGCAAGCAGAAGTGGCCAGTTCTGATGTAAACAGACAGAGCGAGTTATCTGAAGTTGAAACATTTGACAGCGAGTGCTGCAGGCTGCCAGGTACCCAGGAGGAAGGTGACATGTTGCTGCTGGAACCTGCTCTGTCACAGGCAGACCCAGACCTGAGGAACAACAGTGCGTTTTCTGCCGGGGCGCATTACAGCCTTCCACCCTCCAACCTTGGATAACTCGCTCTTTGCTCCTGGCCATTTTTGCCCACTATTCTGTTCCGGTAGATCCTGGAGAGCTGGACATATCGCAGTAGGCCAGACTACATAACACCAGCCTCCTGTCTGTGTAACTTGATCCTCACTTCCCTTTGTTCCACTAACCACCCTCCCACACCTTCACTGCTGCTCAGATTAACGCGGTTCTCTCTTGGAGATACCAGAGGCTGGAGACGCTGGAATCTGGAGCAACAAACAATCTGCTGGAGAAACCCAGTGGGTCGAGCAGCAACTGTAGAGGGGAGATAACCAGAGGAGGGAGGGTGTGGCAGGGGCTGGCAGGTGATAGGTGGAACCAGGAGAGGAGGGGATGACAGGCGAGTGGGGATAGGGACAGAGGCTGGAAGACGACAAGTATGAAAGGTAACGTGTAACCAGATGAGGGAGGGATGAGGGGCAGGTGGAGCCAGGTGGGTGACCAGGAGAGAAAGGAGCAATGGGAGTGCTGAGATCCTGTGGCAGCTGGAGCAAGTGGCGAGTCATGAAGTCCAGACGCAAAGATGGAGCCCTTGCTGACATTCCCTCCATTTCCCCGATCAACATGAAAAGTCAACTAGCATTCTGCCTCCACAGATGAGGCTCCACCAGCAGTTTGGTTTTTGCTCGTTTCTCTTCCCTAGTTCTGAAGGACCTGAAAACATCCATCGTTTCTCCTTCCACAGATGCTGCCCGACCCGCTGAGCATTTCCAGCAGCTTGTGTTTATTCCAGATATCCAGTATCTGCAGTAACAGAGTCAGACAGTCATAAAGCACAGAAACAGGCCCTTCGGACCAACTGATCCATGCTGACCAGGATGCCCATCCAAGCCAGTCCCATTTGCCAGTGTTTGGCCCTTATCCTCTAAATCTTTGCTCCCCATGTACCTGTCCAAGTGTCTTTTAACTGTTGTTATTGTACCAGCCTCAGCTACTTACTCTGGCAGCTCATTCCACATAGATACCCCACCTCTGTGTAAAAAAATTGGCCCTCAAGTTCCTATTAAATCTCTCCCCTCTCACCCTAAACCTATGTTCTCTAGTTCTTGATTCCCCAACGCTGGGAAAAAGACTGAGTGCAGTCACCCTGTCTGTCTCCCTGACAATGCAGTTGTTAAGCCATGGGGATTGGGGCGATACGCTGGCAAAGGAGGAACAACAGAAGTAAAAGTTAAAACCAGGAGGCAGGCAGTGGTGAGTGGAATGCCACAAGGATCAGTCTTGAGCCCAACTCTTCTCAATACTTAATGGTGATTTAGATGAAGGAACTAAATGTAACAATCCACTTGCAGACCATGGAGAGGGGGGTGGGAGAAATGGGAGCTGTGAAGAGAATGCCAACAATCTTCAATTGTGACAAGTTGGGCATGGGTGAATTCATGCCAGACACATTTAATGTGGATAAATAAGGGTTTATTCACCTTAGTTCATTAAATTACAGATTATCCGATGAGTGACAGATTGGGTCAAGGTGCAACAGGTTCTGGGTACCTTTGTACACCGGTCACTGAGAGCAAAAACTGAAGGGGACCAATATCCCGGTGGGCAGGGTTGATAGTGCTACCGGGGAGGGTTTAAATTAGATTGGCAGGGGATTGGGTTCCTGAGAGCAGTGAGGCAGATGAGAGGCTAGAACTGATACAGAGATCAGTGACAGCAACTTCAGTACAGGAGACAGACAGGAGCTTGGCAGGGGGCAATCCCAGCAGCCGTAAAAGCAGAGAAGAGGAGCCAGCAGTGCTCAGAAGTTGTTTTGCAGGTATAAAGGGGAAACAGCTTGAGTGAAGTGACCAGTTTGAGAGTGGCTGGGTTTGAGTACAAAATGCTGAGAATTTGGCTTGTGAGGCTTTGGTGAGAGGAGGCTGAGCAGCAGAATCAGGTAAGAGCAGGTAAGGTTTCCCTTGGAATTACTCTCCCTTTTAGAGTCGCTGGGATGGCAGTCAGGGCAGTGGCATGCTCCTCCTGCAGGATGTGGGAGATCAGGGAGACAGCCAGTGTCCCTGGTCCACAGTGTCACTTCACCTGTGGGAAGTATGCCCAGCTGTAGCTCCTGACTGACCACATGAAGCAACTGGAGTTGTATGCATTTAGGATCATCTGGCACAAGAGTTTTATTTAAGTGGACACACCCAAGGTGCAGGCAGCAGATAGTTGGTAACCACCAAGAAAGGTCAAGGGTACAGGCAGTCAGTGCAGGGTTCCTCTGAGGCCATTCCCCTCAGCAACAAGTAAACCACTCTGGATACTTTTGGTGGGGGGGGGGGGGGAGTGGAATTGACCTATCAGGGCACAGCAGCAGTCAGGCCAGTGGCAGTGTGACCAGCTCTGAGGCTCAGCAGGGAAGGGTAAAGTCAGGCAGAGAAATAGTGATAGGAGTCCTGATAGCTAGGGGGACAGATAGGAGATTCTGTGACCACATAAGAGACGCCAGGATGGTGTGTTGCCTCCTGGGTGCCAGGGCTGAGGAAGTGTCTGAGCGGCTGCAAAACCTTCTCAAGGGGGAGGGTGAGCAGCCAGAGGTCATGGTGCACATCGGCACCAACGACATGGGTAGGAAGGGGGATGAGGTCCTGTGCAGTGAGTATAGGGAGTTAGGCAAGAGGCTGACAAGCAGGACCTCAAAGGTAGTGATTTCTGGGTTCCTCCTGGTGTCAAGTGCTAGTGAGGACAGGAATAGAAGGATGGAACAGATGGATGTGTGGCTGAGGAGCTGGTGCAGGGGTAGGGATTCAGGTTCATGGATCATTGGAACCTCTTCTGAGGCAGGGGTGACCTGTACAAGGGGGACGGGTTGCACTGTAATTGCAGGGGAACCAATATCCTGGCCGGGAGGTTTGCTGGTGATACTTAGGAGGGTTTAAACTAGTTTAGCAGGGGGATGGGAACCAGAGCACCAGGTCAGAAAGTGGAGGGATTGAGAGGCAGATTAGGGAAAGGTGTACATGTCATGACCAGTAAGTCTGTAAGGAGGAACAGGCAGGAGCAGGGTGATAGACACGATGGGACGGATGGGTTGAAGTGTGTTTATTTTAACGCTAGGAGTATTAAGGGTAAGGGTGATGGACTTACAGCATGGATCAGTACATGGAACTATGATGATATGGCCACTACAGAGACTTGGTTGAGAGAGGAACAGGACTGGATGTCAATGTTCCAGGGTTTCGCTGTTTTAGGAAAGAGACAGAGGGAGGAGTTGCACTACTGATCAGGGACCGTATCACAGCTGCACTCAGAGGGAACATAATGGAGGCTCATCCACTGAGTCTGTATGGGGAGAACTCAAAAATAAGAAAGGTGCAATGACTCTGATGGGATTATACTACAGACCCCCCAAATAGCCACCAGAAAATTGAGGAACAGATATGCAGGCAGATTAGGGAAAGGTGTAAAAACAACAGGGTTGTTGTCATAGGGGACTTCAACCTCCCTGATATAGACTGGGACCTCCTCAGTGCAAGAGGTTCAGACAGGGCAGAATTTGTTAGGTGCATCCAAGAGGGTTTCTTAAAATCAGTATGTAGATAGTCCAATGAGAAGAGGGACCATACTGAACCTGGTGTTGGGAAATGAGCCTGGCCAGGTGACTGACTCTTCAGCAGGGAACAATGATCACACTTAAAGGCTTCATGGGTTTCACTTCGGAAGACGTCGGGACTTCGGAGCAGAGAAGTTTTTTCTTTTACTTTTAATATGGTTTTTATTATGAGGGTTAGATTTTATAAGGTTCTTTTTTAAGTTGTTTTATAAGTTTTTAAATCGGGAATAGTGAGGGCTGGACTGCGCAGGTGCGTGACGTTGGCAGGTAAGGCGCGGGCAGTTTAAAAAGCAAACCTCCATATCCAGCAGGCAGCATCGGAGCGGGCAGCGGAGTGAGAGGGAGCAGAGTGGTCGGGTTTCAGCTCAAGGGGCTTAGGTGTAAAGGGGCAAGGCAGGTGAGTAGCTGGTAAGTAGGTAAAGGTAAGGTTTACCTGTTATCTGTTATAAATTTTTAAGAGAAAAACTAGGGGGAGAAAAGAATTAGTTCTGATGGAGGACATGGTGGTGTGCTGCGGCTGCTTGACGTGGGAAGTCGTGGACCTTGCTGTGGTCCACGATGGCCACATCTGCAGTAAGTGCTTGAGGCTGGAGGAACTTCGACTCAAAATCGATGAGCTGGAGTTACAGCTTCAAACACTGCACAGCATCAGGGAGGGGGAGAGTTATGTGGATACTGTACATAAGGAAACGGTCGCCGACCCCCCTTAGAGCAGGTACTTCTGGAGTCCAGGAAGTAGATAGAAGGGTGACTGTCAGGGGAGGGAAAAAGAAAAGGAAAACGAACAGGCAGATAGAGCAGAGGACCACGGAGGCTGTTCCCCTCAGTAACAGGTTTTCCGCTTTGGAGGCTGTTGAGGGAGATGATCTGCCGGGGCCTAGCAGCAGTAGCCAGGTCTATGGCACTGGGACCGGTCCTGCTGCTCAGAAGGGAAGGGAGGAGAAGAGGAAGGCAGTAGTGATAGGGGACTTGATAGTCAGGGAAACAGATAGGAGGTTCTGTGGCAGTGAGCATGAATCCTGGATGGGATGTTGCCTCCCAGGTGCCAGGGTCCAGGATGTCACTGATCGGGTCCACAGGATTGTAGAGCGGGAGGGAGAACAGCCAGAAGTCGTGGTTCATGTTGGTACCAACGACATAGGTGGGAAGAGGGATGAGGTCCTGAAAAGTGAGTTTAGCAAGCAAGGCGGAAGGCTGAAGAACAGGACCTCGAAGGTAGCGATCTCAGGATTGCTGCCAGTGCCACGCGATAGTGAAGGTAGGAATAGGAGGAGATGGCAGATAAATGTGTGGCTGAGAAGTTGGTGCAGGAGGGAGGGTTTTAGATTTTTGGATCATTGGGATCTCTTCTGGGGAAGGTGGGACCTGTACAGAGAGGACGGGTTACACCCGAACCTGAGGGGGGCCAATATCCTTGCAGGCAGGATTGCTACGGTGGTTCAGGAGGGTTCAAACTAGATTGTGAGGGGGGAGGGAACCGGAGGAGTAGGTCAGAGGAAGAAGGGGATGGGGAAAAGGCAGATCTGACAGGTAGAGAGGCTTTGAGGAAGGAGAAGCAGAGGACAGGCAACAAAAGTAGTGAGGTGGATGGGCTAAAGTGCATTTACTTAAATGTGAGAAGCATCAGGAATAAGGGAGATGAACTGAGGGCTTGGATAAGTAGATGGGACTATGATATTGTGGCTATTACAGAGACATGGCTGACATCAGGGCAGGAATGGATATTGAATATTCCTGGTTTTCAGTGTTTTAAAAGGGATAGGGAGGGGGGAGAGAAGAGGAGGAGGGGTGGTGATACTGGTCAGGGACACTGTTACAGCTGCAGAAAGGGTGGATAATGTAGAAGGATCCTCTCCAGTCAGTATGGGTGGAAGTTAGGAACAAGAAAGGGGCAGTTACTCAACTGGGAGTATTCTATAGGCCCCCTGGTAGCAGTAGGGATACTGAAGAGCAGACTGGGAGGCAGTTTTTGGAGAGATGCGAAAATAACAGAGTTATTATAATGGGAGACTTCAACTATCCAAATATTGACTGGCACCTACTTAGTGCCAAAGGTTTAGACAGGGCTCAGTTTATTAGGTGTGTCCAGGACGGATTCCTGACACAGTATGTTGACAGGCCAACTAGAGGGAATGCCATATTAGATCTAGTTTTAGGTAATGAACTGGGACAGGTGACAGATCTATCAGTGGGTGAACACTTGGGGGACAGTGACCATTACTCCATAACCTTTAGAATTGTCATGGACAGGGATAGGAGCAAAGAGGATGGGAAGATATTTAATTGGGGAAAGGCGAATTATGAGGCTATTAAAGGCGAGAACTTGGGAGTGTAAATTGGGGTGACATTTTTGAATGGAAATGTACTATGGAGATGTGGTTGATGTTCAGGGATCTTTTGCAGGATGTTAGGGATAAATTCGTCCCGGTGAGGCAGAGAAGGAATGGCAGGGTGAAGGAACCGTGGGTGATGAGAGAGGTGAAACAGAAGTTAGGAAGAAGGCGGCAGCATACATCAGGTGTAAGCAGCAAGGATCAGACAGGGCTCGTGAGGAATATAGAGTAGCAAGGAAGGAACTTAAGAAAGGGCTGAGGAGAGCGAGAAGGGGACATGAAAAGGTTCTGGTGAGTAGGGTTAAGGAGAATCCCAAGGCTTTTTTCTCATACGTGAAGAGCAGAAGGATGGCTAGAGTAAAGGTAGGTCCGATTAAAGACAAAGGTGGGAGAATGTGCCTGGAAGCTAAGGAAGTGGGTGAGGTTCTCAATGAATACTTCTCTTTAGTATTCACCAAGGAGAGGGGTCTTGATGATGCTGAGAACAGTGTAGGTGAGGGTAATGTTCTAGAGTATGTAGTTATTAAGAGAGAGGATGTGTTGGAGTTGTTACAAAATATTAGGACAGTTAAGTCCCCGGGGCCTGACGGAATATTCCCCAGGCTGCTTCGTGAGGAGACTGCTGAACCGTTGGTTAGGATCTTTGAGTCCTCGTTGCCCACAGGGATGGTACCGGAGGATTGGAGGGTGGCAAATGTTGTCCCCTTATTCAAGAAAGGTAGTAGGGATAGTCCAGGGAATTACGGGCCAGTGAGCCTTATATCTGTGGTGGGTAAGCTGTTGGAAAGGATTCTAAGAGATAGGATCTATGATCATTTAGAGAATCATGGACTGATTAGGGACAGCCAGCATGGCTTGGTGAAGAGAAGATCTTGCCTCACAAGCCTGATAGGGCTCTTTGAGGAGGTGACCAGGAAGATTGATGAGGGTAGTGCAGTGGATGTGGTCTACATGGATTTTAGTAAGGCGTTTGACAAGGTTCCACATGGTAGGCTTCTTCAGAAGGTCAGAGGCCAAAGGATCCAGGGAGGCTTGGCCATGTGGATTCAGAATTGGCTTGCCTGTAGAAAGCAGAGGGTTGTGGTGGAGGGAGTGCATTTGGATTGGAGGGCTGTGACTAGTGGTGTCCCACAGGGATCGGTTCTGGGACCTCTACTTTTTGTGATATTTATTAACGACTTAATAACAAGGGGGTGGAAGGCTGGGTTAGCACTTTTGCAGATGTCACAAAGATCGGTGGTGTTGTGGATAGTGTGGAAGGCTGTCGAAGCTTACAGAGGGATATTGATAGGGTGCAGAGCTGGGCTGAGAAGTGGCAGATGGAGTTCAATCCAGAGAAGTGTGAGGTGGTACACTTTGGAAGGACAAACTCCAAGGCGGAGTACAACGTAAATGGCAGGATTCTGGGCAGTGTAGAGGAGCAGAGGGATCTGGGGGTTCATATCCACAGATCACTGAAACTCGCCTCACAGGTAGATAGGGTAGTTAAGAAAGCTTATGGGGTGTTAGCTTTCATAAGTCGGGGGATCGAGGTTAAGAGCTGTGAGGTAATGATGCAGCTTTACAAAACTCTGGTTGGACCACACTTGGAGTACTGTGTCCAGTTCTGGTCGCCTCATTATAGGAAGGATGTGGAGGCATTGGAGAGGGTGCAGAGGAGATTTACCAGGATGCTGCCTGGATTGGAGAGCATGGATTATGAGGAGAGACTAAAGGAGCTAGGGATGTTCTCATTGGAGAGAAGGAGGATGAGGGGAGACATGATAGAGATATACTAAATATTAAGAGGAATAGATAGCATAGACAGCCAGCGCCTCTTTCCCAGGGCACCAATGCTCAAAACAAGAGGACATGGCTTTAAGGTATTGGGTGGGAAGTTCAAGGGAGATATCAGAGGGAGGTTTTTTCACCCAGAGAGTGGTTGGTGCATGGAATGCGCTGCCGGGGGTTGTGGTGGAGGCTGACACATTGGACAACTTCAAGAGATTGTTAGATAAGCACATGGAGGAATTTTAGATAGAGGGATATGCGGGAGGAAGGGGTTAGATAGTCTTAGGTGTGGTTTGAAGGGCAGCACAACATGGTGGGCCGAAGGGCCTGTATCGTGCTGTATTGTTCTATGGTTCTATGGTTAAATTTTAAGGAGAGTATTAAATTGGGGCTTGGCAAATTACAAGTGTATTTTAAATTATGAGAGGGCAGGGACCAGGTAGAGTTAGTTGGGAACAGCTGTTTTTGGGCAAGTCCACATCTCACATGTGCAGGGTGTTTAAAGACCAACTGCACAGAGTACAGGACAGGTATGATCCAGTAAGAAGGACGGACAAGGATGGCAAGGTAAGGGAACCTTGAATGTCGAGAGAGGTGCTGAATTTATTCAAGATGTAAGAGGAAGCGTATGTAAAGTTCAGGAAGCTAACATCAAACAGAGCCCTTGACGATTATAAAGAAACTGGAAAAGAGCTCAAGGGAATTAGTAGAGCCAGGAGGGGCCATGAAAGTCCTTGGCAAGTAGGATTAAAGGCATTCTATACAAGAGAATAACTAGGAAGAGGATAGGACCACTCAGGGATAAAAGAGGGAACATGTGTTTGGAGGTGAGGGATGTGGGAGAGCTCCTAAATGAGTACTTTGTGGCAATATTCACCAAGGAGCAGGATGTGGAGGATAGGGAGATCATTGTGGAGCATGTTAATATGCTAGGGCATTTTGAGATAACGGAGGTAGTTTTGGGTCCTTTTTAAGAACATTAAGGTGAATAAGTCCCTGGGGCCTGAAAAGATATACCAGGTTATACCATAAAGGTTACTGAGAGAGGCAGCAGATGAGATTTCTGGGGTCTTGACCAAGACCTTCATGTCCTCTCTAGCCATAGGTGAGGTCCTGGAGGACTGGTGAGTGGCAAATGTTGTTCCGTTATTCAAGAAGGGAAATGGGACTAATATGGAAACTAGACGGTGAGTCTCACGTCAGTGGTGGGGAAGCTACTGGAGAGGATTCTAAGGGATAGGATTTATGAGTATTTAAAAAACCTTGGCCTAAGGACAGTCAGCACAGCTGTGTGCGGGGCAAGGCATGTCTTAGGAACTTGATTGAGTTTTCTGAGGAGGATACAAAGGTGATTGATGAAGGGAGAGCCGTGGGTGTTGTCTATGTGATTTTAGTCAGGCATTTGACAACGTCCCTCGTGGGAGGCTCATCCAGAAGATTAAGATGCATGGGATCCATGGTGACTTGGCTATTTAAACTCAGAATTGACTTGCCTGTAGAAGACAGAGGGTAGTGGTCGATGGGACTTATTCTGGCTGGAGACCTGTGACTAGTGGTGTTCCTCAGGGATTTGTACTGGGACCTCTGCTGTTTGTGATATATAAAACATGGATGGGTAGGTTAATAAGTTTGTAGATGATTTAAAGATTGGTGGTGTTGTGGATGGTGTAGAAGATTGCCAAAGGATACAGCGGGATAGCGATCAACTGCAGATATGGATAGAGAAGTGGCAGGTGAAGTATAATCCCACTAAGTGTGAGGTGTTGCACTTTGGGAGATCAAATGTAAAGGGACAGTACACAGTTAATGGCAGGACCCACAAGAGTGTTGATGTACAGAGGGATCTTGGGATCCAAGACCGTAACTCCCTGAAAGTGGCTCCACAGGTTGATAGGATGGTAAGGAAGGTGTATGACATGCTTGTGTTTATTAGTCAAGGCACTGACTTCAAGAGTCAGGAAATTAATTCAGTTCTGGTTGCCCCATTATAGGAAGGGTGTGGAGGCTTTGGAGAGGGTGCAGAAGAAGCTTATCAGGATGCTGCCTGGATTAGAGGGCGTGTGCTATAAGGAGAGGTTGGACAAACTTGGGTTGTTTTCTCTGGAGCGGCAAAGGCTGAGGAGAGACCAGATGGATGTTTGTAAGATTATAAAAGGCACAGACAGACAACTGCTATCTTTTTCCCAGGGTCAGAATGTCTAATACTAGGGGTTATACATTTGTGAGAGGGGGTAAGTTCAAAGGAGATGTGCACAGGAAGTTCTGTTTTTACACAGAGAGCGGTGGGTGCCTGGAATGCACTGCCGGGGTGGTGGTGGAGGCAGATACGTTTCAGGTGTTTAAGAGGCTCTTAGATAGACTCATGAATGTGCAAGAATGAAGGGATATGGACATTGAGTAGACAGAAGGGATCAGTTTAGTTAGGTATTTAATTACTCATTGAATGAGTTCAGCACAACATCATGGGCCAAAGGGCCTGTTCCTGGGCTGTTACTGTTTGATGTTCTATGTACTCTTGGGAAACAGGGCAGGTCAGTGGGGGAGCACTTTGGAACCAGTGACCAGTGTTTTAAATTAGTTATCATAGAATCATAGCATCATAGAACAGTACAGCACAATACAGGCCCTTCAGCCCACAATGTTGTGCCAACCTTTAAGCCTCATCTAAGACTATCTATCCCTTTATTTTAAATTCCTCCATATGCTTATCTAGCAATCTTTTGAATTTGACCAATGTACCTGCCTCCACCACCACCCCAGGCAGCACATTCCATGCCCCAACCACTCTCTGGGTAAAAAACCTTCCTCTGATATCTCCCTTGAACTTCCCACACATAACTTTAAGGCTATGCCCTCTTGTATTGAGCATTGGTGCCCTGGGAAAGAGGCGCTGGCTGTCTACTCTACTCCTCTTAATATTTTGTATACCTCTATCATGTCTCCTCTCATTCTCCTTCTCTCCAAAGAGTAAAACCCTAGCTCCTTTAGTCTCTCCTCATAATGCATACTCTCTAAACCAGGCAGCATCCTGGTAAATCTCCTCTGCACCCTCTCCAACGCCTCCACATCCTTCCTATAATGAGGCGACCAGAACTGGACACAGTACTCTAAGTGGACACAGTACCAGTGTTTTGTAGAGCTGCATCATTACCTCGCGGCTCTTAAACTCGATCCCACAACATATGAAAGCTAACATCCCATAAGCTTTCTTAACTACCCTATCTACCTGTGAGGCAACTTTCAGGGATCTGTGGATATGAACCCCCAGATCCCTCTGCTCCTCCACACTACCCAGAATCCTGCCATTAACCTTGTACTCCGCCTTGGAGTTTGTCCTTCCAAAGTGTACCACCTCACACTTCTCCGGATTGAACTCCATCTGCCACTTCTCAGCCCAGCTCTGCATCTTATCAATGTCCTGTTGTAACCTACAGCAACCTTCTACACTATCCACACCACCACCAACCTTCATGTCATCTGCAAACTTACTCACACCCTTTCACATGACCCGAGCAGCTGAATGGCCTCCTGCTGCTCCTACTTTTTACGTCCCTATTACACAATTGCCATTTCTTCTCCAGTTTCCAAAGCAGCATCTTATTTCCCTACTTCACCTCAGGGTCTCCACTTACCTCTATCGTTGGATCATATTCATCCACAAAATGGTTCTGTATCAGCTGGATGGTCAGAGCACTTTTCCCCACACCACCAGCCCCCACCACCACCAGCTTGTATTCCGTCATCTTCCCGTTGCTGCAGCAACTCTGAGCACGAAGCCAGCAGCAGCGTCAGTCAACTGTCAACATTTTCATCCGCAACGTGACCTGAAATCTGAAGAAGATTTACATTTGTTATTGGCTTTCAAGTTCAGGAAGTGTCACTTAAATGCAAACCATCCAAACATCTGCTTCAGTGTACAGTCCGTCCATGGGTAATGAACCGGTTCCGTTTTTATAGACATCCATGAGTCTATTTTGTCCATGTCAGAAAATACACAAAATCCTTCTGGTGACTATTCCTCCACAGCTTTGTAATGAAGGGCATCAAAAGTGTTGCACTTTGGAAGGTCAAATAAAAGGAGAAAATATACAGTTAATGGTAGGTCCCTTAACAGCATTGAGGTACAGAGGGATCTTGGGGTCCGGGTCCATTGTTCACTGAAAGTGGCTACACAAGTATGGTGGATAAGGTGGGGAACGGCATTGGTAGAGGTGTTGAGTACAAGAGTCAGGAAGTCGTGCTGCAGCTGTATAACACATCAGTCAGACCGCACTGAGAGTATTGTGTGCAATTCTGGTCGCCCCATTACAGGAGGGATGTGGAGACTGAGGAGAGGGTGCAGGAGAGATTTGCCAGGATGCTGCCTGGATTAGAGGGTATGAGCTATGAGGAGATGTTGGCCAAACTTGGGTTGTTCTCCCCAGCGTGTCAGAGGCTGAGGGGAGACCTAATAGAGGTTTTACCCTGATCCCCAGGGTAAAAATGTCAAACACCAGAGGACGTGCTTTTAAGGTTGGGGGGGGGGGGGGGGAGGGGGGAGTTTAAAGGTGACATGAGGGGCAAGTTTTTTTTTTTTACGCAGAGAGTGGTAGGTGCCCGGAGTGGGTTACCAGGGGTAGTAGTGGAAGCAGGCAGTTTGGTGGAGTTTAAGAAGTTTTTAAGGTAGACACATGAATATGAAGGGAATGGAGGGATGTGGGTGATACACAGGAGGAGGACATTTAGTATAAATTGGCATCAAGATCAGTACCGATAAGAAAGAACAATTACTAAGAGTGGGGAGAGAGAGGGAGGAAACCAGTTCTGCTGTTCCTTGGAATGAACCTATGTACAGACACATCAGACTCTTGAATTTAATTCTATTTTGGGAGTTTGTTTGTATCCATAGTTGGGTGTTCTTAACCTGGGAGTGGTCTGTATGACACCTGGGGACCTGCAGTCACATGAAGGCCCAACAACATGTAGCTTCCATGCATCATTTTTGATTTGCATCCTAGTACCAGTGTCTTTCTTTGCTCTGAGATGGGACCTTGCCCAAAGCAGATGGTTTGGTATCAAATCCCACTTCAAAGTGGCAGTCTGCTGCCAGTGCACTGAAGGAGAGATGCCAATATGAAGATGTGGTCCAATTGTCACATGGGCATAGAGCAGCCTGTGGCACTCAACGAGGGCAGAGGAATTCTGTAACAATCTCCTCAACCAACTGTTACAAAACCCAGCTCGTGAGCAATAAAAGAAAATGCCCAAGTCAACTGCATTTGTGGAAACAGTTAATGCCAGACTCCGGACACTCCCAGCATTTCCTCGTATTTCACATTTCCAGCATCCACAGTTTCTTGCTCTGGATCTGCTCAGTACTGCAGTTGTCAGGGGGATGATGCTGAACCAAGTTTCCAACATTAGTGAATCCTATGTTGGTTCCCACTTTGGGATGTTCTTCTGAGAGAGACAAAGATCACAAGAACGCAGCGTGCAGTAATCAGGGCAAGTTCTCAATCATGCAATCAAACAAGCCCAACTGAACACACCGGATACTGTGCTCCATCCCAGCAAGTCGTTTCCACATCCAGACCCTGAGATATCACAATAGGTTGTCTGACCAAAAGGAATTCAGAGTTGAGTCAGGATAACCAAAGGAATGATGCCAATAGAGAGGAGGCCAGGGAGAAGGGAATCCCCCTCAGTAGGGTGGGGATTTGTAACCAGTACATACAGAGGTCACTACCACAAGATGATAAAATTAGAGCAGGAACCCAAGCCTAACAACAGAGACAAGGGACAAAGGGAAAACTAGGACAGATAAGAAATTTCTTCAGACAAAATATAATGTAGGAGGACACAGCGCACCACCAATAGGCTGAATGCCCTTCTGTGCTAGAGATTCCATGAATCTAGGCCAGAGAGGATGATGAAAACAAGTGAATCCGGGCACAATAAAATTATTTGATGTTATCAAAAATTACAGGGGTGTCTTGATCAGGTAGGTAAATCGGCAGAAGATTGATAAATGGCTTTCAGTTCTGTGAAGTGTGAAGTGTTGCATTTTGGCAAGTTAAACCAGGGTAGGTGTTGTGGAACAGAGGGACCTAAGAGTACAAGTACATAGTCTGCTGAAGGCAGCATCACAGGTAGACAGGGAGGTGAAGGTGGTGTTTGGCACGCTGGACTTCATCAGTCAGGGCACTAAGTACAAGAGTTGGGACATTACGTTGCAGTTGTACAAGATGTTGGCAACTGTACTGTGTATTGTATACAGTTTTAGTCACCCTGTTATAGGGAAAGACGTCATTAAACTGCAATAAGCGCAGAGAAGATTTACAAAGGTGCTGCCAGGACTCGAAGGCCTGAGTTATAGGGAGAGGCTGGGCAGGCTGGGACTTTATTCCTTGGAGCGCAGGAGACTGAGGGGTGATCTTATATAGAGGTGTATAAAATCACGAGGGGCATAGATAGGTTGAAAGTACATAGTCTTTTTCCCAGGGAAAGGGAACTAAAAATAAGAAGGCATAGGTTTAAGATGAGGGCTGGAAGATTCAAAAAGGGACCTGCGCAAGGCATACAAGAGTGAGATAGATCGGCTGGTTGAGTGGTGTTGCAACAACAGCCTCGCACTCAACGTCAGCAAGACAAAGGAATTGATTGTAGCCTTCAGGAAGGGGAAGTCAGGACAACACACACCAGTCTTCATTGAGGGATCAGCAGTGGAAAGGGTGAGCAGCTTCAAGTTCCTGAGTGTCAACATCTCCGAGAATCTATCCTGGGCCCAACACATTGATGCAATCATGAAGAAGGCATGCCAGTGGCTCTACTTCATTAGGGGTTTGAGATTCAGTGCGTCACCAAAGACTCTTGCAAATTTCTACAGATGTACGGTGGAGAACATTCTGACTGGTTGCATCACCACCTGGTATGGAGGCTCCAATGCACAAGATCACAAGAGGCTGCAGACGGTTGTAGACTCAGCCAGCTCCATCATGGGCACAACCCTCCCCACCATCGAGGGCATCTTCTAGAGGCGGTGCCTCAAGAAGGCAGCATCCATCATTAAGGACCCTCACCACCTGGGACATGCCCTCTTCATGTTACTACCATCGGGGAGGAGGTACAGGAGCCTGAAGACCCACACTCAATGTTTCAGGAACAGCTTCTTCCCCTCCGCCATCAGATTTCTGAACAGTTCATTATTCCTCTTTTGCACAATTTATTATTTTTTGGAACATTGTAATTTTCTGTCTGGCACTGTACTGCTGCCGCAAAACAACACATTTCATAACATTTGTCAGTGATAATAAACCTGGTTCCGATTCTAAATATAATAATTGTATCTGATTGTAGTGCGTTCCAGACATCAACCACTCTGTAAAAACTTACCCTTAAACCCCCCCCCTCATGTTAGAACTATGCCCTCATATCTGACCATCTCTGCCTCTCATGATCTTACATACCCCCATCACAGCACCCCCACCCCCAGCCTCCTTTGCTCCAGAGACAGCAAGGCCAGTCTCTCCAATCTCTGCCAGTATTAAAAAGTTGTCCGATCCAGGCACCATCCTGGCAAATGTCGTCTGCTCTCTGTCCTGCGTCTTTTCTAGAGCGCCATGACCAGAAGAGCAGGCAGATCTCCCAGGTGCGGCCAAACCAGCGTTTTGTGAAGTTGCAACATGACGTCCCATTCCGTGCGCTGACCTAGGAGGGCAAGCCTGCCTTATGCCTCCTTCACGGCCCTACCGAGCTGTGTTGCCACTTTCAGGGTTCTATGGACTTTGACCCCAAATTCCCCTGTTCATCAACACTGCTTAGTGCCTTAGCATGACTGAATACATCCTACCCCTATCCCACTTCCCAAAGTGCACACTTGTCAGGAATAAATTCCATCTGCCATTTCTTTGCCCAACTTTCCAGCCGATCCATATCCTGATGCATCCTTAAACAACCTCACTCAGTATCCACAACTCAACAAGCTTTCACTTCATCTGTAATCAAACCCCCAAGTGGTTAATGCACATCACAAAGAGCCAGGGTCCCAGCACCTACCCCTGTGGTGGACCACAGGTCACACAATGTCCTTCCACCAGGACCCTCTGCCTCCTCGATCACCAAGCCTCACCTTGGAGCCCACGTGCCTTCTGGACCAGCCGAACATGCGGAACCTCGTCAAATGCCTCAAAATATAGAACAGTACAGCACAGGAACAGGCCCTTCAGCCCACAATCTCCATGCTGACCACAATGTCAATCCAAACAAATCCCACCTGCCTGCACGTAGTCCGTATCCATCCATTCCCTGCCTGTCCATGTGCCTGTTTAAACCCTTCTTACACGTTGCTGTCATATCTGCTTCCACCCCCTCCCCCAGCAGCACATTCCAGGCACCCACCAAACTCTGCATAAAAAACTTGCCTTTAAACTTACCCCCCTCACCTTAAACCTGTGCCCTCCAGCATATGACATTTCCACCTTTATCAGTCTCCATTCTCAAGGATACAAGGGAGACAAGTGCTGCCTTTGTGAAGAATGTCCACGTCCCAGAATAAACGGAGCCATGTGATGGAACAGTCTTCCTCTGACTACCAAAGAGTCTCGTCTCTTCAGACTGTCGCAGGAGGTGCTCTTCAGCAGTCATCAATAGGAAGTCTAGTTGGCCCCATTCTTGTCTTGGGGCCAAACTCCTGGTCTTTGTGCTAGGATTTTCAGGATTGGAGCCTTTGCTCCGGGGTGGGTGATCCCAATATCTCCCTGTTCAAAGACAAGCAGCTCCTGATCTAAAGGACCAGAAATCCACTGACTATCACAGAACCTCTCCTACCAACTAACGAACTCTCATTCCCCCAAACTTTCAGAGTCAGGTGCTGAATTTAGCTGTAACATTTGGCTGAAGCCTCACCTCACACGGCCACAAGTCCAACAGCTCAGTGTTGAAGCGTCAACCGCAGCATTGTAAATCCAATAAAAGAAATCAGCAGGTCAGGCAGCATCTAGAGAGGGAAATACAGTTAAATGGTTCAGTCAGAAGGTTTTCAATACATAGGAAATGTATCAAGTTCTAAGCAAGTACAGGCTTGGGAAAGTGGTGCTGGGGATAGGCAGGAGTGTGCAGATGTGGGGGAGGAGAGAACAGGCCACAGAAGGCAGAAGAGATTAAACGGAACAGAAAGATCTGATTTCAAAACTGCCCACGTACCAGCCAAGCACCGGAAACAGGATTGGCACAGATGGGAACGCAACAGTCAGCATGGACACGATGGGCCGCAGGGCCCTGTTCCCTTGCAATACGACAGTGTCTCCCTCTTAACAGCTCCTCAACTCCCCACCGTACCTTTGTTCATTCTGTACCTGACAGCTCCAACACCCTCCTGTTCATCCCCGTCCCCGACCGACAGTCCTCCCTCACCAGCAGCAGCTCAGTCTTCAAATTCTCAGCCCCCCCCGTCCCCACCCCCTCCACCGCCTCCCTCTCCTGTCCCCTCAACCCCGTCCCCAGTCCCCTCCACCCTGTCCCCAGTCCCCTCCACCCCCCCACCCTCTGTGTGAAAAAAACCTACCCCCTCTCACCTTAAATGGTATTAGATATTTCGACCATGGGAAAAAGATACCACCTGTCTATCTATCCATGCCACTCATCATCTTATAAACTCCTATCAGGTCTCCCCTCAAATTCAGGCATCCTGGTAAACCTCTTCTGCACCCTCTCCAAAGCCCCCACATCCTTCCAATATTGAATGCAATACTCCAGATGTGACCTAACTAGAGTTTTAGAAAGCTGCAATGTAACTTCCCAACTCCTGAACTCAATACCTTGACGTACGCCTTCTTTACCACCCTGTCAATCAGTGAAGCCACCTTCAGGGAGCAATAGACTTCAAACCCAAGATCCCTCTGCACATCATCACTGTGAAGGGTCTTGCTATTAACAGGGTCCTGTCCCTTTACATTTGATCTCCCAAAGTGCAACATCTCACATTTGGCCACATCAAACTCCATCTGCCATTTCTTCGCCCATATCTGCAACTGATCGATATCCTGCTGTAGTAATCTTCTACACGACACGACCAACCTTCATATCGTCTGCAAACCTACTAATGCTCCCATCCACAATTTGTCCCAGTATGGATCCCTGTGGAACACCACTAGTAACAGACTTCCAGCCAAAATAAGTCCCATTGACCACTACCCTCTGTTTCCTACAGGCAAGCTAATTCTGAATCCAAATGGCCAAGTTACTGCGTTACCCACACCCAGTTCTGCCCCCCCACAAATGTTACCATCAGATACAATGTTACCCACCCACCACTGCCCAACACAATGTTACCACGCACGAACTGACACACACAGTTACAATGTTACCCCCACAGTTACACTCATACCAACACATACAATGTAACCCCCACAGCTACACTGTGACTAAACTAGTTTGGCAAGGGGATGGGAAACCGAGTGTTGGTGCATTTAGTATACAAGTAAATGCAGAGTCTAGAAAGACTGTGAGGAAGGATAGACAGTTGAAAGGGCAAAATTGCAGTCAGTTGGATGGGCTGAAGTGTGTCTACTTTAATGTGAGAAGTATCGGGAACAAGGGTGATGAACTCAGAGCATGGGTAAGTACATGGAACTGTGACGTTGTGGCTATTACAGAGACTTGGCTGTCACAAGGGCAGGAATGGCTGCTGGATATTCCGGGGTTTAGATGTTTCAATAGGGACAGGGATGGAGGTAAAAGAGGTGGGGGAGTGGCTTTGCTGATCAGGGACAGTGTCACAGCTGGAGAAAGGGAGGATGTCCTGGAGGGATCGTCCACTGAGTCAGTGTGGGTGGAAGTCAGAAACAGGAAGGGAGTGATCACTCTGTTGGGAGTATTCTACAGACCCCCCAATAGAGCAGAGACACCGAGCAGATTGGGAGGCAGATTTTGGAAAGGTGCAAAAATAACAGGGCTGTTGTCATGGGTGATTTCAACTTCCCTAATGTTGACTGGCACTTCCTTAATGTAAAGGGGATAGATGGGGCAGAGTTTGTTAGGAGTGTCTGGGAAGGATTCCTGACACAGACGTGGACAGGCTGACTAGAGGAGAGGCCATACTTGTCCTGGTACTAAGCAGTGAGCCTGATCAGGTTTCAGATCTCTCAGTGGGAGAGCACTTTGGAGACAGTGACCATAACTCCTTGACCTTTACCATAGCCTTGGAGAGGGATAGGAGCAGACGATATGGGAAAGTATTTAACTGGGGGAGGGGGAATTATGATGCTATTAGGCAGGAACTTGGAAGCATAAATTGGGAACAGATGTTCTTGGGGAACTGCACAGCGGAAATGTGGAGTTTGTTTAGGGAGTACTTGCATGGTGTTCTGGATCGGTTTGTCCCATTGAGGCAGGGTAAGGATGGTAGAGTGAAGGAACCCTGGTTGACAAAAGACATAGTATCTCTTGACAAGAGGAAGAACAAAGCTTACCTGAGGTTTAGAAAGCAAGGATCAGACAGGACTCTGGAGAGTTACAAGGTCACCAGGAGGGAGCTTAAAAATGGACTTAGGAAAGCCAGATGGGGGCATGAGAAGGCCTTGGCGAGTAGGATCAAGGCGTTCTACACATATGTGAAGAATAGGAGGATGACTAGAGTGAGGGTAGGACCGATCAGGGAAACGTGCCTGGAGTCGGAAGAGGAAGGGCAGGTCCTTAATGAATACTTTGCTTCAGTATTCACCAGTGAGAGAGACCTTGATGTTTCTGAGGACGGCGTGCAACAGGCTGTGGACATGTCGACATGAGGAAAGAGAATGTGCTGGAACTTTTGAAAAACATTAGGATAGATAAGTCACCAGGGCCGGACGGGATATACCCAAGGTTCTTACGGGAAGCGATTGCTGTGCCTTTGGCAATGATCTTTGCATCATCACTGGTGACAGGAGTAGTGCTGGATGATTGGACTGTGGCAAATGTTGCTCCTTTGTTCAAGAAAGGAAGTACGGTTGACCCTGGGAATTACAGACCAGTGAGTCTTACTTCAGTGGTGGGCAAATTACTGGAGGAGATTCTTAGAGACAGGATTTATGGGCATTTGGAGAAGCATAGGCTGATTAGGGACAGTCAGCATGGTTTTGTGAGGGGCAGGTCGTGCCTCATGAGCCTAATTGAATTCTTTGAGGATTTGACAAAGCACATTGAACAAGGTAGAGCAGTTGATGTGGTGTACATGGATTTTAGTATGGTGTTTGATAAGGTTCCTCATGGAAGGCTTATTCAGAAAGTCAGGAGGCATGGGATCCAGGGAAACTTGGCTGTGTGGATTCAGAATTGGCTCACCCATAGAAGACAGAGGGTGGTGGTAGATGGAGCATATTCTGCCTAGAGGTCGGTGACCAGTGGTGTTCTGCAGGGATCTGTTCTGGGACCCCTGCTCTTTGTGATTTTTATAAATGACTTGGATGAGGACGTGGAAGGGTGGGTTAGTAAGTTTGCTGATGACACAAAGGTTGGTGATGGTGTGGATAATGTAGAAGGTTGCTGTAGGTTACAACAGGACATTGATAGGATGGGTTGAGAAGTGGCAGATGGAGTTCAACGCAGAAAAGTGTGAAGTGATACACTTTGGAAGATTGAATATGAAGACAGAATACAAGGTTAATGGCTGGGCTCTTAGCAAGGTGGAGGAACAGAGGGATCTTGGAGTCCACATCTATATATCCCTCAAGGTTGCTGTGCAGGTTGATCAGGTTGTTATGAAGACGTATGGTGTGTTGGCCTTCATTAGTCAGGGTATTGAGCTTAAGAGCCACAAGGTAATATTGCAGCTCTACAAAACTCTGGTCAGACCACACTTAAGAGTACTGTGTTCAGTTCTTGTCCCATCATTATAGGAAGGATGTGGAAGCTTTAGAGAGGGTGCAGAGGAGGTTTACCAGGATGCTGCCTGGATTGGAGAGCATGTCTTAAACGGATAGGTTGAGTGAGCTGGGGCTTTTCTCTTTGGAGAGAAGGAGGATGAGAGGTGACTTGATAGAGGTGTACAAGATGATATGAGGCATAGATTGAGTGGTCAGTCAGAGACTTTTCCCTAGGGCGAAAATGGCTAACACAAGGGGCATAATTTTAAGGTGACTGGAGGAAGGCATGGGGGGGGGGGGGGGGGGTGATGTCAGAGTTAATTTTTTTTACACACAGAGAGCGGTGAGTGCATGGAACGCACTGCTGGCAGAGGTTGTGGGGGCAGATACTTTAGGGACATTTAAGAGACTCCTAGCTAGGCACATGAATGATAGAGAAATGGGGGGGGGGCGATGTGGGAGGGAAGGGTTAGATAGATCTTAGAGCAGGATAAAATGTCGGCACAACATTGTGGGCCGAAGGGCCTGTGCCGCAGTGTTCTATGTGACCCCCACCGTTACCATGTTACCTCCCATGGTCATAATATGATCCCCCCCCCCCCGTTACAATGTTTCCCTCACCGGTTACACTGTCTCCCACCGGCTACAATGTTTCCCCCCCCCCGGCTACACCGTGACGCCGTCACTCACCCACCGGCCGACACCCAGCGACGACGCCGGTCCTCCGACCCTCCGCCCAACCAATGGGATCGGCGGACGCTCCGGCACCGACCAATCACGTCGGCAAACGGCCGCAGGTGTCGAGGCCCTTCGCCGTCTGTCTTCCGGCCGCCTGTGCAATATTTCTGCAACTAAGATCAATTTTCTGAAAAAGACACGTTGAATCATTTGAACCAATTGGGCAGCGAGCCGGGGTTTCGGTGCTGTATAAATGTGTGAATTGAATTGTTGTGTGAATGTAAATGTATCCGGGAAACCGCAAACGTAGGCACCTCATGGACAAAAATCAGGACCCAGTTTTTAAAGAGACAATTCCAGGGAGGGGGAGGGGGAGGGGGAGGGCCCGGGGGGAGGAGGGTTTGTGTGGGGTGGACCGGGGGGGGGGGGGGGGTTTGTGTGGGGTGGACCGGGGGAGGGGGGGGTTGTGTGGGGTGGCCCGGGGTGTGTGAGGGAGGGTTCGGGGTTGTGGGGGTTCCAGGGTCCCGGGGGTGTGAGGACAAGCAGAATAGCAGCATAATATTGGGCCATATCTAAGAAAGATCAGATGTTGTCAGGTTTCCTGATTGTCATAAAGACCTTCATTTTCTTCTTGAAAATTAAAAAGACTGCAGATGCAAGAAACCTGAAATATAACTAGAAAATGCTGGAAGCACCCAGCGGGTCAGGCGGTATCTGTGGAAAGGGAAACAAAGGTAAAGCTTTAGGTTGAACACACTTTGTCCCAACTGGGAAAGAGAGAAAACAAGTTAGTTTTAAGTTGCAAAATGGTGGTGGAGGGATGGATGGGAGGGGAATATGTCTGATAAGGTGAGGCTAGGATTGATGAGTTCGTGAAGGGAGTTAGAAAAAGAGAATATGAACAAAAGAACATAAAAGCTGCAAAATGCAGAGCTGTAGGAAATGTCCAGCAGGTCAGTCAGTGCTAATGGAGAGAGAAAAACTGCCAATATTACAGGTGAAGGGTCTACAACAGAATTGGCCAGTTCTGATACAAAGCGAGAAAACAGGTTACCTGAAAATGTAGAATTTGTTATCAGGTCTGGAAGGCTACAATGAGCACAGTGCAAGCTAAGATACTGTTCCTCAAACTCACTGTGGGCGTCATTCTAACAGTGCAGGAGGTCACAGAGAGATAGGTCAGAGAGGGAGAGGGATGGAGAGGAAAAGTGACAAGAAGGGGAAACTCAGAGATACCCCTGCAGACTCAACACGTGCTCTGCTACATGGTTGCCCTCTCTGCATTTGGTTTCTCCAAAATAGAGAAGACCACATTTTGACCACCAATGCAGTACATAGTAGAAGTGCAGCTGAATCACTGCTTCACGTGGAAGGATTGTTTGGGCTTCTGGATTGTGACAGGAAGGAGTAAAGATCAGGTGTTATATTTCTTGTGGTTACATAAGAAAGTGTTGTAAGAAATCAGGTTATTGGCGGAGATGGAAGAGCAGACCAGGGAGTCAGGAAGTAAAGATATACTTCAGTTTATATTTGTCACGGCCACAGCAGTTAACTTCCTTATTCAACCATTCTATCTGCCAAGGGAGTTCACTTCAGCTATCCTGATGGCAGTCTACATCCCACCACAGATGGACGTGAAGCCGGCACTCAGTGAGCTATACTCCATGGTCAACAACCTTGAGACAGGATACCCTGAGGCCCTCTTCATTATCACAGGTGACTTCAATCAGGCCAACCTCGAGTGTGTCCTGCTCCACCAGGGGCGCCAACACCCTTGACCACTGCTATACAACCATCAAAGATACTTTCGAGCCACCCCTCGTCCTCACTTTGGGAAATCAGACCACCAGGCTGTGCTCCTTCTCCCTACATACAAACAGAACCTGAAGCGGGAGGATCCAGTACGGAGAGTCGTGCAGTGCTGGTCTGAGGAAACAGATGAGCTCCTGCATGACTGCTTTGAGACAGTGGACTGGTCCATGTTCAAAGACTCAGCTGCCAGCCTTGATGAGTATGCCACCACCCTCACAGACTTTATCAGCAAGTGTGTGGAGGACTGTGTACCTAAGAGGACAATCCGGGTGTTCCCAAACAAGAAACCATGGATGAACCGAGAGATCCACTCCCGACTGAAGGACAGGACTGCTGCACGCAAATCTGGTGATCCTGATCTGTACAAGAAATCGAGGTATGAAAAGTCGGGCTGCATAGCTAACATCAGCGCATCCCTTCTGGATGAATTTAACGCATTAAATGTGCGTTTTGAACTGAAGGGAAGTGGATCGTCACCACCCACCCTGACAGCCTCCAATGCAACTGAACCTGTGGTCACCATTGAGGATGCAAGATCAGTCTTCCAGAGAGTGAACACGAGGAAAGCATCTGGCCCAGACGGTGTCCCTGGCTGTGTGCTCAGATCTTGTGCTGATCAGCTGGCAGAAGTATTTCCGGACATATTTAACCTCTCCCTGCTTCAATCTCAGGTTCCCACCTGTTTTAAGAAGACCACTATCATCCCGGTACCGAAGAAAAGCAAGGTAACATGTCTCAATGACTACCGGCCAGTGGCTCTGACATCCACCATCATGAAGTGCTTTGAGAGGTTGGTCATGGCTCGCATCAACTCCAGCCTACCAGACAACCGGGACCCATTGCAATTTGCCTATCGCCGAAACAGGTCCACAGCGGACGCCATCTCCCTGGCCCTAAACTCAGCTCTGGAGCATCTGGACAGTAAAGACACCTACATTAGACTATTGTTTATTGACTTCAATACAATAATTCCAAGCAAACTCGTCACCAAACTCTGAGACCTGGGATTCAACACCTCCCTCCCTCTGTAACTGGATCCTGGACTTTCTAACCAACAGACTGCAATCAGTGAGGATAGGCAGCAATACCTCCGGCATGATTATTCTCAACACTGGTGCTCCACAAGGCTGCGTCCTCAGCCCTCTACTCCCGATACACTCATGACTATGTGCCCAGATTCTGCTCTAACTCCATCTACAAGTTTGCAGATGATACCACCGTTGTAGGCCTTATCTCAAACAGTGATGAGTTGCAGTACAGGAAGGAGATAGAGAGCTTAGTGACATGGTGTCATGACAACAACGTTTCCTTCAATGTCAGCAAAACAAAAGAGCTGGTCATTGACTTCAGGAAAGGGGGCAGTGTACATGCACCTGTCTACATCAACGGTGCTGAGGTCAAGAGAGTTGACAGCTTCAAGTTCCTGGGAGTGAACATCACCAACAGCCTGTCCTGGTCAAATCACGTAGATGCCACGGCCAAGAAAGCTCACCAGTGCCTCTACTTCCTCAGGAGGCTAAAGAAATACAGTTTGTCCCCTTTGACTCTCACCAACTTTTATCGAGGCACCACAGAAAGCATCCTATCTGGATGTATCACGGCTCGGTACGGCAACTGCTCTGCCGAGGACCGCAAGAAACTGCAGAGAGTTGTGGACACAGCCCAGTGCATCACGGACACCAGCCTCCCCTCCTTGGACTCTGTCTTTACCTGTCATTGTCTTGGTGAAGCAGCCAGCATAATCAAAGACCCCACCCACTCGGGACATTCTCTCTTCTCTCTTCTTCCATCAGGTAGAAGATACAGGAGCCTGAGGGCACGTACCACCAGACTTAAGGACAGCTTCTACCCCACTGTGATAAGACTATTGAACGGTTCCCTTATATGATGAGATGGACTCTGACCTCACAATCTACTTTGTTGTGACCTTGTACCTTATTGCACTGCACTATCTGTAGCTGTGACACTTTACTCTGTACTGTTACTGTTTTTACCTGTACTACCTCAATGCACTCTGTACTAACTCAATGTAACTGCACTGTGTAATGAATTGATCTGTACAATCGGTATGCAAGACAAGTTTTTCACTGTACCTCAGTACAAGTGACAATAATAAACCAATACCAATACCAATTTGCCAGAGCAGCTTGGGAGGGTTTAAACTAGTGTGGCAGGGGGTGGGACCCAAAGTAGTCGTGTGGCAGATGAGAATGTTGAGGCAAGTATAGAAGTAAAATCAAGACCAGTAGGCAAAGCAGGACAGGGTAGGAAGCAGGGAAAGTCTGATGAACCAAACTGCATTTATTTTAATGCCAGAAGCTTGACAGGTAAGGCAGATGAGCTCAGGGCATGGATCGGTACAGGGGACTGGGATATTGTAGCTCTGACAGAAACGTGGCTGAGGGAGGGGCAGGACTGGCAGCTCGATATTCCGCGGTATAGATGCTACAGGGGTGAGAGAGGTACGTGAGGAGGGGAGTTGCGATTTTGATTAGCCAGGACATAAGATTGATACTTAGAGAGGATATTCCTGGGGGAATATACACTGAGGCTACATGGGTAGAACTGGAGGGGATTCTGAGGGACAGGATCTACCAGCATTTGGAAAAGCAGGGACTGATTATGGAGAGTCAGCGCGGCTTTGTGTGTGGAAACCATCTCACAAGGTTTTTGAAGAGGTGACCAAGAGTATTGTTGAGGGCAGGGTGGTCGACACTGTCCTTGTGGACTTCAGCAAGGGGTACGGCATGGTAGGCTGGTCCGGAAGGTTAGGTCGTATGGGATCCAGGGTGAGATGGCCAATTAGAAAAACGGGCTTGCTGGAAGGAATCAGTGGGTGGTGGTGGAGGGTTCTTCTCATGTCAGAGGTTGTGACCAGTGGTGTGCCGCAGGGATTGGTGCTGGGTTCACTGTCTTTGTCACCTATATTAACAACTTGGATGAGAATGTGTGGCCTGATTGCTAGGTTAGTGGATGACACCAAAACTGGTGGTGTGGTGGACAGTGAAGACGGTTATCCTCGGTTACAACAGGATCAGGATCAACTGGGAAAGTGGGAAAGGAATGGTAGATAGAATTTAACTCGGACACATGCAAAGTGATGTATTTTGGGAAGTTAAACCAGGATGGGGGACACACAGTGAATGGCAGGGCCCTGGGGAGTGTTTAGAACAGAGTCAGAGTTACACAGCATGGAAACAGGCCCTTTGGCCCAACCCGTCTGTGCTGACCGAGTTGCCTAACTGAGCTAGTCCCACTTGCCTGTGTTTGGCCCAGATCCCTCTGACCCTTTCCTACCCACATGTCCTAATGTCTTTTAAATGATGTAATTGTACCCACCTCGACCATTTCCTCTGGCAGCTCATTCCATAAAACCACCAACGTTCATGTGGAAAAAGTTGCCTTGGGTCCATTTTAAATCTTCCCCCTCACACTTCAAACCTGTGCTCTCTAGTTTTGGACTTTCCTACCCTGGGGAAAAGACTGGCTATTCAACTTATCTATACCCCTCGTGCTCTTATAAAGCTCTATAAAGCCATATCCCTCAGCATCCTTCACTCCAGGGAAAAAGAGTCCCGGCCTATCCATCCTCTCCTTATATCTCAAGCCCTCCGGTCCCGATAACATCCAGCACTCTCTCCAGTGTAATGATATAGAACCATACAGCACAAAACAGGCCCTTTGGCCCACCATGTTGTGCCGTCCATCAAACCACCCTCACACTATCTAACCCTTTCCTCCCGCATATCCCTCTATCTCACATTCCTCCATGTGCCTATCCAACAAACCCTTGAACCTGTCCAATGTATCTGCCTCCACCACCACCCCAGGCAGTGCATTCCATGCACCAACCACTCTCTGGGTGAAAAACCTCCCCCTGATATCTCCCCTGAACTTCCCACCCATAGCCTTAAAGCCATGCCCTCTTGTCTTGAGCATTGGTGCCCCGGAGAGGAGGCGCTGGCTGTCTATCTATTCCTCTCAATATTTTATATACCTCTATCATGTCTCCTCTCCTCCTCCTCCTTTCCAGTGAATAAAACCCTAGCACCTTAAGCCTGTCCTCATATTCCATACTCTCTAATCCAGGCAGCATCCTGGTAAATCTCCTCTGCACCCTCTCCAATGCCTCCACATCCTTCCTATAATGTGGTGACCAAAACTGAACACAGTACTCTAAGTGTGGTCTAACTAGAGTTTTGTAAAGCTGTATCATCACTTTGCGGCTCTTAAAATAATCCCACGATTTATGAAAGCTAACATCCCATAGGCCTTCTTAACTGCTCTATCCACCTGTGAGGCAACTTTCAGTGAACTGTGAATATGAACCCCCAGATCCCTCTGCTCCTCTACACTGCCAAGTACCTTGCCATTTACCCTGTACTCTGCCCTGGAGTTTGTCCTTCCAAAGTGTACCACCTCACACTTCTCCGGATTGAACTCCATCTGCCACTTGTCAGCCCAGATCTGCATCCTATCAATATCCCTCTGTAAGTTCTGACAGCCCTCCACACTATCCACAACACCGCCTATCTTAGTGTCGTCCACAAACTTACTAACCCAGCCTTCCACCCCCTCATCTAAGTCATCTATAAATATCACAAAAAGTAGAGGTCCCAGAACCGATCCCTGCGGGACACCACTAATCACTGCCCTCCAATCCAAGGGCACTCCTTCCACGACAACCCTCTGCTTTCTACATGCAAGCCAATTCCTAATCCACACAGCCAAGCTTCCCTGGATCCCTTGGCCTCTGACCTTCTGAAGAAGCCTACCATGAGGTACCTTATCAAACGCCTTACTAAAATCCATATAGACCACATCCACCGCACTACCCTCAACAATCTTCCTCGTCACCTCCTCAAAGAATTCTATCAGGCTTGTGAGGCAAGATCTTCCCTTCACAAAGCTATGCTGACTGTCCCTAATCAGTCCATTATTCTCCAGGTGTTCATAGATCCTATCCCTTAGAATCCTTTCTAACAGCTTACCCACCACAGACGTAAGGCTCACCGGTCTGTAATTCCCTGGACTATCCCTACTACCTTTTTTGAACAAGGGGACAACATTCGCCACCCTTCAATCCTTCCTATAGCTGGGCAAACAGAACTGCATGGGAACAGGCCCTTCAGCCCACAACATCTGCACCGAACTCGATGCCAAATTCAACTAAATCTCTTCTGCCTGCACATGATCCACATCCCTCCATTTCCTGCACATTTATGTGTCTAACAGCCTTTTAAATGCCCTTTATTCATTATTGTATCATACGCTTTTCCTTGCAGCCTTTCTTAAAGAAAGGCACAACATTAACCGCTCTCGTTTTCTGGCACCTCACCTGTGGCTTTCGATGATGCAAGTATCTCCACAAGAGGCCCTGCAGTTTCTACCCTAGCTTCCCACAATGTTCTGGGATACACTTGATCGGGGATTTAATGACCTTTGTACGTTTTAAGATCTCCAGCACCTCCTCGTCTGTAATGTGGTCTCTCTTCAGTATTAACTTCCCCAAATTCCCAAACATCGATATCTTTCTCCGCAGTAAATAGAGACAAGAAATATTCATTTAGGACCTTGCCCGTGTTCTGCGGCTCCACACAGGGATAACCTCGTTGATCTTTAAGGGTCTCCATTCTCTCCCTAGTTACTCTCTCGCCCTCAATATACTTGCAGAATCTTTGGGGTTCTCCTTTCCCTTGTCTGCCAACACCATCTCATATCCCCTTTTTGCCCTCCTAATTTCCCTTCTAAGCATACTCCTCTGCACAAGGGATACACATGATCCCAGCTGCCTATACCTGACATATACTTTCTTTGTTCTTCACCAGAGCCTCAATATTTCATCATCCAAGGTTTCCCACTCCTGCCAGCCTTGCCCTTCTCTCTAAAAGGAACGTGCTGTCCCTGAACTCTCCTTATCTCACTTTTAAAAGCATCCCATTTGCCAAACGTCCCTTTACCTGCAAACGGCCTCCCCCAATAAACTTTTGAGTTCTTGTCCGATACCATCTAAATTGGCTTTTCCTCAATTTAGGACTTTAACTGTCCTTTTCCATAACTGTTTTAAAACTAATGGAACTATGGTCACTGGTCCCAAAGTGCTCCCCCACTGACACCTCAGTCACCTGCCCTGTGTATTTCCCGAGAGGAGGTCACATTTTGCTCCTTCTCGAGTAGGGCCATCTTCATATTGATTAAGAACTTTTCCTGAATGCACTTAAATTCCTGGAGACCTAGGGGTACACCTACATAGTTCCCTGAAGGTGATGAAGAAGGCATAAGCACGCTTGCCTTCATTGGTCAGGGCACTGAGTATAAGACTTGGGACGTCATGTTACAGCTGTACGAGACATTGGTGAGATCGTACCTGGAATATTGTCTAGCGTTCTGGTCATCACGCTTCAGGAAGGATGTGATTTAAGCTCGAGAGGATGCAGGAAAGATTCACAAGGACTGGAGGGCTTCAGCTGTAAGGAGCAACAGGATAGGCTCGAACTGTTTTATCTGGAGTGAAGGAGGCTGAGGGGTGACCTTGTAGAGGTCAATAAAATCATGAGGGGCATCGATAAGGAGGATGGTCACAGTGTTTTTCCCAGGGTCGGGGAGTCATAGAGTCACACAGCACAGAAACAGGCCCTTTGGCCCAACTGGTCCATGCTGACCAAGGTTCCCACCTAAGCTAGTCCCAATTGCCAGTGTTTGGCCCATATCCCTCTAAACCCTTCCTATCCATGTATCTTTTAAATGTTGTTGTACCACTTAGTACACCAGCAAGGTGGTGCTGGAGCGTGGTGACTTGTTGCAAGCTGCTCTCTACAGATCTACTCGTTACCCTCACTATAATCGTTCTACCTGTACTCAATGCACTCTGTACTAACTCAGTGTAACTGCACTGTGTAATGAATTGATCTGAACGATCGGTACGTAAGACAAGTTTTTCACTGTACCTTGGTACAAGTGACAATAATAAACCAATACCAATACCAGCCTCAACCACTCTGGCAGCTCATTCCACATACCGACTACCCTCTGGGTGAAAAGGTTGCCCCTCAGGTTCATATTAAGTCTTAAACCTTAAACGTGTGCCCTTTAGTTCCTGATTCCCCAAACCTGAGAAAAAGACTATGCGCATTCACCCTATCTGTGTCCCTCGTGACTTTCTACATGTCTATAAGATCGCCCCTCATTCTCCTAGGCTCCAGTGAAAACAGTCGCAACCTGCTCAACCTCTCTCCATAACTCAGTCCTTCAAGTCCTGGCAACATTTTACCGAATATAAATGTTAGGCTTGCTGGTCTACAGTTCCCAGGTTTTTCTTTGCAGCCATTCTTAAGTAAAGGATGCAAAGAATAAACATTCACCACCCTCCAGTGTTCTGATACTTCTCCCATCACTAATGATAGAACATAGAACAATTACAGCACAATTCAGGCCCTTCGGCCCACAAAGCTGTGCCGAACATGTCCCTATGCTAGAAATTACTAGGCTTACCCCATAACCCTCTATTTTACTCAGCTCCATGTTCCTATCTAACAGTCTCTTGAAAGACCGTATCATATCCGCCTCCACCACTGTTTCTGGCAGCCCATTCCACACACTCACCACTCTCTGAGTAAAAAACTTACCCCTGACATCTCCTCTATATCTACTCCCCAGCACCTTAAACCTATGTCCTCTTGTGGCCACCAATTCAGCCCTGGAGAAAAGCCTTTGACTATCTACCCTATCAATACCTCTCATCATCTTATACACCTCTACCAGGTCCCCCCTCATCCTCCGTCTCTCCAAGGAGAAAAGGCTGAGTTCCCTCAACCTGCTTTCATAAGGCAATCTCCTCTTCATCCTCTCTATGGCTTCCACATCTTTCCTGTAGTGAGGCTACCAGAACTGAGCACAATACTCCAAGTGGGGTCTGGCCAGGGACCTATATAGCTGCAACAATACCTCTCGGCTCCTAAATTCAATTCCCTGACTGATGAAGGACAATATACCATATGCCTTCTTAACCACAGAGTCAACCTGCGCAGCCACTTTGAGCGTCCTATGGACTCAGACCCCAAGATCCCTCTGATCCTCCACACTGCCAAGAGTCCTACCATTAATACTATATTCTGCCAACATATCCGACTGACCAAAATGAACCACTTCACACTTATCTGGGTTGAACTGCATCTGCCACTTCTCAGCCCAACTCTGCATCCTATCTATGTCCCTCTGTAACCTCTGACAGCCCTCCAAACTATCCACAACACCCCCAACCTTTGTGTCATCCACAAACTTACTAACCCACCCCTCCACTTCCTCATCCAAGTCGTTTATAAAAATCACAAAGAGTAAGGGTCCCATTACAGATCCCTGAGGTACACCACTGTTCACCGACCTCCACTCAGAACACAACCCTTCAACAACCACTCTTTGCCTTCTGTGGGCCAGCCAGTTCTGGATCCACACTGCAATGTCCCCTTGGATCCCATGTCTCCTCACCTTCTCCATAAGCCTTGCATGGGGTACCTTATCAAATGCCTTGCTGAAATCCATATACACTACATCTACTGCTCTCCCTTCATTGATGTGGTTAGTCACATCCTCAAAAAATTCAATCAGGCTCGTAAGGCAGGACCTGCCCTTAACAAAGCCATGCTGACTATTCCTAATCATATTATACCTCTCCAAATATTCATAAATCCTGCCTCTCAGGATCTTCTCCATATATCTCAGCCAGGGCTCCTGCAATCTCTTCTCTAGCTTCCCACAGTGTTCTCATATATACCCGATCAGGCCATGGAGATTTATCTACCTTCATTCACTTTAAGACATCCAGTACCTTCTGTGCTGTAATGCAGACTATCCCCAAGACATCCCCAATAACTATCTCAAGTTCCAGAGTCTTAATGTCCTTCGCCACAGTAAAAACAGAGGAGAAATATTCATTGAGGGTGTCACACATCTCCTGCAGCTCCACACACAGATGTCCACTTTGATCTTTTGGAAAGATTTAGAGAGATATAGGCCAAATGGGACAAGCTTAGGAAGGCACCTTGGTCAGCATGGACGAGTTGGGCGGAATGGCTTGTTTCTGTGCTCCATGATGAAGGACCAAGAATTTTTGCCAAATATTTCCATTTTTTGTATCTCAGTGTGTTTTGTGTAAGTTAACTGAAGCTTATGTAAGTTATCTATCAGAAGGACGGTCTTGATGTCCATATAAATTTGACCTTTGGAATGTGAATAGACTCATTCCTGTGATCTGCTTGCACAAAGCACCAATAATTCAACACCTCCACTAGAGGGTGCTGGTAGTCCACATGTTGCCATGGATCCTCAGCACTGCACCTTACAGTCTGCCAGCCTCTGGCACACAGCAATGTTTCTGCTTTTACCTCCAGTCAAGGAGCTTTCTGTATCTGTAGAATACTTTGGGATTCTCTTTAATCCTACTTGCCAAGGACTTTTCATGGCCCTTCCTGGCTCTCCTAATTCCCTTCTTGAGTTCTTTTCCATCTTCTTTATAATCCTCAGGGGCTCTGTTTGATTTTAGCTTCCTAAACCTTACACACACTTCCTTTTTCGTCTTGACTAAATTCACAACCCCTCTCGACATCCAAGGTTCCCTCACCCTGCCATCCTTGTCCTTCCTCCTTACTGGATCATCCCTGTCCTGTACTCTTGTGCAGTTGGTCTTTAAACACCCTCCACAAGTCAGATGTGGACTTGCCCAAAAAAAGCTGTTCCCAATTAACTCTCCCTAGTTCCTGCCCAATGCTCCCGGAATTTGCCCGGCTCCAATTTAATGCTCTCCCGCAAGGTCCATGTTATCCTTATTTATGGCTATCTTAAAGGGGTCCCAGTCTATATCAGGGAGGTTGAAGTCCCCCATGACAACAACCCTGTTGTTTTTACACCTTTCCCTAATCTGCCTGCATATCTGTTCCTCAATGTTCTGCTGGCTATTGGGGGGTCTGTAGTATAATCCCATCAGAGTGATTGCACCTTTCTTAATTTTGAGTTCTCCCCATACAGACTCAGTGGACGAGCCTCCATTATGTTCCCTCTGAGTGCAGCTGTGATACGGTCCCTGATCAGTAGTGCAACTCCTCCCTCTGTCTCTTTCCTAAAACAGCAAAACCCTGGAACATTAGGCATCCAGTCCTGTTCCTCTCTCAACCAAGTCTCTGTAGTGGCCACATCATCATAGTTCCATGTACTGATCCATGCTGTAAGTCCATCACCCTTACCCTTAATGCTCCTAGCGTTAAAATAAACACACTTCAACCCATCCGTCCCATCGTGTCTATCACCCTGCTCCTGCCTGTTCCTCCTTACAGACTTACTGGCCCTGACATCCACCTTCCCCTCAATCCCTCCACTTTCTGACCCGGTGCTCTGGTTCCCATCCCCCTGCTAAACTAGTTTAATCCTGGGAGGCAACACACCATCCTGGCATCTCTTTCACAGCAACAGAATCTCCTGTCTGTCCCCCTAACTATCGAGTCTCCTATCACTATTGCTCTGCCTGACTTTACCCTTCCCCACTGAGCCTCACAGCCGGTTGCAGTGGCACCAACCTGACTGCTGCTGCTGTGCCCTGTTAGGTCATCCCCCCAGCAGTATCCAGAGGGTTACTTGTTGCTGAGGGGATTGGCCACCGGGAACCCTGCACTGTCTGCCTGCTCCCTCTACCTTTCCTGATGGTCACCCAACTACCTGCTGCCTGCACCTCAGGTGTGACCAGCTTGCTGAAACTCTTGTCTATGATGGTCTCAGCATCGTGGATGATCCTCAGTACATCCAACTCCAGCTCCAGTTCCTTGATGCCGTCAGTCGGGAGCTGCAGCTGGGTGCACTTCCACTGGTGTTGACACCAGGGACACTGGCCGTCTCCCTGATCTCCCACATCCTGCAGGAGGAGCACGCCACTGCCCTGACCGCCATCCCAGCAACTCTACTAGGAAGAGTAATTCCAAGGAAAACTTTACCTGCTCTTCTGCTCAGCCTCTTCTTTCAATTTTTTTTAAAGTTTTATTTACAGCGTGGTAACAGACCCTTCTGGCCCAACGAGTCCGTGCAGCCCATTTTAAACCCATATTAACCTACCCATACATCTTTGGAATGTGGGAGGAAACCAGAGCACCAGGAGGAAACCCACGCAGACACGGGAGAACGTACAAACTCCTTACAGACAGCGATGGGAATCGAACCCCGATCGCTGGCGCTGTAATAGCGTCGTGCTAACCGCTACGCTACCGTGCTGCCCTTCTTGCTGCAGCCTCTAGCCAAAGCCTCAACACCTACAGTCAGAATTTGCAGAACTTGCTTTTGTATTAAGTGGTATTATATCAAACACAGCATATTCGTCCAGGGTGGTCTATAGCACCTCCTCCAACCTCGTCTACTGCAATCAGTGTTCTCAATGTGGCCTCCTCTACACTGGTGAGGACAAGCACAGACTAGGTGACAGTTTTGCAGAGCACCACAATGGCCATCCTGACCTCCCAGTTCCATGCCATTCCAACTTCCCTTCCCATTCCCACACCAACCTGTCCATCCATGGCCTTCCTCACTGCCAGGGAGAGGCCCAATGCAACCTAGAGGAACAACACCTCATATTCCGCCTGGGTCGTCTGCCACCCAATGGGATGAACATTCTCCACCTTCAGGTAATCCTTATCCCCTGTTTTTTCTTTTCTTTTTCTCTCTCGCTCTATATCCCCTTCTCTCTCTCCTTCTGAGTCACTCAGGTCTTCCTACCCTCTAGCCGCTCCCCCCCCCCATCACCCAATGTTGCTCCCCTCCCCCATCTGGCTCCATCTGCCCATCAGCCCTCTCCGATCTGGTTCCACATCGCCCTCCAGCCTGGGTCTCCACCTTCACCGTCCCCTACCCCACCTCATTCCACCTCGGCCCACCTATCACCTGCAGCCCCTCTCTCTCCTCCCTCTACCAATTCCTGACACAGGGCTCGACCCAGAATGACGACCATCCAGGCAGATGTTGCCTGACCCACTGAGTTCCTCCAGCAGTTTGTTTTGTGTTCCACATTCCAGCTCCCACTGTTTGGAAGTTGATACACACATCAGCTGTGATGCCTTTGTTGACCCTCTGCCATGGTTAATCCTCAACAAAACACTTAACCAAGGCCATTATACACGATTTAACCCAAACAAATCTCTCCAGCTTTCCCTTATTAATTCACACTTCTCCAATATCATGTTGTCATGACGAACAAGCCTCACATGCCTGCTCCTTTGTGTGATTACAGACTGCATTGGGTTGGATTTCAGAATTCTACGATTTTAAAATATAGAACAGAGACAAGAACAGGCCCTTCGGCCCCCAGTGTCCATGCCCGACACAAAGGCGAATTAAACTAAATCTTTCCTGCCATATCCCTTCCATTCCCTTTGTATTCACCTCTTTACTCAACAGCCTCTTAAACATCTCTGTCGTATCTGCCTTCACCGCCACCCCTGGCAGTGCATTCCAGGCCCTCTGTGTGAAAAGAAAACTTGCCCCCTCTCACCTTAAATCCATGTCCTCTAGTATTTGACATTTCTACCCTGGGAAAATAATACCAGCTGTCTACCCTATTCTTTGCCCCATCCCCTGGTGGATCTGCTCTCCCCTCCTCCACACCTACCTGTCACCTTCTCTTACCTGCATCTACCTGTCGCCACCCTGTGCCCGCCCCGCCTCTCCTCTTTTGTCCACCTATCACTGCTCTGCTTTTCCCTCCTATATATCGGGCTTCCCCTTTTCCTATCTTCAGTCCTGAAGAAGTGTCCTGACCCAAAACATTGACCGCCTGCTTTTCTCCACAGATGCTGCCTGGCCTGTTGAGTTCGTCCGGCATCATCGTGTTTATCATCTAGATTCCAGCATCTGCAGTCCTTTGTTTCTCTACCCTGTCTCTGCCTCTCATAATTTTATAAACTTCTGTCAGGTCTCCCCTCAGCCTCTGATACTCTAGCGAAAACAACCCAAGGTTGTCCAACCTCTCTTTATAGCACATGCCCTCCAATCCAGGCAGCGTCCTAGTGAACATCTCCTGCACCCTCTCCAAAGCCTCCACATCCTTCCTGTAATGGGGCAACCAGAACTGCACACAATACTCCAAGTGCAGCCTGACCAGAGTTTTATACAACTGCAACATGACTCCCTAACACTTGTAGTCGATGCCCCCATCGATGAAGGTAAGCATGCCGTACGCCTCCTTTGCTACCCTACCTATGTGTGTGGCCACTTCCAGGGAGCTGTGGACTTGGACCCCAAGATCCCTCTGTACGTCAGTGCTGTTAACTGTGTGCTTTCCCCTTATCTTAGACCTCATTCTTGCTCAGATTAAACTCCATCTGCCATTTATCTGCACATATCTGTAACTAATCTATATCCTGCTGTATCCTTTGACTGCCTTCCACACGGTCCACAACACCACCAACCTTTGTGTCGTCTGCACTTACTCACCCACCCATCTACATTTTCATCCAAGTCACTTATATAACATAATGTTCCCATTCTACATGCGTGTGACATTGAAGGAGCCATGTAGTGCCAGCTCTCAGTTTTCCCATCTGTCCTACTCGCCCTCTGATATCCCTGTAACCTCACCTCTCTCACATGCCCATCACATCTGCCCATGTTCTCCACCACCCACCTCCACAGACAACTAACTCATGGGAGGATATGGGAGGAAATTGGAGTCCCTGGGGAACCCACTCGGTCACAGGGAGAACGTGCAAACTCCACACAGACAGCACAAAGGTCAGGATGGAAGCCAGGTCTCTGGAGCTGGGCAGTAGCAGCACTACCTGCTGCACCGGCGTGCTTCTCACTGCTGCTGGGGCTAAAAGTGGCCCAATATTACAGAGCAGAGAATTAGTTGAAATCTAAGGAAAGGAAGGGACAGATATCGCTTGGGCCTGAATCCACTGTGAGCGAGACTCACTAATGAGGCTGCCAGAGTGATTTTGGTGCATCAGTGCAGCCTTTGGTTTTCCACATACATGACCATTCACACGATGCCACGGTGCTGGAGAAAAGCCATCCAACAGGCTCATTCTATGGGCATAACTAACGTGTTTTCCCATTCTCAGTTGCTTGAGAGGGTGGTTCTGAGCTGCCCCTGCACTGTGATTGGATAAGGAGCTCCAGAATGTAAATCCAGTCACAATGAAGGACTGGCAATATATTTCCAAGTCTTTTACTTGGGGATGGGGTTCCATGGCTACTTCTGCAACAGAGTCAGACCACTTCAGTGAAAAGCAGTCACTACATTGCCTTATCCAAGAGTTGGTGTCTCTGCTTGTGATTGGTTCATTAACGGGCTGAGACATTGAGAGTAATGATGGACAAGGAAGTATTGTCAACTCCTCTGAAGTTGGGGATTCAAATCTGTGCACAAAAAATTAAAGAAAACAAGACACAAGAGATGGCAGATTCTGGAATCTGGAGCAAAATCCAAACTGCTGGAGGAACTCAGTGGGTCAGGCAGCATCTGTGGGGCAGAGGGATGGTCGATATTTTGGGTCGAGATCCAATTCAGAACTGGTATGAAGAGACAGGTTCAACGGGGCAAGAGCAGGCATAAACAATGGGTCTCCCAGCACAGTGCTGGTTGTGGACATCGGGTTAGAGGCAGGGAGTGTGGGGTTGGGGCACTATCAGGTCGGAGGCTGGGGAGGGGAGATCTCCTGATGTGATGAGATCAGTAACATCCAGGCGATAGTGGCCTGGTGTTTGTTGGTGGGGTCGTGGTCCAAGAGAAGGTACGAGGAGGTGTCCAAGAGCTGCTGTTTGGCCTCTGCAAGGTAGAGGTCAGTCCGTCAGATCACAATAGCACTGTCCTTAAATAGAACATAGACAGTACAGCACGGGATAGGCCCTTCAGCCCACGATGTTGTGCTGAACTAATTAAACCCATGACTCCTAATATCTCTAATCCCTCTTCCCCTCACATTGACCATATCCCTCCCTTCTCTGTATATTCATGTGCCTATCTAAGAGTCTCCTAAATGCTCCTATGCCATCTGCCTCCACCACTACCCCTGGCAGTGCATTCCAGGCCCCACCACTCTGTGTGAAAAAAAAACTTACCCTGCACATCTCCTTTGAACTTTCCCCCTCCCTCCTTAAATGCAAGCCCTCTAGTATTAGCTATTTCAACCCCGGGAAAAAGATACTGGCTGTCTATCTATGCCTCACATAATTTTATAAACCTCTATCAAATCTCCCCTCAGCCTTCACCGCTCCAGAAAAAATCAGCCCCAGCTTGTCCAACCTCTCCTCACAGCAATATGAGAGAGTCAGAGTCACACGGCATGGATAAGGCCCTTCGGCCCAACTCATCCATGCTGACTGTGTCGCCCAGAGAGTGAGTCCCATCTGCCCACATTAGGCCCACAGCCCTCTAAACCTCTCCTGTCCATGGACTTATCTAGATGGATTTTAAGTGTTGCTAATGTGCCCGCCTCAACCATTCTTTCTGGCAGCTCATTCCAAATAAGCACCATTATGTTTGTTCTTCATCAAGAGACAAACTTCATGTGGGTTTATCAACTGAAGATTTTTATTAACCCACAACCGACTGCTTACTTTTCTGCTCTTTTTACAGCCCCTGTCCCCCCATGTGACCCCTTGCAATGCCTACTGGGAACTGTAGTTCTTTATTATAACTACATAATGACACATAATAACACATCTTCCCCCTTTAAAGAAAAACAAACACAATGCTTTATAAACCTGCCAAGAACCCTTGTCCACTCAGCAGCTTTCAATCAGTCTCTGAGATGGTTTAATGGTCCTTTTTGGTCTGGGACTTGTTTTCGCGGGTGTGTTGCTTTCATTTGCTGCATTACTGTTGGTGTTTTCCTGGGAACTCTGGTCCATATGTTCATTTTCTCCAGATGCTGGCCCCTTTGGTGTACTGACAGGGGACAAGTCACAGCCATGGGTTGGAACTTGTGGTCGTAGATCCACGCGGTTGCTCCTCAGAGGTGTCTCTCGCTCCATCTGGATCTGGTATGAATATGGATTTACTTCCTCTTGCACAACTCCTTGCATGGACCATGTGCCAGAATCATGATCTCGGATTCACACTTGATCCCCAGGCTTCAGGACTGGTCGGCTTTTCGCTGTCTTGTCATGATTCTGTTTCTGTTTTTCTTTCCCTTCCTCTTTAGCCTGTTTGACCTTGTGTGCTCCTTCAGGTGTCAACAGGTTTTCATGTACTGGAAGGTTAGTGCGTATGCGTCGACCCACCAGCATTTGGACAGGTGAATGGCTGTTCTGCAGTGGCGCACTTCTGTAAATCATTAGACTTCTGTGGAAATCCTCTCGTCCATTCTGCATGAGGCCTTTCACCACCTTAACTGAACTCTCTGCCAGGCCATTAGATTTTGGGTGATGTGGGCTTGAGGTTATATGTCGAAACCCCCAAACATAGGCAAAGGATTCAAATTCACAGCTCGAAAATTGTGGACCATTGTCTGATACGACTTCACATGGAACTTCATGCCTCACAAACACAGCTTTCAGGAACGTGATAACTGCTTTGCTGGATGTTGATTGCGTTGTGGCAACCTCTGGGTAATTGGAAAAGTAGTCTGTCACAACAATATGGCTCCTCCCATTACAGTCAAACAAATCCACTCCAGCTTTGAAATACATCCTGTCTGGTACAGGGTGTGGTGTAAGTGGTTCTGCTTGCTGCTTTGGTCTGTAGGTAAGGCATACTTCACATAAAGCAGTGGTCCGGCTGATGTCTTGGTTCATTCTTGGCCAGTAATCACTTCACGTGCTCTACGTTTACATCTTTCCTCCTAAAGATGCCCTTCGTGTATCTTCTGGAACATCTCCTTGCGTAGTGACACTGGAATCACAAACCTGTTCCCTTTGAAGACCATATCTTTCACTACTGACAGTTCAGCTCTGCATGCCCAATAATCCTGAATACGCATTGCACAGTCATCCTTTGCTGCTCGCCATCCTTTCCGTATTGTATCCTTGAGCACTTTCATTGTTTCATCTGCCTCTGCTGCTTTCCTGATCTGCGCTGTTCTATCCGGCAATACTGGAAGAGAGGTGACAATCATGTCAACATCGGCCTGTGTATCTGCATTAACCCGTTGGTCTCTTTTCTGTCTTGTCGACTGCTCGAGACAGAGCATCAGCAGGAAACATATATTTTCCCGGTGTGTAGATCATCTTCACATCATATTCCTGCAGCCTTATCAACATGCACTGTATCCTCATGGGACAGTCATTCAGTGGTTTGGACATAATTGAGACCAATGGTTTATGGTCTGTCTCCACTTCAATAGCTTGCCCATAGATGTACTGATGGAACCTCTCACATGCATATGTACTGGCGAGAAGCTCTTTCTCTATCTGTGCATAGTTGGCTTCCGCACTTGTTAAAGCCCTTGATGCATAGGCCACAGGTTGCCATGTGCCATCATGCTGCTGCAGTAGTACTGATCCAAGGCTGTGCCAGGATGCATCAGCTGATATCCTGATACACTTTTACGGATCATAAAACTTCAGCACGGGCTCTTCAGTTAGGACCCTTTTCAACATCTGGAAACACTCTTCTTGCTCATGAGACCAAATCCATTCATTTTGTTTCTCAAGGAGTGACCTAAGTGGTGCTGACACTGTTGACAGTTGAGGGATGAACTTAGCCCGGTCAGTCACCGTCCTTAAGAAACATTTCACCTCCTCTTTGCTTTGGGGCCTCTCCGTGTCTTCAATGGCTGACGTCTTTCTTGGGTCAGGCTTCACTCCCTCTTCAGATATGACACCTATGAAGATCAGTGTCTTAACACCAAACTCACATTTCTCTTTATTTAATTTCAAATTGACATTCCTTGTCACGTCAAACACTTGTCTCAGTCGAGTATCGTGTTCCTCTTGGTGGACCCGCAGACGTTGACGTCATCCATCATCTTGACACCAGGTATGCCCTCAAAAACCATGTAGATGGATTTATGGTCGACTTCCGGTGTGGACAGGATCACATATTGCAGCCGAAGATAGCGATATCTTCCCTGTGGTGTGTTAAAAGTGCACAGCCTCGAGCTTGCCTCATCAAGCTTCATCTGCCAAAACCCAGATGATGCTTCAAGCTTGCTAAACCATTTAGCACCTGAAAACCGCGACATGATCTCCTCCCGTGTTGGCAATTTAAAATGCTCTCTCTTGATGGCTTTATTGAGATCTCTTGGGCCTAGACATATCCGCAATTCTCCATTTTTCTTTTGCACAATGACCAGAATCACCCAACCTGTTGGTTCTTCAATTCTCTGTATGACATTCATCCATTCCATGCATGCTAGTTCTTGTTTAAGTTTATCCCTAAGTTGAAACGGAACTGTCCTGCATGCATGAACAACAGGAGGCACTGCCTCATCTATGTGAATTTTGTGTACACCAGGTAAGCATCCAAGCCCCTCAAATACATCTGCATACTCTTCCATGAGTGTTGTGTGGTCATCTTTGGTATGTGAAGCTACTATGAAAACTCTTTTCATGAGGTTGAGCTTTTCACATGCACTAAGACCTAATATTGGCTGCACTCTCTTTTCTACAATCAGTAGCTGTGATTTTAAGTGCTGCCCCTTGTGCTTAAAGGTCACCATACAGCCCCCTTTTACTGGAACTTTCTCTCCAGTGTAGCCTGTCACTTTTAACTTCACAGGGTAAATCTTACTCTTTATTGTGAGAGTCTTATAATTATCCATGGATAACAGATTCACCCGAGCTCCGGTGTCAAGCTTGAATGGAATTACTATCTCATTCACAGTTACTGGAACAATCCATTCTGTTTTACCAGCAGCCACAGTCTGCACAGAATCCACAAAGAATTCCTCCATTTCCTCATCAACTGTGTGCACCTCTCTCTAGTTAGCCCCAGCTTTGCAGCATCTTGCAAAGTGATTCTTCTTCCCTCAGCTATTGCAGGACTTCCTATAAGCAGGACATATCTTCAGAATCTGCCTCCCTCCACAACTGCTCCATTTGCTGTTTGAGCCTTCCTCTTTGCTTTGCTGTTGCTATCAGAAATGCCTTGTGTGTTGCTTCTCTGTTTTCACAGCATGCACTGTTGTGTTTGCCCTGTGCAGCTCCTTAGCTTGTGCTCATGTGGTTTCTGCTGACCGACACATATTAACCACCTTTTCCAGGGTCAAATCTTTTTCACGCAACAGTCTTTCTCTGAGTCCATTATCTGGAATTCCACAAACTATCCTGTCTTTAACTAGTTGAGTTTCTCAAATCTCCAAGTTCACAAGACTTACTCAGTGTGTGAAGCTCAGTTAAGTATTGACCGAAGCTAACACGTTGCTTCTGGTCACAGGAAAAAAAATTATACTGTATCTCTCAAATGTGATGTTTTTACTTGGGATAAAATACTCCTCAAATTTTTTCATCAAAGTGCCCGACTCCAAAGCTGTCTCTTCAATTTGAAAGCTGTTATGGATGTCCAAAGCATCTTCGCCAATCACGTGCAGAAAAATAGATGCTTTCAATTTTTCATCGTTCCTTCCCGCTCCACTCGCATCTAAATATATGTTGAATCGCTGTTTGAAGCGTTTCCAATTATCGGTTAGATTGCCAGTAAACTAAATAGGCATGGGAGTTAGCTTATCCATAACGGGAACTCTCAGCCTCTCATCTGAATCTCTCTTGGGAAATCTGGTGAGTGCTGAACTTCCGGAACAATGTGCTCCCTCGCCGGCTGGCCGGCATTTTCTCCATCTTATTACAACTTTTCTTTCGTACTCACTGAGTTTCTTTCTCAATTGCACACAGTATTCACCTACTCTCCCTGTTCAGACCTCACACCAACTTCTGACACCATGTTATGTTTGTTCTTTATCAAGAGACAAACTTCACGTGGGTTTAACATCTGAACATTTTTATCAACCAACAACTGTTGACTCTGTGGTTAAGAAGGCATATGGTGTATTGTCCTTCATCAATCGGGGAATTGAATTTAGGAGCCGGGAGGTATTGTTGCAGCTATATAGGTCCCTGGTCAGACCCCACTTGGAGTACTGTGGTCAGTTCTGGTCACCTCACTACAGGAAAGATGTGGAAGCCATAGAGAGGGTGCAGAGGAGATTTACAAGGACGCTGCCTGGAATGCGGAGCATGCCTTATGAAAGCAGGTTGAGGGAACTTGGCCTTTTCTCCTTGGAGAGACAGAGGATGAGGGGGGACCTGATAGAGGTGTATAAGATGATGAGAGGTATTGATAGGGTAGATAGTCAGAGGCTTTTCCCCAGGGCTGAATTGGTGGCCACAAGAGGACATAGGTTTAAGGTGCTGGGGAGTAGGTATAAGGGAGATGTCAGGGTTAAGTTTTTTACTCAGAGAGTGGTGAGTGCGTGGAATGGGCTGCTGGAAACGGTGGTGGAGGCTAATACGATAGGGTCTTTCAAGAGACTGTTAGATAGGAACATGGAGCTGAGTAAAATACAGGGCTATGGGTAAGCCTAGTAATTTCTAGGGTAGGGACATGTTCGGCACAGCTTTGTGGGCCGAAGGGCCTGAATTGTGCTGTAATTGTTCTATGTTCTATGTTCTAACCAACTGCTTGCTTTTCCTCTCTATTTACAGTCAGCCCCTGTTCCCCATGTGACCCCTTTCATTGCCTACTGGGATCTGTAGTTCTTTATTATAACACATAATAACACATGCACCACCCTGCCCCGATGTCCCTTTTGAATCTATCGCTTCTGATCTTAAATCGATGCCCTCTTGTTTTTAGCTCCTCCTCGCTCGTAAAAAGACTCTGTGCTTTCACGCTGTCTATGCCCCTCATGTTCTTATATACCTCTGTCAGGTCACCCCTCAATTTCCCGTGTTCCTGTGCAACCTCTCCTTGTAACTCAGGCCCCCAAGTCCGGGAGACATCCTGGTAAATCTTTTCTGCGCTCTTTCTAGTTTAGTAACATCTTTCCTGTAACAGTGACTGGAACTGTCCACAGTGCTCCAAGTGTGGCCTCACCAATGTCTTATACAACTGCAACATAACTTCCCAACTCCTGTACTCAGTGCCTTGACTGATGAAGGCCAAAGGTGCCAAGTGCCATCTTCACCACCCTGTCTAGCTGAGACGCTGCTTTCAGCGAACTGTGCACTTGCAGTCCTAGGTCCCTCTGTTCTACAACACTCCCCAGGGCTCTATCATTTACTGTATAAGTCCTACACTGGTTTGATCTCCCAAAATGCAATCCCTCACATTTATCTGGATTGAAAGCCATTTGCCGATCCTCAGCCCACACACCCAGCTGATCAAGATCACCCTGTAATTTTTCATAAACTTCTACACTATCTACAACACCACCTGATTCAGTATCATCCACAAACTTACTCTCCCCGCCTTGTACATTCACATCCAAATGGTTTATATAAATTACAAACAACCAAGGTCCCAGCACTGACCCCTGTGGCACTTCACTAGACAATGATACCACATTAGTCACTCTCCAGTCCTCCGGAACCTCACCTGTGACCAGAGATCAAGCAAAAATCTCTGCAAGGGCCTCCGCAATTTCTCCTCTAGCTTCTGGTCGTATCCTTATCCATAACAAGGTCCGAGAATGCACCAGGTCAGGTCCTGGGGATGTATCCATCTTAATGCACATTAAGGCCTCCAGTACCTCCTCCTTGCTAACTCATATGTGGTCCAAGACAACACCACTCACTTCCCCCATTTCCTGAGCTTCCATCGTTTTCCCCGCAGTAAAAACTGAAGAGAAATATTAGAAACATAGAAAACCTACAGCACAATTCAGGCCCTTCGGCCCACAAAGCTGTGCCGAACATGTCCCTACCCTAGAAATTACTAGGCTCACCCATAGCCTATTCATTAAAAAGTCTTTTCCATTTCCTTTGGTTTCACATACAGATGGCTCTGTTGATCTTTAAGGGGACCTGTTCTCTCCCTAGCCTCCCTTTTACTCTTAACATACCCATAGAATCTCTTTGGATTTTACCTCACCTTACCTCCCAGATCCTTCTCATATCCTCCATTTGCCTTCCTAACTTCTCTCTTAAGTGCACTCCTACACTTCTCGTAGTCGTCAAGAGATTCACTAGTTCACAATTGCTTACGCGCAGTGTATGCCTCTTTTTCTTAACCACAGCCTCAATATTTCTCATCAACCATGGTTCCTGAAACCTGCCAGCCTTCACCCTTCACCCTAACAGGAACATGCAGGCCCTGAACTCTTGACGTCACACCTTTAAAGGCCTCCCATTCGATAGACGGTCCCATCCCTGCAAACAATCTCACCCAATCAACCACTGCAAGATCTCGTCTAATGGCTCCAAAATTTGCTCTGCCCCAATTCAGGACCTTAACCCGTGAACCAGTCGTATCCTTCTCCGTAACTATTTAAAAACTAATAGAATCATGGTCACTGGACCCAAAGTGCTTGCCGACAGACAGTCCCACCACTTGCCCTACCTCATTCCCCAGGAGGAGGTCCAGTGTTGCACCCTCTCGAGTAGGTCCCTCTATATACTGATAAAGGAAGCCTTCTTGGATACATCTCACAAATTCTGCTCTGTCCAAGCCTTTTACACTATGGTTGGCCCAGTCAATATGAGGGAAGTTAAAATCTCCCACTAATATCACCTTATTATGTTGACAACTAGCTGCAATCTCTCTACGTATCTGCTGCTCCAATTCCCGATGACTATTGGGAGGTCTATCATACAATCCCATCAGACTGACTATCCCCTTCTTGTTTCTAAGTTCTACCCATGTATTCTCCAGGACATCCGAGACGTCCTCCATTTTCAGAAAATGAAGTTTCCTTCCCACTGTTATTGCTGGATCCCTCACCGACCTCTCCTCTATTTCCCACATTTCCACCCTCATCCCATTCCCCCCTCTCCAGACAGAACAGGGATGGAGTTCCCCTGGTCCTCACCTACCACCCCACCAGCATATCATTCTTCGCAACTTCCACCATCTACAATGGGATCCCACCTCCAACCACATCTTCCCCTCCCCACCCCCCTACCCCTTCCACTTTCCACAGGGATAACACCCTCTGTGACTCCCTGATCTGCTCATCCCTCCCCACCCCTTTCCCTCCCCAGTAACCACAAGAGGTGCAACACCTGTCCCGACACCTCCCACATCAGCCGTTCCAGGTGAGACAGCCTTTCACATGCATATCCTCCGGTGTTATTTATTGCACCTGATGCTCCCGATGTGACCCTCCCCGACAGCGGTGAGACCGGACGCAGATCGGGCAACCACTTCACCGAGCACCTTCGCTCTGTCTGTCATGGCCGTCTGGCTCTCCCAGTGGCCAGCCGTTTTAATTCCCCTTCCAATTCCCACATCAACATGTCTGACCTCGGCCTCCTCTCCTGCCGAGTGGAAGCTAAACACAAACTCATTCCACCTGGGCAGTCTACAACCCTACGGCATGAACACTGAATTCTCCAGCTGCTGGTAAACTGCCCCTGTCCCTACTCTCCTGAACCATCCAGCCCCCATACCTGTACTACGTCAAGACACTCTGTACAAACTGAATGTAACTGCACCGTGTAATTGACCTGTACGATCGGTAAGACAAGCTTTTCACTGCACCTCGGTACGAGTGACAATAATAAGCCAACACCAATACCATCACTGTCTCTTGCCCCTTCCCCACCCTCTCCACCTGCCCATCACCCACACACTCCTCCCACTGGCTCCCCTCCCCACCTCCCTTCCCCTATTCCACGCTCCACCTTCCTCGCCTATCACATTCCATCGTCTTCAACCCTTTGTCACCTCCACCTACCACCTCCCAGCTTCTGCCTCCCCCTTCTGCCTATCACCCCCCTCACCTGGATCCACCCACCACTTGCCAGCTCTTGCTCCACCCCTTCCATTCACCCCTCGAAACCAACTATGTCCCCTCTATCTTTCAGTCCAGATGAAGGGTCTCAACCTGAAAAGTCGACTGTCCTTTACCCTCCACAGATGCTGCCTGACTCATTGAGTTCCTCCAGCTTTTTGTGCGTTGCCGTGATGTTTACTGTTGACCTGAGCAATACTGACTAGCACTGACCTCAGCACTGCTGGCTAACCTTGGCCCTGTTGGTCACTGGTGACCGGGGCAGCACTGGTACCTCCCAAGCCAGGCACACTCACTCTGTGGACTCCCTGACTCTTGCGCACACGGGCTGTGTTTTCAGTCGGGAGAGAAACGTTGCCCGTTGCTTGCGTCTGAGCTCAGTTTGAATGCCAAGGGTCAATAAAAGCTTTAGGAAAATTATTAAATTTGGGATATTAAAGTGAAGATCAATCTCTGCTGTAAGTACCTGATTATAGTGTGTCCATTCACCTCTCGTACAATGAGGGATCACAGCACTGAGCTTCACCAATGTGCACAAGGTACAGATCATCTGGTGTCTGTTCTCTGTGGTGAGATCTGTGCGCCAACTTGCTGTCAGTAAATTGACTGCCTGTGAGACAGGTTCAGAATCAAAGGCAGCAGCCCTTGGGATAATTGGATATCCACAATCTGTGTGGGTTTCCAGTGAGATCAATTGAAGAGATGTTTTGCATGAAGCCATGAGTCAGATGGGAGATTATTTTCTTCTCAGTTTTCACTGATTTGGTGACTCAAAATAAAGTAACCCTTTCCATTCTGTTTTGAGGAACAGTAGATATTTTGATTGTGGCCCAGAACTTGTTCAGAGTCGAACCTTGGCTGCTGCAGAAGTCACCAAAATCTGAAGGCTTGAAAGCTGCAAGAAACCTCCATCTAGGATTGGCAAAGGTCAGTGGGCAACACAGGGGAGGAATGAACTGGTCACTGGGTTACCATCACAGGGCATGGGTGCAAAGGAGCAGTGGGAACGGCTGACTGGGTCCCTCAGGATTACTCACCATTTGAGAAGATCATAGCGAACCTGATGGGAACCTCAACTCTGGGTTCTGGCTACCTGCGGTATCCTCTCAGCCCCTTGCTGATGAATATCCATCGGACTCTGCCTTCAAAATATTCTTCTGCTACCTTTTGAGGAAGAAATTTCTGATTCTCTGAGAGAAAGCATTTCTTCTTGAATGGACAGCCCCCTTTTTTTAAACAGTGTACAAGGTTCTCCTGCAAGAGGAAACATTCTCCCCACATCAAGACCTCTCAGAATTTTTTAGGTTTCAGTCAACTCCCCTCTCAAGCTTGTAAACTCCAGTAATTACAACCCAGTCTGGTTAACCCTTCCTCATGCAACAACACATCCTTCCCAGGTATTGGTCTGGTAAACTTGCTCTGAGCTGTTCACATCTCTCCTTCTAGAAGAAGACCAATAATGCGCACAGAGCTCCAGACCCTCACCTCAGCCGTTCGTAAATGAAGCATAACTTCCCTACGTTTATTCAATTCCCCTCCCAATAAACTGTCCCAATAACTCGTTCTACCTGCTGACTAGCCTCGTGCAGATTAGCAAATAGCATTTGACAACCAGCAGCAGGGAGACTAAACACTGAGAATGGACAAAACGTTCGTGGCCTTCGCTCTCAGCTCTACTGCTCTCGCTGACTGCCAGGCAAATAGATCTGGGTGTGTAGAAAGTCTTACATTTCCGAAATGCTGCACTGTTTTCCTGGTTTCATGTCAGCCAGCCCCAGCTACTCTTTCCATCAAGGATGGCAAAATTGGAAATCACACACACTAGGTAACAAGCAAATAATCCATGTCTGCAGGATCGTGCTCTGGTCCCAGCTTTGCCTCAGTCTTCACTTCCGCTGCATATGCTCATCTGTCACCCCTGGGTCAGTCCTCCCGCATCCTTCTCATTCCTGACACACTTTTCCACTTAGCTCTCTGATATGTTTCGATATTTGTTTAACTTCTCCTTTCAGATGAATGTTCTGCATTAATCACCTGTTAATATGAATTTACCACAATGTCATTTGCAATTTAACATAAATTCATTCTGTCTTTCTGTCTGCTCAGGATAAATGATTCCACAAACTATCTAAGTGTCAAACTAAAGTAATGCCACGTTACAGAACCATTTCACAGAAACTAATTGGCCCAGCCTCAATCCCATCGCACACGTTTCCATTGAAGGAGGTGCCAGGAGTAACAGTTGGTTTCCAGGAAGGTGAGGCTGAGAGGGGGTGGAGAGGGTGGGCTGGGGTGGAGGTACGGCTGCCCTGGTGGGGGGTTTAGATTTAGAGACGATCAATAACTGCAGATTACTTGAGAACTGGCAGAGACGACAGAGACAGGGGGAGGTAAATCTGCCAAATTCAAGCGTCTGGTTTAACGAAAACTACTTCTGCTGGGGGAGGGTGGAAAGAAGGAGGAGGAGGGAGGGAGGCAAGAAGTTGGGTTTTAGAGGGAAGGAGTGAGAGGAGGAGGAAAAGAGAACGTGAAGAATGGGATAAAGGAGAACGGGATGGAATGAGTAAGAGGGAGAGAGGGAAGGAAGGGAGGGAGGGAGGGCTACCTTCCATCCCTCCCTCCCTCCTTCCCTTCCTACCAAGGGAGGGAAGGGTAGGAGGGAGGGAGGGAAGGGTAGGAGAGAAGGGTTGGAGGGGGTGAGTGAGGGAAGGGGAGGGGGTGTGAGGGAAGGGGAGGGGGTGTGAGGGAAGGGGGAGGGGGTGTGAGGGAAGGGGAGGGGTGTGAGGGAAGGGGAGGGGGTGTGAGGGAAAGGGAGGGGGTGTGAGGGAAAGGGGGGAGGGGGTGTGAGGGAAGGGGAGGGGGTGTGAGGGAAGGGGGAGGGGGTGTGAGGGAAGGGGAGGGGGTGTGAGGGAAGGGGAGGGGTGTGAGGGAAGGGGAGGGGTGAGTGAGGGGGTGAGTGAGGGAGGGAGGGGGTGTGAGGGAAGGGGAGGGGGTGTGAGGGAAGGGGAGGGGGTGTGAGGGAAGGGGGGTGTGAGGGAGGGAGGGGGTGTGATGGAAGGGGAGGGGGTGTGAGGGAAGGGGAAGGGTGAGTGAGGGAAGGGGAGGGGTGAGTGAGGGAAGGGGAGGGGTGTGAGGGAAGGGGAGGGGGGGTGTGAGGGAAGGGGAGGGGGTGTGAGGGAAGGGGAGGGGTGAGTGAGGGAGGGAAGGATGGGAAGAAGGGGGGAAGGTAGTAGCTGAGTCCTATAGCTGGGTGAAAGTGACAGCACGTGGACAGTGTGGGGGGGGAGGGCGAGGGGCGCACCCCCCCATCGGGCAGGGTGATGAGTATGGACATCAGGAAGTCATGCTGCAGCTGGACATAACTCTGGTCAGGCTGCACTTGTGTGTTGTGCAGTTCTGGTCGCCCCATTACAGGGAGGATGTGGAGGCTTTGGAGGGGGTGCAGGAGAGGTTCACCAGGATGCTGCCTGGATTAGAGGATATGAGCTATAAAGAGAAGTTGGACAAACTTGGGTCATTTTCTCTGGAGCGGCGGAAGCTGAGGGAAGACCTGATAGAGGTTTATAAGATTATGAGAGGCATAGACAGAATAGACAGAATCTTTTTTCTGGGTTTGAATTGTCTAATACTAGAGGGCAGAGTTTTAAGGTGAGAGGGGGTAAGTTTTTTTTACACAGAGAGTGGTGGGTGCCTGGAATGTGCTGCCAGGGGTGGCGGTGGAGGCAGATACAATAAAGGCATCGAAGAGCCTCTTAGACAGGCGCATGGATGTGCAGAGAATGGAGGGGGTATGGGCGTTGTGCAGACAGAAGGAATTAGTTGAATTAAGTGGGCCGAAGGGCCTGTTCCTGTGCTGGACTGTTGTATGTTCTGTGAGAGAAGGGGAGGAGAAGGGAAGAGAGAGATTGAGGTTGGAAGGCAAGGGGGAGGCCGAATAGTGGGAAGGGAGCGAGGGAAAGAGGTTGACTGTATCTTTGTAAATTTACAAACAAAATGTAACATGAATCAGCTTAGTCATACGTGAATTAGTGGGCCTTTGATGGATTAGAGATTTATTAAAGGAGGCATCTCATTGTTACTGTGTCTCACACCATCACACGCCTCAGTATTTTGGAGTAAACCGCAAAGTTCTGATGAGAGTCTGGGATAACTTCTATTCCAATTCGGACATTCCCACTCACTTTCATATCCTGACTGTGACAAAGCAATTTCATTTAGTCCTTTCCCAGTTTCATTTCAATGTGTTTCAGGTATCGCTCCCTGTGTTCAAGAGATTATTTCAGTTGTGCCCTCCTTCCCTTGAAAATATCTAATGTTTTTATTGAGGTTAGATTTTACTGTTGTAGGCAGTAAAATTAAATCTGGAACCTTGACTGACAATTTTGACAAATTATCTAATTCACATTTTACTACCAGGATGAGGTGGGTTGGTTGAACACTTGGCCTGTGAGGTGATCTCAGTGAAGCACCACAGTTCCGAGGGTGACTGGCGGACACATGCAGTGAGATGGTTTCCTCTGGCTGGGGAGGGCAGAACCTGGGGGCCTCCAAATGTAAAGTTTGGTCCCTGTGAGGAGAAGTTCTGTCCTACAGAGGGTTGTGGAGTTTCCTACTGCCAATGCTCGCTCAGTCACTGATCATGAAGGGCTGAGGTAGATTGGTAGATAGAACACAGGCAGGAACCTGTCTGCCGCATAGGATCAGCCACCTTCTTATTGTAGAGTCAGAGAGGTATACAGAACAGAAGCAGGCCCTTTGGCCCAAATCGTCCATGCCAACCAAGATATCTATCCAAGCTAGTCCCATTTGCCCACATTTGGCCCATATCCCTCGAAACCCGTCCTATCCATGTACCTGTCCAAGTGTCTTTCAGCTGTTGTAATTGTCCCCACCTCTGCCACCTCCTCTGGCAGCTCGTTCCATATACCCAACATCCTCTGTGTGAAAAATTTGCCCCTTTAAGTATTTGCCCTCTCACCTTGGACCTATGCCCTCTAGTTTTAGACTCCCCCTACCCTAGGAAAATGGCTGACCATCCACCTCACCTCTGCCCCTCATGATTTTATTAACCTCTGTAAGGTCTGTGCTCCAGGGAGAACAGTCCCAGTATGTCCAGTCTCTCCTCATAACTCAAGCCCTCCAATCTCGGTAACATCCCTGTGGATCCTTGCTGCACCCTCTCTAGCTAAATGACATCTTTCCTGTAACCGGGCGACTAGAACTACACACAGTACTCAAGTGTGGTCTCACCAACGTCCTGTACAGCTGTAATGTGATGTCCTAACTCCTGTAATCAATGCCCTGACCAACAAAGGCAAGTGTACTCAACACCTTCTCACCACCCCATCTACCTATGTCACTACTTTCAGGGAACAATGTACTTGTGTGAGAGCCCCAGGTCTCTCTGTTTTACAGCGTGCGCCAGGGTCCTGCTGTTTACAGCTCCTGAAAATATTTAAATATCTGACAGACAGAAAGGCACATACACAGACACACACACGCACACACACACTCACACAGACACACACACAGACATACACACTCACACACACTCAAACACAGACACACACACACAGCACACACACACACACACACACAGACACACACAGACACACACACAGACACACACACTCACAAGACACACAAACACACACACAGACACACACAGACAAACACACTCACACACACAGACACACACACTCACTCACAGACACAGATACACACACACTCACACACATAGACACATACACCTTCACATACACTCACACAGACACACACACACAGACACACACACTCACTCACAGACACACACACAGACACACACGCAGACACACATACACAGTCACACACACGCACTCACACACAGACACACACACAGACACACATACAGACACACACACTCACACCAGACACACACACACACACACACATACACACACATTCACACACAGACACACACACACAGAGACAAACACAGACACACACACTCACACACACACAGACAGTCACAGAGTCTGGCCTCTTTTCTGTGCCTGATTACCCAACATGTTATTTCTTATTCTATAATGAGATAGAAGGAGGCCATTTGGCCTATCGAGTCCATGCTGGCGTTCAGAGCAATACCATCTCCCACAATTCACTATAACCTACTCTCTCCCACGGCCACTCATCGTTCTACTGCCCACCCACACTCGGCGATTTACAGCAGCCGGTAAACCTGAGGATGTGGGAGAACACGAGCAGCCGGACAAAACCCATGCAGTCACAGGGAGCCCACAACCTGCACACAGACAGCACCGGAGATGGGGGTTGAACCACTTCATCTTGCTGCTGGAGCTGTAAGGCCGTGGATCTACTCGCTGTGCCACCTGCTCAGTCCTTCCTGGGAACTCACTGTCCACGGGGTCTGGGTGCAGAACTTCAAGTTCGGGACACTAAAAGCCTGTGCTTGCAAATATCATCCAACACAACAGACACACTGCCAGTAATGTTCTGGATAATTGGCTCACTTCAGCACCCTGGTGTTAACTCTCTGTACACACAAGGGTCAGTCTGCCTCCCCCTCTTCAACCTCAATGCACAGAGGGTCAATATGCAGTGATTATGGAAATAACGTAGTTCTTCCTATTGTTGACTAATTATCTCCATTAGTGATGTTATTATTCAAATAAACACTGCACAAAAACACACACAGACTGTAGAGACACAGACACACACAAACACTCACGTACCTATGTACACACACACACACACACACACACACACACACACACACACACACACACACCATCAGACACACATACAGACACACAGAAACTGACACACTCACACACACACAATCACAGTGGGGGTCAGTAGGGGAGGGTTTGGTTGGGGTAGGGGTCAGTGGGGGGGTCAGTAGCGGGAGGGGTTGGTAGGGGGAGGGGTCAGTGGGGGGAGGGGTCAGTTGGGGGAGGGCTCAGTGAAGGGTCAGTGGGGGAGGGGTCAGTGGGGGGTCAGTGGGGGGAGGGGTCAGTGTGGTGTCAGTAGGGGAGGGGTCGGTGGGGGAGGGGTCAGTAGGGGGAGGGGTCAGTGACTCCAAGGCTGAAGGTGGCAGGCCTGTTCTGAGGGGTTTCAATCGGATCGAACCCAACACTGGAGCTTCGGTTGGTTGAATGGCTCCTCCTGTTTCTGCAACAGAGGGTGGAAGATAGGACCCTGCGGCACCCTCAGTGTGGACGTGTGTTCTGGTTGTGCTGTGAGAGATCGCACTGTGGTTGGACCATGTGGGACTGCACCATGTGGGGGGGGGGGGTGGTGCAGGACAGTACTGGGGGCATAGGGGTGGGGGCGATGCTGTGCTGGGGCTGATCTGGGACCCGGCGCTGGGATCCGCTCTGGGTGGCACTGTGATGTGTTGAGCTTGCACTGGGACTGGGAGGTGCCGGGATCATGCTGAGACGGTGCTGTGCCAGGATTCACGGTGCTTAGAGGCAGAGGATGTGAGTGGGATTCGAGATGAGTAGTGTCTGTGTTTACCAAGGAGGAGGATGTAGAGGATCAGAGTGGAGCGTGCTGAGATGCTGGGGCATTTCGAGATTAGGAAAGAGGCAGTGTTAGGTCTCTTGAAAAACGTGAAGGTGGGTAAGTCCCCAGGGCCTGATGGGATATACGCAAGGTTACCGAGAGAGGCGGGAGATGAGATTGCTGGGGCCTCAAGGTCTTTGTATCTTCACCAGCCACAGGCGAGGTCCCAGAGGACTGGCGAGTAGCAAACCTTGTTCCTTTATTCAAGAAGGGAAGTAGGATAATCCTGGAAACTATAGACCAGTGAGTCTCACATTAGTGGTCGGGAAACTACTGGAGGGATTAGGGATAGGATTCATGAGCATTTGGAGAAGCATGGTCCAATTAGGGACAGTCAACACAGTGCTATGCAGGGCAGGTCATGTCTGACTAATCTGACTGAGTTTTTCGAGGAGGTGACAAAGGTGATTGATGAAGATAGGGCAGTGGGTGTTGTATACATGGATTTTAGAAAGCTATTTGACAAGGCCCACATGGTAGGCTCATCCAGAAAATTAGAATGCATGAGATCCATGGCGACTTGACTGATTGGATCCAAAATTGGCTTGCCCATAGAAGGCAGAGGGTAGTGGTGGATGGGTCTTATTCTGGATGGAGGTCTGTGACTCATGGTGTTCCGCAGGGATCTGTACTGGGACCTCTGTTCATTGTCATATACATAAATGATTTGGATGAAAATGTAGGTGGGTGGGTTGGTAAGTTTGCAGGCAATACAGAAATTGGTGGTGTTGTGGAAAGTGTAGAAGATTGCCAAAGGATACAGCAGGATATAGTTCAGTTGCAGATATAAGCAGAGAAGCAGCAGATGGAGTTTAATCCGGGCAAGTGTGAGGTGTTGCACTTTGGGAGATCCAACATAAAGGGAGAGTACACAGTTAATGGCAGAGTCCTTAACAGAGTTGATGAAAACAGGAATCTTGTGGTCCAGGTACATGACTCCCTAAAGGTGGCTGCACAGATAGGTAGGGTGGTAAGGAAAGCATATGCCATGCTTGCATTGAGTTCAAGAGTCAGGAAGTTATATTACAGCTTTATAAAACTCTGGTCAGGTTACATTTAGAGTATTGCATTCAATTTTGGTCGCCTCATTACAGGAAGGATGTGGAGGCTTTGGAGAGAGTGCAGAAGAGGTTCACCAGGATGCTGTCTGGTTTGGAGGGCATGTGCTGTGAGGAGAGGTTGTTTTCTCCTCACAGCACATGCCCTCCAAACCAGACAGGGGCTGAGGGGAGATTTGATAGAAGTTTATAAAAATATGAGAGGCATAGATAGAGTAGACAGCCAGTATCTCATCCTCAGGGTCAAAATGTCTCATATTAGAGGGTATGCATTTAAGGTGAGGTTTAAGTTTTTTTACCCAGAGCGGTGGGTGCCTGGAATGTGCAGCCAGGGGTGGGGGTGGATGCAGGTACGATAGGGGCATTCAAGAGGCTCTGAGATTGGCACATGAATGTGCAGTGAATGGAGGGATGTGGACATTGTGTAGGCAGAAGGGATTAGTTTAGTTAGGTGTTTAATTACTAGTTTAGTTTGGCCCAACATTGTGGGCCAAAGGGCCTGTTCCTGTGCTGTAGTGTGTCCTATGAATGGAACAGTTGTAACCTGAGACCTACCAGTAATGATGTCACCTACATTCTTATCCACGTCGTTAGTAAACATGACAAACACGGGGGACCCAGCACCGATCCCTGAGGCACACCACTGGTCACAGACCTCCAGTCTCCAAAGCAACCCTCCACTGCCTCCCTCTGACTCCTTCCACCTTGCTAATTGTGTATCCAATGGGCCAGCTCACCCTGGATCCCATGTGATTTGACCTTCCGGACCAGCCTACTGTGTGGGACCCTGTCAAAGGCCTTGCTACAGTCCACGTGGACAGCGTCCACCGCCCGGCCCTCATCAGGCCTTCCGGTCCCTTTCCGTAATTGTGCGGTGCGGGCTCGTCGGGCCGGAACGGCCTGTTACCGTGCTGTATGAATAAAGTTTTAAGGTTTAAAAACTCAGTCAGATTCACAAGACACAATTTCCCATCCACAACACCGTGCTGACTCTCCCTAATCAGTCCCTGCCTTTCCAAATGCTGGTAGATCCTGTGCCCTGGAATCACCTCCGATAACTTTCCCATCACAATGTCAGACTCACCGGCCTGTAGTTCCCTGGCTTGTCCTTGCAGCCGCTCTTAAATAAAGCTCGACTTCTGGCATCCTACAGTCTTATGGTACCTCACCTCTCCATCCCCATGTTCTTTGAGTCCTCTGTCACTACCGTCTGACAGGACTTCGTCCTTCCCTGCTGTATAACAGAGCCTGTTGTATTACCTGTTGTATTTCCCCCGAAAGGCCACCTCCCCTCCTCCCCCAACACTTTCCATCTGCCTGTTAGAGAGGGGAGTAGCCACAGGGAGCTCCCGTACCGCCCCCACCCACCCCGGCAGCCACCCATCTACCACCTGGCCGAACTGCAGTGTGAGCACCAACCTACGACGCTTCCCGCCTCCTGTCTGCTCCTCCGTGACTCCGACAGAAGCTCCAGCCGATCCGTGCCATCCGCGGGAGCAGATGCTGGATGCACATCTTGCAAACATAGTCATCTGGGACATGTGACTTCTCCCTGAGTTCCCAGATCTCGCAGCAGGAGCAGACCACTGACTGATCCTTTCGCTGATGTAAGTAACTAGAAATGACCTCATGTCGGCACAATGTTGTGGGCCGAAGGGCCTGTACTGTGCTGTACTGTTCTATGTTCCATGCTCTATGTTCACTGTTCCCTGTTCGCTGTTTTGCTGCTCAGCCACTGTTCAGAAAGCTCTCTCATCAACGTCTCTGCACTTCACACAGCAGCAGAACTTCAGCCTCAGAAACAGCTGATCCAATGTGGCAGCTGCAATATAATTGCGCTGGGTCTGCGTGTGCCCGCTCTGTGCAGTGACGGGTCTGTGCTGGGACTGTGTGTGCCCGCTCTGTGCAGAGACGGGTCTGCGCTGGGACTGCGTGTGCCCGCTCTGTGCAGTGACGGGTCTGCATTGGGACTGTGTGTGCCTGCTGAATGCAGTGACGGGTCTGCATTGGGACTGTGTGTGCCCACTCTGTGAAGTGGTGGGTCTGCGCTGGGACTGTGTGTGCCCGCTCTGTGCAGTGATGGGTCTGTGCTGGGACTGTGTGTGCCCGCTCTGTGCAGTGACGGGTCTGCGCTGGGACTGTGTGTGCCTGCTCTGTGAAGTGGTGGGTCTGCGCTGGGACTGTGTGTGCCCGCTCTGTGCAGTGATGGGTCTGTGCTGGGACTGTGTGTGCCCGCTCTGTGCAGTGACGGGCCTGCGCTGGGACTGTGTGCCCATTCTGTGCAGTGACGGGCCTGCGCTGGGACTGTGTGCCCATTCTGTGCAGTGATGGGTCAGCGCTGGGACTGTGTGCCCATTCTGTGCAGTGATGGGTCAGCGCTGGGACTGTGTGTGCCCGCTCTGTGCAGTGGTGGGTCTGCACTGGGACTGTGCTGAGACTGTTTGTGCCCTCTCTGGGGATGGGTCTGCACCTGGACTGCGCAGGGACTGTGTTTTGCCTGCTCTGTGCGATGATGGGTCTGCACTGGGACTGCGGTGTGACAATGTTTCACAGTGGTAGAGTTACATGAAGGCTGCAGCACCACGGGACTGTGTTGGTCGATGCGACACGGGTCTGTGATCAGTGCACCTGCTGCTGCATTTTTATGAGTTTTGGAACCTGACAGAAATTTTAAAAATGCCAGTTCCATTTTAACGAAAAGCTCCAACTGCTGAGTGCTGAAAGCTGTCAGTGGGGTGTAGGTGTGATGTTGGGTTGAGGTCAGGGGCAGCAGTGCTCTGACAGGGATGTGTATCCAGGAGCGGTGACAGCTCTCTGAAGCAGGACATGTGCACCGGACACAGGCAGCCATTGAAGTGAATGGAACAAAGGAGCAGAGAGCTGTTTGTGAATCCGGCTAATTCCCTGAGTCAACACCCACAACCCTGAACTAATACTCACTGGAGTAATTATTTTAATTGTGGATGCTTTCTGTAGTCTGGGAATGGGTTAGTCGTTGCTTTAAATGCAGCTGTTAATACAGGGTGTTAATCAGTTCAGTAGTCATGATGTTAATGAGGTAATCACCTAATTCTATGCAGCTGAAACTTGATCAAATGTGTCTGTGAAACTCGGTGCTCACAATGTCTCATTTCCTCCGGTCTGACCAATGTAGCTGACCGACTGATGTTACAGAGGGCCCTGACTGTGGAAGTTTTTACATCCGTACCACAGAGCTGTAGATGAGGGGTCTGTGGAGATGGAACATGAAATTAGATCAGTATTTGCAAACCAGAACTGAATGGGTCTGGGGACAGAGGGGGATTAAATGTGCAGGACAAGGAAACAAGGAGCAGCTCTGGGGAAAATCCCACCGGGCTGTGAGAGGGAATGATTCTGTGAAATTCAAACATGAAGAGGTTCTTTTCTCCAAAATGTTTGTTTGTGAGTTTTCTATTTGTGACTATTATAAGAATGAGGATGAGGTTTAGAGGGAGATTTAAGGGGATGTATAATTTATGTTAATTTAAGTTTATTTATGTATCTATTGTACTGTGCTGCTGCTACACAGAGCTAACTCTCACGGCGTTTATACCCTGGCTATGTGTGCCCATGACAATAAATGTGAACTTGAACTCAAACAAGTCTAGGGATGAACAAACACAAAGGAACCATCTGGGCCCTTGATCCTCCCATTTGCCAGATGTTCTGTGTTTGTGGAAAACAAAGATATGGTGCTCACGTGTGTCTGTTCACATGTGTGTCTGTTCACATGTGTGTCTGTGAATATGTCTGCGCACACATGTCTGTGCACATGTGTGTCTGTGCATATGTGTGTTGTGAACATGTGTGTCTGTACACATGTGTGCCTGTGAACATGTGTGGCTGTGCAGCCATGTGTCTGCATGTGTGTGTGACTGTCTGTGCACGTGTGTGTCTGTGCGCACGTGTCCATGCATTGGTGTGTATATGTCTGAGTGAGGGTGTGTGCGTCTCTATGTAGGTGTGTCAGAGCCCAAGTGTGAGTGTCTGTGTGTGTGACTGTGGTGACTATGACCATGTACCCAGGTCAGTCAGTGTGTGTGTGGGTCTCTGTCTGTGTTTCTCCCCTGGCAGGAGACGCTGGTTTTCTCATTCAAAATGTGACAGCAGTGAGAACGTTTACAGCAGCTGGGCACTGGGTGGGGAACACTGTCAGAGTGTCCACAAAGCCTTCGCAAGCAGACTCGCCATGGGAGTGGATGTTATGTGTGATCAGAACTTGGGACTTGCGGGGACGTTGATTTAACTGGAAATGCGACACCCCAGTAACACTGGGTATTCCTGGACCAGGAACACTGGGTATTCCAGGCCTGGTAATGCCGGGTATTCCTGGCCCATTAATGCTGGGTATTCCTGGCCCGGTAATGCCGGGCATTCCTGGTCCAGTAACGCTGGGCATTCCTGGCCCAGTAACACTGGGTATTTCTGGCCAGGTAACCCCGGGTATTATGGCACATAAGCCCTGCCATAGCTGACGGCTGGTCTGGAACTCAAAATAGAGTCTTGGCATCCTTGACAGCTTTCTGAGGGTCATATCTGGATCTCTTGTACAGATCAGGATCACCAGATTTGTGTGCAGCAGTCCTCGACTTCAGTTGGGAGTGGATCTCCCGGTTCATCGATGGTTTCCTGTTTGGGAACACCCAGATTGTCCTCTTTGGTACACAGTCCTCCACACACTTGCTGATAAAGTCTGTGATGGTGGTGGCATACTCATCAAGGCTGGCAGCTGAGTCTTTGAACATGTCTCCACTGTCTTAAAGCAGTCAAGAACAGGAGGATGACTAGCGTGAGGGTAGTGCTGCTCAGGGATACGGGCAAAAATGTGTCTGGAGGCGGAGGAGGTAGGAGATGTCCTTAATGAATACTTTGCTTCAGTGTTCACCGGGGACAGGGACTTTGACAAATGTGAGGTCAGCATAGAACAGGCTAATGTGCTGGAGCATGTTGAGGTTAAGAAAGTTTTGGAGTTCCTAAAAAAAACATTAGGATAAATGAGTCCCCGGAGCCGGACAGCATATACCCGAGGTTACTATAGGAAGTGAGGAAAGAGATTGCTGGGGCATTGACGATGATCTTTGCATCCTCCCTGGCCACAGGAGTGGTACCAGAGGGTTGGAGGATGGCTTATGTTATTGCATTGTTCAAGAAAGATAATAGGGATAATCTGGGGAATTATAGACCAGTGAGTTTTACGTTAGTGGTGGGCAAACTATGGGAGAGGATTCTTAGGGACAGGATTTACAAGCATTTGGAGAAGCATAGTCTTATCAGGGATAGTCAGCTTGGCTTCCTGAGGAGCAGTTTGTGACTCTTGAGCCTCACTGAGGTTCTCAAGGCATTTGACAAGGTTCCCCATGGTAGGCTCATCCAGAAAGTCATGAGGCATGGGATCCAGAATTGGTCTGGATTCAGAATTAGCTTGTCCACAGAAGGCAGAGGGTGGCAGTAGATGGAGAGTATTCTGCCAGGAGTTCGGTGACCTGTGGTGTTCCACAGGGATCTGTTCTGGGACCCCTGCTCTTTGTGATTTTTATAAATGACTTGGATGAGGAAGTGGAGGGATGGGTTGGTAAGTTTGTAGATGACACTAAGGTTGGAGGTGTTGTGGATAGTGTAGAAGGTTGTCGTAGGTTACAACAGGATATAGACAGGATGCAGAGTTGGGCGGAGAAGTGGCAGATGGAGTTCAATCTGAAAAAGTGTGAAGTGATACACTTTGGAAAGTTGAACTTGAAGGCAGAAGACAAGGTTAATGGCAGGATTCTGAGCAGTGTGGAGGAACAGAGGGATCTTGGGGTTCGTCCATAGATCCCTCAAAGTTGCCATGCAAGTTGATAGGGTGGCCTTCATTAGTCGGGAGATTGAGTTCAAGAGCCGTGAGGTAATGCTGCAGCTCTACAAAACTTTGGTTAGACCACACTTGGAGTATTGTGTTCAGTTCTGGTCGCCTCATTATAGAAAGGATGTGGAAGCTTTAGAGAGGGTGCAGAGGAGATTTACCAGGATGCTGTCTGGATTAGGGAACATGTCCTATGAGGAAATGTTGAGTGAGCTAGGGCTTTTCTCTTTGGAGCGATGGAGGATGAGAGGTGACTTGATAGAGGTGTATAAGAATATGAAAGGCATAGATAGAGTGGACAGTCAGCATCTTTTCCCCAGGGTGGCAATGGCCAATACCAAAGGACGTCTGTTCAAGGTGAGTGGAGGAAAGTTTAGGGGAGATGTCAGAGGTAGGTTTTTTACGCAGAGGGTGGTGGGTGCCTGGAACACACTGCCGGGGGTGGTGGTAGAGGCTGATACAACATGGACATTTAAAAGACTCTTATCTAGGCATATAGATGCAAGAAAAATGGAGGGTTATGGGCTGTGTAGGGGGGAAGGGTTAGATTGATCGTGGAGCAGGTTTATATAGATCGGCCCAACATGGTGGGCTGAAGGGCCTGCACTGTGCTGTACTGTTCCATGTTCTAACCTTCTTCACTCACCACCATACCACCAATTTTAGTGCCATCCGCAAATTTACTAACCGACCGTCAGGCCAAATTAAACTAATCCCACCTGCCTGCAGCTGATCCACGTCCCTCCATTCCCTGCCTGTTCAGGTGCCAGTCATTGGGAGCCGGTGGCTGTACATTGGGAGCACACAGAGGCCTTGCATAAACACTAAAGGAGAGAATCACCTCAGAGACTACCCAGCCTCCTGTCCCACCACTCTCTGCGTAGAAAATCTACCTCTGACATCTCCCCTAAACTTTCCTCCACTCACCTTGAACAGATGTCCTTTGGTATTGGCCATTGCTGCCCTGGGAAAAAGGTGCTGACTGTCCACTCTGTCTATGCCTATCTATGTGGAAGAGGCTATAATTGCTTCATTAGTCTCGCCAGCCATGTCAGAAACCCCAAAATTAGAGGGGACGTAAGTCATCCTCAATTCCAAGGGACTCCTGAGAAGGTGATGACGCGGGCATTCGCAGTCAGAAGCACAGAAACACCTCGATCATGCATGACTGCATTCTCCTACCCCTGGTGAGTGGCCTCTGGGTACATTGAGATGAAGTGGAGTGTGCCGGTGGGACGGTTTCTGCTGAGCTTACCCTGGAGGCCGAGTTCTCCCCTCCACCCCCAAACCCAGTTCAAGATCCAGGATGAGCCAACTTAGTGTTTGGCTGCACAACCCATCTGGTTATCATTGACTGTAATTTGTCTTCCCAAAGTGCATCACCTCGCACTCGTCAGGGTTAAATTCCATCTGCCAATGCCCCACCCAATGTTCTATATCCTGCTGTAGCCGTAGATAATCCTCCTCTCTGGCCATAACACCACCAAAGTTCATGTCATCTGCAAACTTACAATCATACCTGCTGTATTCACATCCAGGTCACTAATATACCTCACACAGCTAAAGGTCCTTGTGGTACATCAGCAGTCACAGACCTCCAGTCAGAAACGTGTCCTCTCACACCACCCTCTGCCTCCTGTCACCAAACCAACTAGCCAGGTCGCCTTGGATCATGTGTGCCCTCACATTCTGGAGCAGTGTAGCATGTGGGACCTTGTCAAATGCCTTACTAGAGTCCATATAGACGTCTACCACCCTGCCCTCAGCAATCTTCTCAGTCACCTCCTCAAAACACTCAGTCAAATGAATGAGACTGTACTTCCCACACACAAAGCCATGCTGACTATTCCTGACTGGCCCCTGCCTTTCCAAATATACAGGAATCCTGTCCCTTAGAACATTCTCCAACGTTTCGTTCCACTGATGCAAGACTCACCAGCCTGGAGTTACCTGGTGGGTCCCTGTTGCCCTTCTTCAATAAAAGAAAACATCGGCTATCTTTCAGTCCTCTTGTTCCTCACTTGTGGCTAACGAAGATGGAGAAATCTCCGTCAGGCCCCAGGTATCTCCTCCCCACTTCCCAAAGCAGCCTGGGATAGATCTCATCTGGCCCTGGGTTGTCAACCCTTACCATCTAACTGCTCCTCCTTCTTAATACGGAGCTGCCCCAGATTATCCACACACCCCTCTTGAACACACTTATCTTCCACATCCTTCCCCTCGGTGAACACAGATGAGAAGTATTCATTCAGAACCACACCCGCTTCCCCTCGCTCCACACATAGACTACCACACTAGCCACCTCGTCTGCCCTCTTGCTCCTACATTACTCTTACTGGCCAAGGATATTTTCTGGCCCCTCTTTGCCCACCTAATTTCTTTCTTAGGTTCTCTCCTACACACTCTGTACCCTCGTGACTCCCTCGATCCCAGCCGCCAATACCTGATATCTGCTTCCTTCTCCTTCCTGACCAAACCTTCAACATCCTTCGTCGTATAAGTTCCCCAAATCTTTGCATCTTTACCGTTCACCCTCAATGGAACATGTTGGCCCTGAACTCTCTTTTAAAAGACTTCCACATGTCAGCAGCCCTTTTACCTGCAGGCACCTGCTTACAATGCAATTCCACCAGGCCCTCTCTTATGCTGTTGAAATCAGCTTTCCCCCAATTTCATACCTTAACTTGAAGACCAACCTCATCCTTTTCCATAACTACTACATAGACTTTAGTGAAGCTCTTAACAAGCTCCTTCATGATAGGCTGATCCAGATTAAGGCACATGGATCCATGGAGACTTGATAGATTGGAATCAAAATTGGCTTGGCCATAAAAGGCAGAGGGTTGCAGTGGAGGGGAGTAATTCTGACTGGAGGTCTGTAACCAGTGGTGTTCTGCAGGGATCAGTGCTGGGATCTCTGTGATGTATGTAAATGATTCGGACAAAAATGTAAATAGACCGATCAGTAAGTTTGCAGACGATGCAAAAGTTGGTGTAGTTGTGGTTAGTGAGGAAAGTTGTGAAAGGATACAGCAGGTATCGATCAGTTGCAGATATGGGCAGGCAGATGACAGATGGAGTTTAATTCAGACCAGTGTGAGTTGTTGCACTTTGGGAGGTCAAATACAAGAGGAAAGTTTACAGTAAATGGCAGGACCCTGAGGAGCGCTGATGTACAGAAAGATCATGGGATGCAAGTCCGTCACTCCCTGAAAGCAGCAACACAAGTAGACAGGGTGGTAAAGAAAGTGTATGGCATACTTGCCTTTATTAGTTGAGACACTGAGTTCAAGAGTCACGAAGTTATGTTGCAGCTGTATAAAACTTTGCTTAGGCTGCACTCTGTACAGTTCTGGTCGCCCCATTACAGGAGAAATGTGGAGGCTTTGGAGAGGATGCAGAAGAGGTTCACCAGGATGTTGCCTGGATTAGAGAGTATTGGTTATAGGGAGAGGCTGGACAAACTTGGGTTGTTTTCTCTGGAACCTCAGAGCCTGATAGAAATTTGTAAAGTTATGAGAGGCATAGATAGGGTAGACAGTCAGAGCCTTTTTCCTAGAATGGAAATGTCAAATACTAGAGGGCATAGCTTTAAGGTGCAAGGGGAAAGTTTAAAGGAGATGTGCGCGGCAAGTCTTTTACACAGAGGGTGGTGGGTGCCTGGAACGAGCTGCCTGGAGAGGTGGAAGTAGATGCGACAACAACATTTAAGAGGCATTTAGACAGGTGCATCAACAGGCAGGGACTGGGCGATACAGATGGGCTGGCAGAGGGTGTTAGTTTAAATTAGCATCATGATTGGCACAAACATGTTCTATGTACCTTGAAACGTACAGAATTCTGGCCACTGTTCCCTCATGATCCCCACCAACACTTCCACTAATTGCTCAGTTTCATTTCCTAAGGTTGAGTACAGCTCCATCTCTGGAAGGGTTATACTGTACATTATCTCAAAAATCTTTCTTGGACACATTTAACAGATTCCATCCCATCTAAGCCCCTTGCAGTAAGGCAATTACGGTCAATATTGGGGAAGTTAAAGTTCCCACCATAATAGCCCTGCCGCTCCGACACGTGTCTGTGATGTGATTACACATGTGTTCCTGCTAACTACCGGGAGTCCTGTGGTGTGTCCTGAGCAAAGTGACGGCGCTGCTGTTCCCCTCACCTCCCTCTGGACCATCGCTCCAGGATATCCTCTCCAGGTACTATCCTGATGTTGTCCCTCATCAGTGGTGCAACCTCCCCTTCTGTGTCACATCTGAAGATTCTGTACCCTGGAAAATTCAGCTGCCAGGTCCGTGTGAGTCCCCACTGCACCCGACAACCCTGTGATCTCAGTCTCGGAGGCTGGCGTCAGAACATCCCTCAGGAAGGTGAACCGTCGCAAGGTGTCAGGCCCTGATGGTGTATCTGGTCGACTACTAAACTGACCAACTGGCTGGAGTGTTCTGGGATATCTTTAACCTCTCACTTCTGTTGTCCAAGGTTCCCACCTGCTACAAGATACATCAAATGTACATGTGACCTGCCTCAGTGACTACCATCCGGTAGCACTTACATCCACTGTAATGAAGTGCTTCTGATGGCTCAATAACCAACTCCTGCCTCAGCAAAGACCTGGACCTGTTTCCATTCACCTATTGCCACAGTAGGTCTACAGCAGACGGCATCTTGCTGGCTCTCCACTCTGCTCAGGACCACCTGGACAACCAGAACATTACAGCTCAGTGTTCAACACCATCATCCCCTCAAAACTTATCGTCAGGCTCCAAGACCTGGGTCTCTGTACCTCCCTCTGCACTTGGATCCTCAACTTCCTCACTGGGAGACCACAGTCAGAAACCTCATCTCCTCCTCACTGGCCATCAACACAGGGACACCTCAGGGCTGTGTGCTTAGCCCCCTGCTCCACTCTCTCTGCGCCAGTAACTGTGTGGCTAAGCATAGCTCCAACGCTATCTACAAATCTGTCAATGACACCACTGTTGGCAGAGTCATGGGTGGCGATGAGCTGATGTACAGGAGTGAGATTGGTCGGCTGGTTCAGTGGTGTTGTAACAACAACCTTGCAGTCAACATCAGCTGAACCAAGGAATGATTGTGGACGTGAGGAAGGGGGGGTGTGAGGTGAACACACACCAATCCTCATTGAAGGGTCAGCAGTGGAAAGGGTGAGCAGCTTCAAGTTCTGAGGTGTCGGCATCTTGGAGGATCCATCCTGGGCCCAGCACATCGATATAACCATGAAGACGGCACACCAGTGGCTCTACTGTCTTAGAAGTTTAAGGAGATTCAGCATGTCATTGAAGACTCTGATAAACTTCTACAGATGTTCTATGGTGGAAAGCACTCTGACTGGTTACATCATGGCCTGGTGTGGGGGACTCCAATGCACAGGAACCAAGAGGCTACAGAGAACGGTGGACTCAGCCAGTTCCATCAGTGATACAGCTCTCCCCACCATTGGGGACGTCTATAAGAGGTGATGTCTCAGTCAGGTGACATCCATCATCGGGGACCCCCACCATCCTGGCTGTGCCCTCTCCTCGATGCTGCCGTCAGGCAGAATGTACAGGAGCCCGAAGACCCCACGCCTCACGGTTCAACAGCTTCTTCCCCACTGCTGTCAGGGTCTTGATCCGACCTGAAAGACTTTAACATGACCTCAGTCTATGTTTCCCTCAACTTGGATGAGTGTCCTTAGTTTTATTTTTATTTCTGTTTATTTTGTTGTGTCAGTTATGTTTATTGATGTTAATCTCAGTCTCTGTTACTGACGTGTGTCGTGTCTGTAACGTACAGAGCTGCTGCTGCAAGAAGCTCGTTTTCATGGCACTTCTACTCTGTTTACAAGTGTCATCGGTACCATGTGGACCACGGCTCTGGATGTCCTCCCTCCCCTTCAGAATGTTCTGGTCCTGAGCTCAGATATTCCTAACCCAGAGGTGCCTGTGTGTCCCCTCACGAACAAAACAGCACTTTATTAAGTAAAAGAACATAGAACAGCACAGTACAGGCCCTTCAACCCACAATGTTGTGTCAACATTTCATCCTGCTCTAATATCTATCCAACCCTTCCCTCCCACATAGCTCTCCATTTCTCTATCATTCATGTGGCTATCTAAGAGTCTCTTAAATGTCCCACATGGAGGGTGCCAGTTTAGGGATGTATTATCTCACGTTGGCAGGTGACCGCATACTGAGCAATGCAACCGCACACAACAGTTGGTCACATGCTACAGTTCCCAAAGACAAATCTGCCAACGTTACATATGTTCCCGAGTCTATCTGTCACTGGGTCCGCTGTGGATATCGTGGGGAGGTGAAGGGCAGATGGGGGAGGGGGTATGGTGGGTGAAATGTGTGGGCAGTGGGTGGAAGACCGGGAGGGGACGGGAGGGGAGGGGAGCAGAGGGGAGGGGAGGGGTGGGGAGCAGAGGGGAGGGGAGGTGAGCAGAGGGGAGGGGAGGGGAGGGGAGCAGAGGGGAGGGGAGGGGAGGGGAGCAGAGGGGAGGGGAAGGGTGGGGAGCAGAGGGGAGGGCTGGGCTACCAAAAGAGATGATGGGGGTTGGGGGGCAACACAGGGGATAAGGATGACGAGAAGGTAGAGAATTCAATGTTCATCCCATCAGGCTGTGGACGGCCCAGGCAGTATGTGTGGTTCCTCTCGTTTACGTCGGGACTCACCCTGGCTGTGGGGAAACTGAGGATGGACAGGTTGGAGTGGGAATGGGAAGAAGAGTTGGAATGGGATAAAGCTGGGAGCTTGGGACTGCCATTGCAGACAGAGCAGAGCTGGTGCGTGGGTCGATTCCCTGGGCTGTGCTGGTCTCACCCATGTAGAGGACGACACATTGGCAGGAGCTGAGGTTGGAGCAGGTGTGAGGGGCCAAGTCACCAAGACCTGTTACTTAATTTCTCAGTCATCATAAACTCAGTAATGTTTTGCCGTTTCAGTCAGGGACAAGAGCAGGAAACCAGAACTTTAAATGCAGCTTGTATCCTGAGGACGTGACTGAGTGCCTGACCTTGTCGTGTGTGGAGCAGACCGGTCTCACTATAAAGGGCAGACCTTCACACTCCATCGGGACAGGTTAGTGGTTTGTTCTGTCACAGTTGTTGGAAGGGGCAGCGTTTGACAGCCTGTGACAGAATGGAAACGTTTCACCTGATGAGCAACCCTTCTGGCACCTGATTGGTAGTTGAAGAACCAGCGGAACAACAAAATATGCGAACCTTCCCAACAAGCGTCATTCTTCACCCAGACCTGATCTGTCTCTTCCACTGTACAGCCTTCCACGGGCACTTCGGGAGGTCAAATGAAAGCAGAAAGTATACAGATAATGGTAGGCCCCTCAATAGCACTGAGGTACAGAGGAACCTTGGGGTTCAGGTCCATAGTTCACCGAAACTGGCTACACAAGTGGATAAGCTGGTAAAGCAGGCGTATGGCACGCTTGCCTTCATTGGAAGGGGTGCTGAGTATAAGAGTCAGGAAGTCACGCTGCAGCTGTATAGAACTTTAATCAGACAGCACTGAGAGTATTGTGTGCAGTTCTGGTCGCCCCATTACAGGAGAGATGTGGAGAGGGTGACGAAGAGGTTTACCAGGATGCTGCCTGGATTAGAGGGTATGAGCTCTAAGGAGATGTTGGACAAACTTGGGTTTTTCTCCCTAGAGTGTCAGAGGCTGAGGGGGACCTGACAGAGGCTTTTAAAATTATGAGAGACATAGATAGGGTAGACAATCAGCATCTTTTCCCCAGGGTAAAAATGTCAAACACCAGAGGATGTGCTTTTAAGGTTAGAGGGGAGAAGTTTAAAGGTGACGTGAGGGGCAAGATTTTTTACGCAGAGAGTGGTAGGTGCCCGGAATGGGTTACTGGGGGCAGTAGTGGAGGCAGGCAGTTTGGTGGAGTTTAAGAGGCTTTTAGATGGACACATAAATGTGAAGGGAATGGAGGGATGTGGATGGTGCACAGAAGGAGGACATTTAGTATAAACTGGCATCAAGATCGGCACAACGTCATGGGCCGAATGGCCTGTCCAGTGCTGTACTGGTCTGACTTCCATGTTCCTGCTTTCTTACCAACTCACTGAGTACCTTTCTAACTGAGTATCATAAATCTGTGATGAGTTCTGGGTGAGGTGAATGTTTAAGGGTCAGTTTACATCTCTGTGCAGACGGCACCTTTGCCAATGACTGAGAATCTCTGTGAATATCTCTGAAAATCTCTTCCCAATCCAGGGGCTTGATGCTCCCTCTTCATAGAATTCCTTCTGATGCTATACCCATAGGCACCTATATTCATCTCTGGAGGATCTGGACAGTAAAGACACCTACGTTAGACTATTGTTTTTTGACTATAGATCCGCTTTCAATACTATAATTCCAAGCAAACTCATCATCAGACTCTGAGACCTAAGACTCAACACCTCGCTCTGCAACTGGATTCTTGACTTTCTGACCAACAGACCGCAATCAGTGAGGATAGGTAGCAATATCTCCAGCACAATTATTCTCAACTCTGGTGCCCCACAAGGCTGCGTCCAGAGTCCTCTACTCTCCTCCCTATACACTCATGACTGTGTGGCCAGATTCTGCTCTAACTCCATCTACAAGTTGCAGATGATACCACTGTAGAGGGCCGTATCTCAAATAACGATGAGTCTGAGTACGGGAAGGAGATAGAGAGCGTAGTGATGACATGACAACAACCTTTGCCTCAATGTCAGCAAAACAAAAGAGCTGGTCGTTGACTTCAGGAAAAGGGACGGTGTATATGCACCTGTCTACATCAATGGTGCTGAGGTCGAGAGGGTTGAGAACTTCAAGTTCCTAGGAGTGGTCTAACCACGTCGACGCCACGGCCAGGTAAGCTCACCAGTGCCTCTACTTCTACAGGACGCTAAAGAAACTTGTCATGTCCCCTTTGAACTCACCAACTTTTCTCGATTCACCATAGAAAGCATCCTATCTGGATGTATCACGGCTCGGTACGGCAACTGCTCTGCCCAGGACCGCAAGAAACTGCAGAGAGTTGTGGACACAGCCCAGTGCATCACGGACACCAGCATCTCTTCCATTGACCCACCCACCCAGGTCATTCTCTCTTCTCCCCTCTCCCATCAGGCAGAAGATACAGGAGCCTGAGGGCACGTACCACCAGGCTCAAGGACAGCTTCTATCCCACTGTGATAAGACTATTGAATGGTTCACTTATACAATGGGATGGATACTTGACCTCACAATCTACATTGTTATGACCTTGCACCTTATTGTCTACATGCAATGCTGTTCCCTGTAGCTGTGACACTTTACTCTGTAGTCTATTATTGTTTTTACCCTGTACTACCTCAATGCACTGTGTAGTGAATTGACCTGTATGATCGGTATGCAAGACAAGTTTTTCACTGTAGCTTGGTACAAGTGACAATAATATACCAATACCCAGTGACTGGCACAACCCTTCCCATGGTGCCAGTCCCCAGTCTCAGAGAATCCCTGGCTCCTGCCCACTGTACGAGTATGGACTCTGGCCTCAGTCAGGTAGCCAGTACCCTGCTCACTTCTCCACCTCGGTCCTTGTTGTACTCTGCTCCTGCACCAAGTACAAGTCTACCTCAATGTCACGGGGCTTCACATTAACCTTTGAACCCAGACAGTCCACTCCCTGCCACACCAAGCCCCATATTCTTTAATAAACCTTCATACAGCATGAACACAGGCCCTTTGGCCCACCGGGTCTGTGCTGACCACCGTGCAGCCACTCACACTGATCCCACTCTAATCCCATTTCCTTCTCTCCACACTCCCATCAAGTCCCCCCAGATTCCACCCCACACCTACACGCAAGGGGCAATTTACAGCGTCCAATTAATCCATCAACCCGCACGTCGTTGGGACGTCCTGGAGAAGGATGATTCTCGTGAATCCCACTCTCTCCCTCGACCCCTCCCTCCCCTCAACCTTTATCCAGTCCCTTCCCAGTGCCTCCTCTCCCACCACCCCTTCAGGCAGTGTGTCCATCTCACGGTTTGCTGCCCAACATTTCCTTTCTCCGCCCTCGCTCCCTTGTTCTCCTGACCCTCTGCCACTGGAAATCATTTCTCCTTATTCTTCCCAAGCCTTTCAGATTGTGAAAGCCTCTGTAAATCTCCATCACCGCTGCAAGAACAAGCCCAACTGTCCCACACTCTGCACATTCCTGTAAATCTCGTCCCCACCCCTGACTGTCCTCCTGTGTAACCCCGTCCCCCGGCTTGGCCCCAACACCTAGCCATCTCTCTCTCTCTCCTTCCCTGCTCCCCCTTCTCTGACCCCCATCCAGTACCCTCCTTGCCCCTCAACCTCCGCTCCCCTCACTAGGTATCCCCCTCCCCTCCTTACCCCTGATTCCACCCCCTCCTCGACTGCCCTTCCCTCCAGCGTACCGTTTCTCCCGACCCCATCCACTCCCCAATGTTCTCCCCCCAACTCCTGACTCCTCGGACACCACCACTGCCCGTTCCCTCCTCTGCCGTGCCCCTCGTCTCTACCCGCACCACAGTACACACGGGGGGGGTTGTGGATTAGAACCAGCCCCTCTCTCTGCCCACCTCCAACTCAACCTGTCCATCATGAGCCAGTGTCTGGAACTATGAAACCCACTAGCAGACAGTGTGTTGCAGAGAAGTTTATTGGAGTGAGGAGTGTGAGCTTGGATCCACAATCTCTCCATGCCCAGGGGTCCCTGGTCAAAGTCCACCAGCCGACCGGTTTAAGGACATGCTGGACAAGAATGGTCATGTTTAGTTTGAGAACCATGTCAATATTCTGAGAAACGTTGGTAAATATTTTTTTAATAAAGCAGAGAAAATACTCAACTGACGCGGGGTATCAGGTGCCACTCGACGCACCAAGTCGTGTGGGTATTTCCGCCACTCCTCCAGTTTCTTCTCCCAGGCCTGTTGTTCTTGGAGGTGGAGTTCAGCCACGACAGGGCCTCGCTTTGCTACATCCTTGGTGTTTGGCTCCAGCAGGTCAGAGGACCAGCTGTTGTCCGGCATCACCCTGCTCAACACTGCTCCAGTGTCGCGTTCCACTGGGAATGTTTCAATTGTCCCAGAGCAAGCAGTGGACAAAGCAGGCCTGAGTTCCTGCAAATCCTTTCGCATCGAGCGCCTTCCAGCGAGGGAAGAGCCCTGTGCAGTGTGCTCACCGCAGCTGCTGGAGGGCAGGGCACTCGCAGTATTACAGGTGTAGGGAGTTCAGGCTATAGAAAGGTCAGGGGAGTGAGGAGTTTGGGAAACTGGCAGGAGGGGAGTTGAGGTCGTTGTAGATCAGCCAGGATCAGGTGGGACGGTGGGGGAGGTGACGCACTCACAGGGCAGACACAGGGCCCCTATTACTGCCCCTCTGATAATACGTCACTCATTCAGGACAGCCCATCCAGGGAGGGAGCATTTCCTCAGTACTGCCCCCTGAACTGCAGCCTCCCTCAGTACTGCCCCTAACACTGCAGCCTCCCTCAGTACTGCCCCCTGAAACTGCAGCCTCCTTCAGTACTGCCCCTAACACTGCAGCCTCCCTCAGTACTGCCCCCTGACACTACAGCCTCCCTCAGTACTGCCCCTGACACTGCAGCCTCCCTCAGTACTGCCCCCCTGAAACTGCAGCCTCCCTCAGTACTGCCCCTGACACTGCAGCCTCCCTCAGTACTGCCCCTAACACTGCAGCCTCCCTCAGTACTGCCCCCTTAAACTGCAGCCTCCCTCAGTACTGCCCCCGGACACTGCAGCCTCCCTCAGTACTGCCCCCTGAAACTGCAGCCTCCTTCAGTACTGCAGTTGATCATCAGCCTACATTTTCTGCCAGTCTCTCGGTGACCTGAGGACTCAAACCCAGAACTACAGAATGCAGGGCTGCAGTAAACAATGTCCCACCAATGAAAGCGTCCCATAAATTCTCGGCTCCAACTCCCTCCCAAGGAACCCCATTTGAAGTGTTTTTGTTTAGTCACGTCCCAGTCTGAGGCACTGCACAACTCCTTGACCCCTGTCAATCACCCAGAGTCCATCAGGGACATTCACCAACTCCACAGCTGATTTCCCATCCTTCACTGAAATCTTGGCAGGAGTTGATTTCTGGGGATCTGTTCTGTGTAACAGCCATGGGAACTCCATCAGATCCACTCCACGCATGGACACCATGTGGTGGGAAAGCCTGCTGGATTCACAGTTTGGACCACTGCTTCCTAGAACTAGGTGCCCAGACCAACACACTGTGCTCCATGTGTGGTCTCATCCAACGTCCTGTACAGCTGTAACATGGCGTCCCAGCCCCTGTCTGTCCTCAATTGCCCTGACCAATGAAGGTGAGCGTGGCAAATACCTTCTTCCCCACGCTGTCTGCCTGTGTCACCACTTTGTCCCTGTACCCCGAGGTCTCTCTGTTACGCAACATATGCAGGGCCCCACTATTCACAGTGTAAGTCCCTGCCCTGGTTCAACTTCCCAAAATGCAACCCCTCACCTTGCCAAGTTAAATTCCACCTGGCAATCCCTGGCCCACTTTCCCAGTTGACCTACATCCTGTCGTAATCATAGACAACCTTTCTCGCCGTCCCTGGACCAACTATCTTGGTGCCATCCACAGACTTACTGCCCATGCCCAACTGCATTCTCATCCAAAATCATTCATAAAGGTGACTCCTATCACTAAGCCAGTTTTGTATCCCATTGGCAGTTCACCCTGGATCCCAAGTCATCCAACCTTCCAGACCAGCCTACCATGTGGGACATCATCCCAGGCTGATGAAAGTGTACGTAGACAACACCTACCACCCACCCTTGTCATCTCCTCTCATCTCCTCAAAAACATTCGATCAAATCCGTGAGACTATTTCCCAAGCACAAAGCCGAGCTGCCTCTCCCTGTCAGTCCTTCCCTTTCCAAATGCAGCTAATCATGCCTCTCAGAATTCCCTCCCAGTAACTTTCCCACCACTGACGTAGGGCTCACTGACCTGTAGTTCCCGGCTGTCCTTGCAGCCCTTTTTAAATAAAGGCACAACATTTGCCACCTTCCAGCCTTCCCACCCGGGGCTGACGATGATACAAATATCTCCGCCGGGGCCCCTGCAGTTTCTCCCCTGGTTTCCCACAATGCCCGTGGATACACTTGGTCAGGCCCCTGCGCTTTACCACCGTTCTGCGCTTTCGGATCACCAGCACCTCCTCTCCTGTCGTGCGGATATGATTCAAGACATCGCCATTCTCTTCCTGAATTCCAGCTTCCATGACCTTCTCCATGGTAAATACAGACGGGAAGTGGGCAACAGCTGTTGCTGAGGGGACTTTACCTCTCTGTGTGTCCAGCTGAGGCAGGAACAGCTGCAGGACACGGGCTGGGACACAGCTCAGGACCAGTCCCATCAGTAGCACTCGAGCGCAGGACGAACGCTCCATGACCTGAGAGGGAACAAGAAAACAATCCCCCAAACGTTTGTTTCAGGCACACAGTAAAACACAGGACAGGTTTGGGCAGCACATTGGATGGAACCAGTGGAGTTAAATTCTACAAATGGGGCTGGTTCTCAACTCAGGACAGACCTGACAATCAACACATGCCCATCTCCAACACACACACACACCCTGAAATACATGCACCGAAACACACACACACCACACATAGAGACCAACACACGCTCCCGATACGCAAACACAGAATGTCATATAAATACCCCAACATGCCCACGCCATCTTGTATCCTGATGCACACAACACGATGCACTCAGAGATAATGAGACACACACACGGTCCACACACCCAACACACATCGGATATACACACATCCCTGATGCGTGTACACACACACAGACAGACATACACTGACACATACACACACCCAACACACAGACATCTATACACATACACAGAGATGCACACAGCCACACACACACATGCACACACACTCACACACATACACATATAATCACACACATACACACACACACACACACACACACGCACGCCCACACACACATACATACAGGGCAAAACGAGATATGCACCGTAGTGTAGCGGTTAGCGTAACACTTTACCAGCGCCAGCGACCCGGATTCAATTCTGGCCACTGTCTGTAAGGAGCTTGTACGTTCTCCCCATGTCTGTGTGGGTTTCCTCTGGGTGCTCTGGTTTCCTCCACATTCCAAAGATGTACAGGTTAGGAAGTTGTGGACGTGCTATGTTGGCGCTGGAAGCGTGGCAACACTTGCGGGCTGCCCCCAGGAACACTACGCAAAAGATGCATTTCACTGTGTGTTTTGATATACATGTGACTAATAAGATATCTGATCTTATCTTACCTCTGACAACAGCCCCCACACACACATGAACTGGTCTGTAAACATTTTGCCTGTGCCTTGTCCTGGTTCTCAGTGGGCTTCCAGAGGGATGGCCCAGACACTGTTTTGTCAGTCTAATGAGCCATGTAGTCTTCACAAACTCCATCCGGTCACTGAAAGAAAAACTGCAGATGCTAGAAATCTGAAATAAAACCAGAAAGTGCTGGAAATACTCAGCAGGCCAGGCAGCTTCTGTGGGAAGAGAAACAGTTAAGTTTCAGGTCAAAGACCCTTCGACAGAACTGGGAAGGAGACCAAAGAAGGTCGTTACGCTGCAGGGAGGTGGGGGAGGGGGGCATCTCCGATAGGGTGAAACTAGGGTAACCATGGGGATGAGCTGTAACCAAGGTTACCTGGTCAGGGAGTGAATGGGAGCAGTTAGAGGGTGAGAACAGAGACAGAAGAATGTGAGAGTTGTGGAATGCAGAGCAGGAAGGCACATCCAGTCTGATCACGGCTGTTTAGTGGTGAACATCTCTCAACAGGAGTTACTTGTTGCGACAATGAAACCCCTTGTCCCAGCACTCCATGGAGACCAGCCCCAGGGTGTTACACATTGAGTAGAGGGGTTTGTCTGTAAGTGGGGCCGTGGTGGAAATAAGTTGCTATTGGTGGGTTATGGAGGGTGACTGTTGCTGATTGGTGGGCTTTTTGTGTGAGCTGTGATTGGTGGGTTATGGTGGCTGACTGTCAGCTACAGGACAGAAGTCAGGCAGGGGATGTGGAAGTTTGAACGTTCAAGCTGCTGATTCCAGAGAGCATGAGGAACTAAGAGGGAGGAGAACTGTGAAACCCCTCTTTGACTCCCCCGTGCACTGGTGGGAAGCAACCAAAGAGAACATCAAGAGAGAGACACAAGAGATTGCAGGTGCTGGAATCTGGGAGCAACACACAAAGTGCTGAAGAAACTCATTGGGTCAGGCAGCATCTGTGGAGAGAAATGGACAGGCCACATTTTGGGTCGAGACCCTTCATCTGAACCAACATCAAGAGGCTCTTTTTCCTCAAAGTTTTTCAGAAGGCAAAACAGAGTCAGAGGGAACTGTGGCGAACTCCAGACAGACCTGCAGCAACTCCTCCTTCTGCTGTCGAGGGGGGTGGATGTGAGGGAGGAGCTCCAAGAGGTGAAGCGCCGGCAAGCCCAGCTCCACGCCTCCGAATCCTCCAAGATCATCTTTCGATCCAGGGTGCGCTTGGTGGAGCAGGATGAGACGTGCTCATGTTTCTTCTTCCAAAAGGTGCACAGGGGGAGCTCTGTGATCCACAAACTTAAGGAAGAGGACGGCTCAGTAACATCCTCACAGACGGACATATCAAGGATCTGCAGATCCTTCTATGCCAGTCTGTAAGACAAAAAAACGCCACAGACAGCACAGCCTCCCAGAACTTTAAATTTTAAATTTTTAAATTTTTAAATTTTATTTACAGCGTGGTTACAGGCCCTTCCGGCCCAACGAGTCTGTGCTGCCCATCTTAAACCCCCATATTAACATACCCAGTACGTCTTTGGAATGTGGGAGGAAACCGGAGCACCCGGAGGAAACCCACACAGACACGGGAGAACGTACAAACTCCTTACAGACAGCGACGGAATCGAACCCCGATCGCTGGCGCAGTAATAGCATCGTGCTAACCGCTACGCTACCGTGCCGCCTGTCTTCTATCACGGAGGTCTGAGACGATAGACTTGCTGGTTAACTGCTGACTAACGAAACTAATTGATTTACGTCTATTAATGAATTGTCCACTTGTTGCTTGTCACTCGGTAGATAGTCAGGCAAGTCTGCAGGCACTTTTCCCCAGATCAGAGGTCGGCCAAACAAGAGGTGATACATTTAGGGTGAGGGTGAAGAGATTCAGGGGGATGTGAAGGGACCCCTTTCACCCAGAGCGCGGTGTTCCCTGGAATTCTCTGCTGGTTGAAATGGGTTCACTGACAGCATTTAAATAGTTTTCTAGATGAACAGTAGTATCCCTCAGGCACAGACGGTGTGAGCCAAGTGCTGGGAGATGGGGTGACTGTGGAAGAGTCCCTATCTTATACACCTCTATCTCGCCTCTCATCCTCCTGTGCTATTACAAACAGATCACATTTCTGAAATGACAATGTCCCAGCAACATGAAGCTTACAGTTTCCTCCTGTGGATGTGTTGGACGGTGACCACTTCTGCTCAGCCCCTTGTCCGATGGATGCCAGTGGGCAGAGACCCCAGAGGAAGAGTGTCGGAGTGAAGGAGGCTGGCTGATGGACCCTGAGCTCGGTGCCTTCAGCTGGTGCCAGAGACGAGTCAATGTGCAACTCGCTCCCTGGGTGATGTGTCAGGTGGCACTGAGGCAGATGGTGCCTTTAATCCCCCTGTCAGCTCACACAGTTGTAACAAAGACCCACCCCTTCCGCTCCCCTCACCTGGAACCCAGTGCAATTGTTCAAAGCCATTTTACGGAGGGGAGGGATTCCTGTACAGTTTCTGTGAGAGAAAGCCTGGTAACCTCACTCAACACTGCACCCTTCCTCCCTCACCCCCCCACACACATCCTACACTTGGCTTTTGATAACAGGCACGTACTCTGCCGGGAAGTTTTCACATGTAACGTTCCTTTCTCCTGAAGCCCTTTGAGTAGCTCTATAAAAGGCACAAACACAGGAAGGCGCGGCAAAACGTCACCTTCACCATCTGTGTCAACACCCTCGGCAAACTATGTACCTGCACCCTCGTTCTCTCTGTTCTACCACACTCTCGAGGGCCCTGCTGCTTACTGTGTAAGACCTGCCCTGGTTTAATTTCCCACAATGCAACACCTCACCCTTATCTGAGTTAAATTTCATCTGCCTTTCCTTGGCCAGTTGATCGAGATCCTGTTGAGCTTGTCTGAGACAACTACCTCAATCCAGAGAGTGTAGACACAGCCAACTCAATCTTTTCTCATCAGACAAACCCTCAGCTGAGAAACCCTCACAACACTGTCTCCAACACAGTGATATCCTTCCTTAGTCAACTGTACGCTGTACTCCAGGTGTACACAGAACATCAAACAGGCCCTTCGGCCCACAATGTCTGTGCCAAATATGATGCCAATTAAACAAAATCTTTTCTGCCTGTACATGAAGCAAATCCCTCCATTCCCTGCATAGTCATCTGCCTATCTGAAAGCCACTAAAACACCATCGTATCTCCTTCTATCACTACCTCCAGCAGCCCATTCCAGGCACCCATCACTCTCCGTGTAAACAGTTCGCCCCACACATCTCCTTTAAACTTTCCTTCTCTCACCTTAGATGCATCTCCTCTGATATTTGACATTTCTACCCTGGGGAAATGACTCTGACTGTCCACCCTATCTATGCCTCGCATAATTTTGTAAACTTCTGTCAGATCTCCCCTCAGCCTCCACTGCTGCAGAGAAAACAACCCAAGTTTGTCATCGGTTCCTCCTTATCATAATGCCTAGTATCCCGACCAGTCATGTGAGAGACTGGCGTCCAGTTCCCCAATGGGGAGATAGTTTAGTGGTGAGGCCACACTTGAAGTACTGTGCACAGTTTTGATCACCTTGTTATAGGAAAGACATCATTAAACTGGAAAGAAGAGGATGCTGCCAGGACTGGATGGACTGAGTTTTCGGGAGAGGTTGGACAGGATAGGACTTTATCCCGAGGAACGTAGGAGATTGGGGGTGACCTTATAGAAGTGATAAAATCACAAGGGGCATTGACAGCGTGAGCTCACACAGTCTTATGCCCAGGGAAGGGGAACTAAAAACTAGAGGGCATAGGGTTAAGGTGAGAGGGACCTGAGGGGCAACTTCTTCACACAGAGGGTGGTGAGTATAGGGAATGAGCTGCCAGAGGAAGTGGTTGAGGCAGGTACAATAATAACATTTAAGAGCCCTTTGGATAAGGATAGGAAGGGCTGAGAGGGATCTGGGCCAAACGCGGGCAAATGGGGCTATCTTGGTGGGCACCACGGTCGGCATGGATGAGTTGGGCTGAAGGGCCTGTTTCTGTGCTGTGCTATGACTCCCTGACTCTATAACTTCTCCTTACAGCCCTCTGATGCCCTCTTATCCAGGCAGCATCCTAGTATACTCCTTCTATAACCACTGCAAAGCCTCCACATCCTTCCTGTAAGGGGCGACCAGAACTGCACACAATTGAGGCCTAACCAAAGTTCTATGTAGCTGCAACATGACATCCTGATTCTACAGGTTTCTACAAATGTACGGTGGAGAGCATTCTGACTGGTTGCATCAACACCTGGTTTGGAGGCTCCAATGTGCAGGATTGAAAGAGGCTGCAGAGGGTTGTAGGCTCAGCCAGCATCACAGGCACAACCTTCTCCACCATCGAGGACATCTTCTAGAAGGCAGCATCCATCACTAACGACTCTCACCACCCGAGACATGCCCTCTTCATGTTACTACCATCGGGGAGGAGGTACAGGAGCCTGAAGACCCACACTCAATGTTTCAGGAACAGCTTTTTCCCCTCCGCCATCAGATTTCTGAATGGTCCATGAACCCATGAATTCTACCTCAGTATTCCTTTTTTTGTGCTATTTATTTATTTCTGTAATTTCTAGTAACTTTATGTCTGCCGCGAAACAATAAATTTCATACCATCTAAGTCAGTGATGAGAAACCTGGTTCTGTTTCTGATTCGTGCTCAGTGCCCCAGCTAATGAAGGCGGACATCCCGTAAGCCTTCGTTACCACCCTGGCTACTCGTGTGACCACTTTCAGGGAGCTTTAGACTGGAGCCCAAGATCCCAATGCCCATCGGTGCTGTTAAGGGTCCTGCATTAACTGTACACTTTCCCCTTATACTTGACCTCCCAAAGTGCAGCACCTCACACTTGCCCAGATGAAACTATCGGCCATTTCCCCACCGGTACCTGTAACTGATGTGTGTCCTGCTATATCCCTTCACAACCTCCTTCATGTCCAAAACTGCAGCAATCTTTGTGTTTTTGATAGTCTCTCCAGTACGGTTGCACCAAGACCCACTTACTCTTGTTCTCCACCCCCTTTACAATAAAGGCTAAGCTTTCCTTTGCCTCTTCAATTATTTCTTGCATCCACATACTGACTTATTGTTCTTTTTTGCATGAGGACGTACAATTCCCTCTGGACACCGACAACTAATAACCTTTAAACAACATCCTGCATTTCTGTTCTTCCCACCTATGTGGAGAATTTCACATTTCCACACAACTCACTCCATCTGCCATGGTTTTGTCCATAGTCCCTCCATGTCCTTTTGCAGACACTTTGTATCATCCCCACACCTTGTCTCCCACCTCTCGCTACATCCCCACCAGACTTGGATGTTACACTCAGTCCCTCCACCTAAGTCCTTAGGATAGATCTGAAGTAGCTGAGGCCCAGCACTGACCCCTGAGGCATCCTCTCTGTTCCCCAGCTGAAAATGCCCTGACAGTCATTCCCCATATCGTTGTTTGCTCTTGCTGACCCAAACTTGGCTCGATGGTAGGAAGCAGCGGGTGATGGTGGAAGGTTGTTTCTCGGACTGGAGGCCCATGACTAGTGGAGAGCCACAGGGATCGGTGCTGGGCCCATTACACCAACGATTTGGATGAGGATGTACAAGGCATGGTTAGTAAGTTTGCAGATGACACTAGAATAGGTGGTGTCGGAGACGGTGAAGATGGTTATCAAGAATTACAGCGGGATCTTGATCAGCGAGGTAAGTGGGCCAAGGAATGGCAAATGTCGTCCAATCCACATAATTGAGAGTTGTTGCACTTTGAGAAGTCAAACCAGGGTCGGACTTTCACAGTGAACTGTTGGGCCCTGGGCAATGTTGTAGAACAGAGAGACTGAGGAGTACATGTACATAGTTCCCTGAAAATGGAGTCACAGGTAGATAAGATGTTGAAGAAGGTGTTTGGCACGCTGGCCTTCACCAGTCAGGGCACTGAGTACAGGAGTTGGGACAATCTGTTGCAGTTGTACAAGGTGTTGGTGAGGCTACACCTTGACTTCCGAGTATAGTATTGGTTACCCTATCACAGGAAAGATGTCACAAAGCTGTAAAGAGTGCAAAGAAAACTTAGGAAAACGTTGCCGGGACATGAGGACCTGAGTTACAGGGAGAGGTTGTGTAGGCTGGGACTTTACTGATGGAGCGGCAGAGACTGAGAAGTCACCTTACGGAGCTGTGCAAGGTCATGAGAAGCATCATAGATATGGTGAAAGTACTCAGTCTTGAGAGAAGGTGAGGTTGTGCTGATATTGAAGCATTTGTACCTGGACCTGCCTTCAATCGGTAATGGTTAACTTTCTTCTGCTACAACTGAGAAAAATGTTCCCCTTACTCTACAAACATTAGCGAAGCCTTTTGCCTGGTGGAATAATCTGAGCTAACTTCAGGCACTTTGTTACAGTCTAATAGTTCTCTTACAGTTCCTGGAGTTAATGTACAAGCTGGAGACCCAATGGCTTTGCTACCTGTCCTTTCAGAATTCGCTACATACTTCAGGATGTGTCTGGAAAGTCTCAGTGTTCTGACTCCATCTTGACAAGAACTGAGTGACTGTCCACTAAAGTATGCAAATCTTTCTGCAAACCGCGTTTGAATGGTCGCTAGGATGGGAGATTATGTCCACGTCAGGAGAAGCAGCATGGAATCCAGCCTTTGGCCCACGGAGTCTGCACTCACCATCAACCATCCATTTGCACTAATCCCATTTTTTTATTCTCATTAACTCCCTCCCCACTCCACCCCCACATTCTACCACACTCCTACACACCAGGGGCAATCAACAGTGGCCAATTAACTTACCAACCCGCATGTTTATGGCGTGAGAGGAAACCCAGTGTTCACATGAAGAAGGTGAAAGCTCCACTCAGACAGCACCCAGCCCTAGGATTGAACCTGGGCTTTGCCACCACTGACTTGGAAATTCCTTAATACTTTGAAGTCTAATTTAATGAGGTGAATGGCAGACTGTTTGGGAGACAAAGGAGAAGATTGCTAGCATGCATTTTCCTTGGCTACATGAGCTATCAGGTGACCAGAGGAGGGTAAATCTTGTTCCTTTGCTCAAGCAGGACCCTGGGCTGAGCCCAGGACTACAAGCTGCTGAGCCTTGCATCAGTGGGTGGGAAATTATTGGGAAAAATTCCAAGGGACAGGATTTATCTGTACTTGGATAGGCAGGGTCTGATGAGGGATAGTCAGCATGGCCTTGTTCATGGGGAACCCCTATCTTTCTAATTTGATGAATGGTTTAACTACAAGTATCGATGAGGGCAGTGAGGTAAAGTTGTCTACATGGACTTTACTGAGGCATTTGACAAGGTCCCACATGGTAGGCTGGTGCAGAAAGCTAAGGCACATGGTATCCTGGGCTGGCTGGCAAAGTGGATCCAAACTTGCCTCAGTAATACGAGGTAGAGGTAGTGGTGGCTGGGTGCTTCTCTGATTGGAGATCTGTGACCAGTGGTGTACTGCGAGGGCCAGTGTTGGTATCCAGTCCAACTGTGTACCTCAATCACATCACCTCTCAGCCTCCTTCACTCCAGGTAAATCAAACCTAGTCTCTCCAATCTCTCCCCATGACTTAAAGTCCTCCAATCCAGGCAACATGCTGGGGAATCTCCTCTGCACTCTCTGCAGTGTAATAACATCCTTCCTGTCAGGTGGTGCCCAGAACTGCGTACAATGCTCCAAGTACAGCCAAATCAGTGCTTTGTAAAGTTCTGCCAGAACCCAGCTCCAGCATTCTGTGCCCTGACCTCCAAAGAGCAGCATGTCGTCTGCCTTCACCGCCCTATCTACCAGGGCGTCACTGTCAGGAAACTATGGATGTGAGTCCTGACATCCCTCTGTTCATCCACTTACTGCCCTACCACTTGAATTCACAAAATACATCCTCTCACACTGTCGGGAAGAAATTCTACCTGCCGATTCTCTGCCCAACATGGCGTCCGATCTATATCCTGCTGTAGACTAAGATGCTGTCCACAACAGCACCAACGTCCATGGCATCCACAAACCTGCAAATCCCCCCTCCCACATTGACATCCCAGACACTAATACACATAATAAACAAGGTTAGGTCCTCGTACAGGTCCCACCTCACCCAGACCTGATCCCAATGATCAAAGGACCTTTCCCTCCTGCACCGGCTCTGCAGCTGCGTGCTCATCTGTCTCATCGTCCTATTCCCACCCTCACTAACATGTGGAACAGGGAGCAAGCCTGAGATTACATCCCAGAGATCCTTATTTTTAACCTTTTGCCCAACTCCATAAAGTCCCTCTGCGGGAGCTCATCCCTCTTCCTACACCGGTCATCGGTACTGATGCGGACAATAGCTCTGGCTGTTCTCCCTCCCCTTCAGAACATTCTGTTCCTGAGCCCAGACAACTGACCACCCTGGAGCCTGGCTCTCAGACACAGAGGTGCCTGTGTGTCCCCTCACTAACTAACAACGCTTTATTAAGTAAAGAACATGGAGGGTGCCAGTTTAGGGATGTATTATCTCACGTAGGCAGGTGACCGCATACTGAGCAATGCAACCGCACACAACAGTTGGTCACATGCTACAGTCTTAAAGACAAATGTGCCAACGTTATGTATGTTCCCGAGTCTGTCTGTCACTGGGTCCGCTGTGGATATTGTATAACTGTGCCTCTTTCTGTCCCTAGTTGGAGGTATCTACACCGTGATTCAAACAAAGGCAAAGCTCACAACAGATGAATGGCATGAGAATTACGTGCTGATGGGTCCATATTTTGAGCATAATGTCAGAACACAGGTGGAGCTGATGGACCCTCAAAACCCTGCGATCAAACGGACCATTGATTCAATGAATTCCAAGGGCTGTAAGGTACCACACTTGGGAGGGTGTCAGGTGTGAACTTGCATTGGCTTTCAGCAATGGGATTCACTGCCCCCACTGGAACCTCCACTCAATGCCCATAATGAACTAAAGCCTCTGTCATCTGAGGCATTTCTGGAAAAACTTTCCCTTTTCAGCATCTACACACGACTGGCAAGGCCAGCATTTACTGCTCATCCATGGCCCTTGAGAAAATGCTGGTGAGTCTCCTCGGGCCACAGCAGTCCTTCTGGTGACAATGCTCCCTTCTGGGGAGTGAGTTCCAGGGTTTAGAACCAGTGAAGATGAAGGCCCAGTGATATATTCCCAAATCGGGAAGGACCTGACCAGTCAGCGGTGGTTCTACTGAGCCACACTTGTCGATGGACTGTGAGTACGTTTTGTGTTCTGTCACTGTTCGTATTGGCTGTGGTCAGGATATTCTTGGCAAACAGAAACAACTCATTGTCAGTGAAAACCAAAACAACTAGCAATGTTGGAAACCTTCAGCAAAAACAGACTCTGACAAATGGTCATTGACCCGAAACATTGACAGTTCCTCTCTCCACGGACACTGCCCGACACACTGAGTGTTTCCAGCATTTTCTCTTTTTGTGCTTTGTTGTGAATGGAGTGCAACAAACGAAGCGCTCCCTGTCGATAAAACGCAGAGCCCACATGGGTCGTTGTACAGCTTTATCCAATCTCTTGTCCTTGTGCACCGGTTACCATTTTACGGTGATTTTCAGCTCCTCCACTGTTTTCAGAGATTTCCCAAGAGGTCAGTAAAGTGATAAGTTCAGGAATTTACAAACTCGTCCTCCTACAAAATACCCTGGAGGTTCTGTACTTTGAGACGTGAATGCGAGTTTTTATACAAAGCCATGCAACTACTTGAGAAAGTATCGGGTCTTAAACAGTACATCAAGTAATCAACATTTGCGCAAATACAGATTTCAAAATTATACTGGGTCTTACAATGATAATTACTGGCTGCGAAATTTTAAAAGCAGGAGTTCCACAGGGCAGTGTCCTCAGCCCAGCCATCTACAGCCGATTCATTAACTCCCATCATCAGGAGATTTTATCTTCTGCCTTAATCATGCGTTGTGATTTTTTAAAATATCTTGCACTCTAGAAAAACAGTAGCTAAAATTAGAGTACATTTTGTTCCTGGTTTGCTGCCTGTGTGAATAGTTTACGGGGCTGAGGTGTTCAGCCATCTTGATGAAGTCACTGGGCACCAAGGGTCCTTTGGAACTCGGGGTCCTCAGGACTCCATGTCTGCTGAAGTGGTGCTGTGGGATCTTTAATGTCCACTTGAGAGGGTTTAATGTTTCACCCACCAGGCCGTGCCTCTGAGTGCAGTGCTCTCTCAGTACTGCATTGGAGCATCAGACTGCATGCTCTAAGTCCTGAACTTGGACTGGAATTTACAACCTTCTCACTCAGAGGCCGTGAGCACATTGAACCATTGGCAAAATCCGTTTCTACCAAGGATACAGAATCACACAGCAGGAACTGCACCCCAGTAACGACTCCTGTTTTATTGTTTGGTTCCAAGTCCAGTTTTACTTCGGGAGGTGATTGATTGAGGGGAATCCGTGTGTTGTCCTGTTCGATATTGGCATTTCATAGAAACATAGAAAAACTACAGCACAATTCAGGCATTTCAGCCCACAAAGCTGTGCCGAACATGTCCCTACCCTAGAAATTACTAGGCTTACCCATAGCCCTCTATTTTTCTCAGCTCCATGTACCTATCCAACAGTCTCTTAAAAGACCTTATCGTATCCGCCTCCACCACCGTTGCCGGCAGCCCGTTCCACGCACTCGCCACTCTCTGAGTAAAAAACTTACCCCTGACATCTCCTCTATACCTACTCCCCAGCACCTTAAACCTATGTGCTCTTGTGGCCACCATTTCAGCCCTGGGGAAAAGCCTCTGACTATCTACCCTATCAATACTTCTCATCATTTTATACACCTCTATCAGCTCCCCCCTCATCCTCCATCTCTCCAAGGAGAAAAGGCCGAGTTCCCTCAACCTGCTTTCATAAGGCATGCTCTGCATTCCAGGCAGCATCCTTGTAAATCTCCTCTACACCCTCTCTGTGGCTTCCACATCCTTCCTGTAGTGAGGTGACCAGAACTGAGCACAATACTCCAAGTGGGGTCTGACCGGGGACCTATATAGCTGCAACCATACCTCTTGGCTCCTAAATTCAATTCCCCGATTGATGAAGGACAATACACCATATGCCTTCTTAACCACAGAGTCAACCTGCGCAGCCACTTTGAACGTCCAATGGACTCGGACCCCAAGATCCCTCTGATCCTCCACACTGCCAAGAGTCCTACCATTAAGACTATATTCTGCCATCATATTTGACCTACCAAAATGAACCACTTCACACTTATTTGGGTTGAACTGCATCTGCCACTTCTCAGCCCAACTTTGCATCCTATCTATGTCCCTCCATAACCTCCGACAGCCCTCCAAACTATCCACAACACCCGCAACCTTTGTGTCATCCGCAAACTTACTAACCCACCCCTCCACTTCCGTTTATAAAAATCACAAAGAGCAAAGATCCCAGTACAGATTCCTGAGGTACACCACTGGTCACCGACCTCCACTCAGAATACGACCCTTCAACAACCACACTTTGCCTTCTGTGGGCCAGCCAGTTCTGGATCCACACTGCAATGTCCCCTTGGATCCCATGCCTCCTTACTTTCTCAATAAGCCTTGTGTGGGGTACCTTATCAAACGCCTTGCTGAAATCCATATACACTACATCTACTACTCTCCCTTCATCGATGTGTTTAGTCACATCCTCAAAAAATTCAATCAGGCTCGTAAGGCAGGACCTGCCCTTAACAAAGCCATGCTGACTATTCCTAATCATATTATACCTCTCCAAATGTTCATAAATCCTGCCTCTCAGGATCTTCTCCATTAGTTTGCCAACCACTGAGGTGAGACTCACTGGTCTATAATTTCCTGGGCTATCCCTACTCCCTTTCTTGAATAAGGGAACAACATCCGCAACCCTCCAATCTTCCGGAACCTCTCCCGTCTCCATTGACGATGCAAAGATCATCGTCAGTGGCTCCGCAATCTCTTCCCTCGCCTCCCACAGCAGCCTGGGGTACATCTCATCCAGTCCCGGCGACTTATCCAACTTGATGCTTTCCAAAAGTTCCAGCACCTCCTCTTTCCTAATATCTACATTTTTTTAAAATTTTATTTACAGCGTGGTTACAGGCCCTTCCGGCCCAACGAGTCTGCGCAGCCCATTTTTAAACCCAAATTAACCTACCCGTATGTCTTTGTAATGTGGGAGGAAACTGGAGCACCCGGAGGAAACCCACACAGACACGGGAGAATGTACAAACTCCTTACAGACAGCGATGGGAATTGAACCCCAATCGCTGGCGCTGTAATAGCGTCACACTAACCGCTACGCTACCGTGCTGCCCCAAGCTTTTCATGTTCAAGCTTTTCAGGCCGCTGCAAGTTCCCACTACGACCCCCCAGATCTTTTCCCGTGGTGAATACTGACGTAAAGTATTCATTAAGTACCTCCAGTATTTGCTCCGGATCCATACTCACTTTCCCACTGCTGCACTTGATAGGTCCTATCCTTTCGCATCTTATCCTCTTGCTCGTCACATACTTGTAGAACGCCTTGGGGTTTTCCTTAATCCTGCCCACCAAGGCCTTCTCATGTCTCCTTCTGGCTCTCTTAATCTCCTTCTTGGAACTTGGTGCGCTGGAAAGCAGAGCTGTGGGAGTGCTGCTCTATCGGAGTCCCCTGGTACGACCGAGAAGCCAACGATGCCATTCTCTTCGGTTTTCTCGTCACTTGGTTCCTTGGAGAGGTCAGTGAAATCCATGTGGGGTCATCCCCAGTGACAGGCTCCACATCATCTGTGTAAATGTTGGGAGTCAGGAAGGAAAAGGCTGGGGCAATCGTCTGAAGAATGTGATGGGGCTGGGAGTGTGTGTGGAGTGGTTCTCCCCAGGAGGCAGTTGCGAGTAAAATTGTTGAAAGCTTCCAAAACAATTTTTCAGTATCCCATGAACGTCTGCCCCTTGTAGTCAGCTGTTGGACTTTGGCAAGGATTCATGCCGTTGTTGACCTGGAGTTTTAATGGGTGAAGAATCAGAATCAGGTTTATTATCACTGACTTATGTCATGAAATGTGTTGTTTTGCAGCAGCAGTACAGCACACGATGTAAAACTACTATTAAAATTACAAAAATAAATAAATGGCACAAAGAAAGGAATAACGAGGCAGTGTTCATGGGTTCATGGACTGTTCAGAAATCTGATGGCAGAGGGGAAGAAGCTGTTCCTGAATTGTTGAGTGTGGGTCTTCAGGCCCCTGTACCTCCTCCCTGATGGTAGCAACATGAAGAGGGCATGTCCCAGGTGGTGAGGATCCTTAATTATGGATGCTGCCTCTTGAGGCACCGCCTCTAGATGTCCTTGATGGCGGGGAGTGTTGTGCCCGCAATGGAGCTGGCTGAGTCTACGACCTCTTTCAATCCTGTGCATTGGAGCCTACATACCAGACGGTGATGCAACTAGTCAGAATTTGAAAAAGTCTTTGGTGACATACCAGATCTCCTCAAACTCCTAATGAAGTAGAGCCACTGGCGTGCCTTCTTCATGATTGCATCAATGTATTGGGCCCAGGATAGATCTTCCAAGATGTTGATGCCCGGGAACTTGAAGCTGCTCACCCTTTCCACCGCTCACCCCTCAGTGAAGACTGGTGTGTGTTCTCCCGACTTCCCCTTCCTGAAGTGAGCCAAACTCAGAAATTGGGACAAGCTGGGTGGGCACTGTGGTCAGCATGGATTTGTTGGGCCAAAGGGCCTGTATCTGAGCTCCAGTGCTCTATGACTCTATGGATCTAAGTCCACAATCAATTCCTTGGTCTTGCTGACGTTGAGTGCGAGGTTGTTGTTGCAACACCACTCAACCAGCCGATCTATCTCACTCCTGTACACCTCGTCGTCGCGTTCTGCCAACAACAGTGGTGTCATCGGCAAAGTTACAGATAGCATTTGAGCTGTGCCTGGCCACACAGTCATGGATGTAGAGAGAGTAGAGCAGTGGGCTAAGCACACATCCTTGAGGTGCTCCTGTGTTGATTGTCAGCAAGGAGGAGACATTACTACCGATCCGCACTGACTGTGGTCTCCCAATAAGGAAGTCAAGGATCCAGTTGCAGAGGAAGCTACAGAGGCCCAGGTTTTGAAGCTTGTTGATTAGTACTGAGGGGATGACGGTGTTGAATGCTGAGCTGTAATCGATAAACAGCAGCCTGACGTATGTTTTGCTGTTGTCTAAGTGCTCCAAAGCAGAGTGGAGAGTCCGTGAGATTGCGTCCACTTGTGGTGGTGGTAGGCAAATTGCAGCAGTTCCAGGTCCTTGCTCAGGCAGTTAATTCGAGCCATAACCAACCTCTCGAAGCACGTCATCACATAGATCTGAGTGCTACTGGGCGATAGTCATTGAGGCAGCTCACCCTGCTCTTCTTGGGCACCAGATTGATTGCTGCTCTTTTGAAGCAGGCGGGAACCTCCAACTGCACCAGTGAGAGTTTGAAGATGTCCTTGAACACTCCAGCCAGTTGGTCAGCACAGATTTTCAGTACCCGGCCAGATACACCGTCAGGGCCTGACCCCTTGCGAGAGTTCACCCTCTTGAAGGATGTTCTGATGTCAGCCTGCGAGACAGAGATCACAGGGTCACCTGATGCTGTGGGGATTCGCACAGGTGTAGTGTTATTCTCCCTTTCAAAGCTGCATAAAAGGCGTTCAGCTCATTGGGGAGTGAAGCATCACTGCCATCTATGCTGTTAGGTTTCACCTTATAGGAAGTAATGGCATGCAAATCCCGCCACAGCTGTCGTGCATCCGACTGTGTCTCTAACTTCACACGGAATTGCCTCTTTTTTCTCACGATGGCCTTCCATAGGTCATAGCTGGACTTCCTGTAGGGTTCTGGATCGCCAGTCTTGAACACAACAGATCTGGCCCTCAGCAGACTGCTAATCTGCTGGTTCATCCAGGGCTTCTGGTTTGGAAAAACTCGGTATGTTCTCAACGGCACACACTCATCCACATAGATATTGATGAAGTCGGTGACGGCCGTGGCATCTTCATTCAGATCCGAAGATGAAGCCCTGAATATGTTCCAGCCCACTGATTCAAAACAGTCCCGTAAACGCTCCTCCACCTCCCCTGACCAGATCTTCGTGGTCCTCACCACTGGTGCTACGGTCCTCAGTCTCTGCCTGTATGTCAGGAGTAGGAGTACTTGCACTTGCCAAGTGCGGGCGTGGGATGGCACGGTAAGTATTCTTGATGGTGGTGTAACAGTGATCGAGTGTGTTGGCTCCTCTGGTTCCACAGGTGACACATTGGTAGTAGTTGGTCAAGTTAGCCTTGTTGAAATCCCCCGCAATGACTGGGAGGGCATCAGGGTGTGCTTAACCTTACCTGCCCCTCAGGTGACTTGCCCTGCACGACGCCATGCTAACTGTCCCTAATAGAACCACAGAACAATACAGCACAATACAGGCCTTTCAGCCCACCATGTTGTGCCGACCTTTATACCTCGCCTAAGACTATCTAACCCCTTCCTCCCACATATCCCTCTATCTTAAATTCCTCAAATTGCTTATCTAACAATCTCTTGAACGACCGACATATCAGCCTCCACCACCACCCCAGGCAGCGCATTCCATGCACCAACCACTCTCTGGGTGAAAAACCTCCCTCTGATATCTCCCTTGAACTTCCCACCCATTACCTTAAAGCCATGCCCTCTTGTATTGAGCATTGATGCCCTGGGAAAGAGGCGCTGGCTGTCTATGCTATCTATTCCTCTTAATATTTAGTATATCTCTATCATGTCTCCCCTCATCCTCCTTCTCTCCAATGAGAACATCCCTAGCTCCCTTAGTCTCTCCTCATAATCCATGCTCTCCAATCCAGGCAGCATCCTGGTAAATCTCCTCTGCACCCTTTCCAACGCTTCCACATCCTTCCTATAATGAGGTGACCAGAACTGGACACAGTACTCCAAGTGTGGTCTAACCAGAGTTTTGTAAAGCTACATCATTACCTCACAGCTCTTAACCTCGATCCCATGACTTATGAAAGCTAACATCCCACAAGCTTTCTTAACTACCCTATCCACCTGTGAGGCAACTTTCAGTGATCTGTGGATATGAACCCCCAGATCCCTCTGCTCCTCCGCACTATGCAGAATCCTGCCATTTACCTTGTACTCCGCCTTGGAGTTTGTCCTTCCAAAGTGTACCACCTCACACTTCTCTGGATTGAACTCCATCTGCCACTTCTCAGCCCAGCTCTGCATCCTATCACTATCCCTCTGCAAGCTTTGACAGCTCTCCACACTATCCACAACACCATTGACCTTTGTGTCATCTGCAAACTTGCTAACCCAGCCTTCCACTCCTTCACCTCCCTTGCCGCTTACACCTAATCAGACCATGCTTCCCATTCTTGAATAATGGAACAGCATTAGCTACACGCCAGTCCTCTGCGACCTCGCCTGTGGCTAGAGAGGACACAAAGATCTCGGTCAAAGCCCCAGCAATCTCATCTCCTGTCTCTCTCAATAACGTGAGGTATATCCCATCAGGCCGTGGGGACTTATTCACCTTAATGTTCTTTAAGTTCCAGCACTACCTCCTTCGTTATCTCAAAACCCCCCCAGCATATCAGCGCGCTCCACACTGATCTCTGTCCCCCACATCCTTCTCTTTGGTAAATACTGATGCAAAGTACTCATTTAGGACCTCACCCACATCCTCTGCCTCCAAGCACATGTTCCCTCTATCCTTGTGTGGTGATCAAACCTGTACATAACAGTCCAAGTGCGGCCTCACCAATGGCTTGTACAACTGCAACATAATGTCCCAACTTCTATACTCAGTGCCCTGACTGATGAAAGGTCAACGAGCCAAGTGCCTTCTTTCACCACCTTGTGTTGCCATAGTCAGGGAAGTCTGTGCTTGTACTCCTCAGTCCCTCTGTTCTACAACTCTCCCCAGGGCCCTACTGTTCACTCTGAAAGTCCTGATGGAGCAGTTATGTGGTGATAACCTCAGCAAAACTTCAGGTGCTGCCAGGAAGAGATGGAGTGGGTGGCTGGGATACAGAACCTGTACTTCCAGCTGTCTGCCTGTCCTCCCCACTCTGATTACCGACCTTTCGATATCCAGCCTTCAGTTCTAAATACAGGTTGTTCATTCTTTAGTGAAAAGTGTGATCCATAAAGCAATTCCTGGGGAATTCAGCCAGACATAAGCTTCAGAAGCATTCATTTATCACAGATATTTGCTGTCTCCTTTGAAGTATTTTTCTGTCTCTTTCAATATTCTGCTCTTTATGTCCAATCAACTCAAGCAGTTTCTAATGGAGAACGTTATCAACTGAGTTCTGGGAATCGATATTCACTTTCTAATCTATACATTTTATTTAAATTCCCTCTCATGTTAATCCCTTTCACCGATCTAGGCCAATAAGTTCAGAGCAGTCTGCTTTCCTTCAGCTATTGATTTACTTCACCTCTACTTACAGTTCAGTAATTTTGTATCTGTCTGTGGTAACCTGGTTTTATCCCTTCTGTCTGAGCAGGTTTACAACAATTGACTGGCACCAGTTTCCAGAGATGGTTTGAAATTCAAAGACCTGCAGATGCTGGAAATCTGAAGCAAAAATAGAAAGAGTCAGCGGGTCAGGCAGCGACTGCTGTCTGACTTGCTCGGGTTTTCAGCATTTTCCATTTTTACTCTAGGAATGTTTTGTTGTTCTGCCACACAGATGTCTGTGCAGTGGTTTTGGATGTTTATCAATGAAAAGTCAAGGAAAAGTAAACTCAAGTGAAACAAAAGTCTATATCCAACAAGTGAGAGTCATTTAAAAGTGGAAATAATCAGAGTTCAGAACCAACTTGTTGCCATGCACGGACAGTAAGTTCAAGGATGTCAAGGGATACTGAGGCTGGATAAAGGAACATCAGGACTCAAATGGCTCAGATCGAGGACGCCATTCTGAATAGTAATTGTCGGGGGCTGCTTGAAGAAATCAAGAGATGCAAGAACTATCACTGGCAGACCAGTTTAGGGAAAATCCCAAAGGATTTTATGTCTAGTCAGGCCAAGAATGATAACCAGGGAAAGAAAGAGGAGCACTAGGAACGAAGGGATCTGTGTGGGGCCAGAGGTTGTACGTCAGGTCAGGAATGAATACTTCTCTGTATTCACTCAGGGGAAGGTCGTATTGATGACAGCAGTGAAGCTGATGTAGTTCACATGAACTTCAAGACAAGTTGATGAACTGCATCTGATATTGGCTTGGTAACAGGAGGCAGAGGGTGACGGTTGTCCCTGGAAGCCTGTGACCAGTGGTGGACTCACAGGGACTGATGCTGGGACCCTTACAGTTTGTTACATACATCAACGAGTTAGATGTGAGTGTAAGAAGTGTGATTTAGCAAGTTCACAGCTAACACAGAAAGGGGGATGTTGTTGATGGGAGGAAGTCTTAGGTTAAGGATGATGTTGATCCAGTGGTAAGATGGGCAGTGCAATGGCAGATGGAGTTTAATCCTGATTAGTGTGAGGTGCTGGGTTGTGGGTGTACCTGGAGGGTATTGGGGAAGTGAGACCACGGTGTACAAGTCCCAGGGTCCCCGAAGGTGAGTGGGGAAGAGAGGAGTAGGCAAACGACATCCTCCTTCAGTTTGACCCACAATTATTGCACTTGATTTGCTCCCTCCAGAACCAATAACCTTTCAGACAGACAATTTCCTCACATAATAGAGTCATAGAGGTGGAAACAGGCCCTTTGGCCCAACTCATCAATGCTGACTGTGGTCTCCAGTCAGCCAGTCCCACTTGCCCGTCTTTGACCAATATCCCCCAAACCGTTCCCTTCCATGTACCTGTCCAAGTGCTGTTTAAATACTGTTGATGTACCTGCCTCAACCACTTCCTCTGGCAGCTCGTTCCATACACTCATTGCCCTCTGCGTGAAAAAGTTGTCCCTCAGGTCCCTTTTAAATCTTTCAATTCTCACCTGAAACCTATACCCTCTAGTTTTTGGTTCTCCTTCCCTGGAAAGACCATGTGCATCCAACCCATCTATACCCTTCATGATTTTGTACACCTCTACAAGGTCACTCCTCAATCTCCTACGTTCCAAGGAATAAAGTCCCATCCTTCCCAACCTCTCCCTATAATTCTCATAAATCTTCTCTGCACTCTTTCCAGCTTTATGACGTCCTTCCTATAACAGGGCAACCAAAGCCGTACTCAGCGCTCCTGGTGCAGCCTCACCAACATAACCTCCCAACTCCTGTACTCAGTGCCCTGACGGAAGAAGGCCAGTGTGCCAAAGGCCTTTTTCACCACCCTGTCTACCTGTGATTGCCACTTCCATCAAACCATGAGCTTGTACCCCTAGGTCCCTCTGTTCCACTGCACACCCCAGGGGCCGACTATTCACTGTGCAAGTCCTACCCTGGTTGGACTTCCCACAATGCAACACCTCACACTTACCTGGATTAAACACCGTTTGCCGTTCCTCGGCCCACCTACATCGCTGATCAAGATCCCACTGTAATATTTGATAACTTTCTTCAATGTCTACAATACTTACTGCATGCCTTGTACATTCACATCCAAGTTATTTATGTAAATAATGAACAACAAAGGTCCCAGCCCCAACACCTGTGACACACCACTGGTCACGGGCCTCCAGTCCGAGAAACAACCCTCCACCATGACCTCTGCTTCCTCCCATCGAGCCAATTAGTGAGCTCTCCCTAGAACCTTGAACACTAGACTGCCATGCGGGACCTTGTCAACGGCCTTGCTAAAGTCCACATGGACAATATCCACTGCCCTGCACACTCATCAATCCTCTTGGTGACCACTTTGAAAAACTTTGACACATTTGTCAGACCCCATCTCCCGTGCTGACTATCCCTAATTAGGCCTTATCTATCAAATGTTGATAGACCTTGTCCCGCAGAATCTCCTCCAGTAACTAACCCACCACTGTTGTCAGACTCACCAGCCTGTAGTTCCCCAGCTTGTCTGTTGCGACACCCTGCAGTCTTCCAGAATTTCACCTGTGGCTAAAGATGATGCAAGTATCCCTGCAGGGGCCTTGGCGATTTCTTCCCCAGCTTCCCACAAGGTGTGAGGATGCACTTGGTCAGGCCCTGGGGATTAACCCACCTTGTCATGCTTTAGGACCTGCTCATTTGTGGTCCAAGACATCACCACTGATTTGCCTCTGTTCCTTAGTATCCGTCATCTTCTCCACAGTAAAAACTGATGAGAAATACTCGTTAAAAGTCTCTCCCACCTCCTGTGGCTCCATGCTGACCTATTCTCTCCCTGGACACCCTTTACTCTTGTTATTCCAAATGCAGCCTCACGTGTCTGACAATAGATGAGGCAAAAGAGGGAAGTGTGGGAAGGTGCTTGGAATGCCACAGCCCGAACATGCTCATTCATTCAAATGCCAGACTCCCAGCACAGTAACTACGTCGAATGCAACCTGCAGGATATTTGCAAAAGGCAGGGGTAACTTTTGCCTCGAAATTCCTGTACAGGTGGAAGCAGGAAAAGAACATTGCAGACGGCTGCTAATGACAACATGACAGACAACAAGGGCAGCTGAGCTGTTGGGGGAGGTGGGCAGGATGGAACATAAGGGTTGTGTCACAGAAAAAGGCAAGAGGCCTCGGACTGAGGTCTTCCACAAGAGATTGGAGGCAAGGGGGAATTTTCCTCAAAGACAAGGATTATGGAGTGAAAGGTGGCCTTGTGTTGATGTGCTTCACCAAACACTGCGGGTCTAAGGTGGATATAAAGGATTGGATCCACGCATGATTGGGGCAGGATGTGCATGAAGAGCCCAATGGTGAAATATTTGGGAGGTTCCACCGTTTTCACTTGGCCTTTATGTGCTTCTGTCGAAGAGACAAGGTGCCCAGTGGCTTCTGATGCTCCCGCTCCATCAGGGCTTCTCAGGAGTTGAGCATGCCCTTGAAAGGTTTTCTGTATTCTCCAAGAAGTCTCTTGCTGTGCCACAGCTTAGAGGGAGGTGCCTGTTTCGGGAGTCTGTTGTTGGGCAAGTGAACAAGATGCCAAATCCACCAGAGCTGGTGGAGTGTAAGGAGAGAGGCAGTGCCAAAGATGCTGTCCGGCAGAGGACACTGATTCTGGTTTTGCTGATCCTGCCAGTGGATTCGGAGGGTATTCTGGACGCGGCTTTGGTGGTCTCCCCCCAGGCATCCGCTCACACAGATGTTCAGTTGGGCAGATCCGTGTCATGGAGTGGATCAGGAACTTGGTTCCAGGTTTGAGCTTGTACCCTGTGAAGACTCTTTTCCATTCCTCCTTTGTTCAAGAAGGGAAGCTGGGATAATCCAGGAAATTTTAGGCTGCTAAGCCTCACCTCAGTGGTAGGGTAGCTACTGGAGTGGATTCTTAGGTTAGGATTTACATGCATTGGGAAAAACTGCCTGGTTAGGGACAGTCAGCCGTGCAGGGCAGGTCATGTCTTACTAACTTGATTGAGGTTTTTGAGGAGGTGCCCAAGTGGTTGACGAGTGTTGGGCAGTGGATTTTGTCTACATGGACTTCAGTAAGGTGTTTGACAAGGTTCCTCATGGGAGACTGATCCAGAAGATTAAGATGCATGGGATCCATGGAGACTTGATAGTTTGGATTCAGAACTGGCTCATCCATAGAAGACAGAGGGTTGTGGTGGGGAGGTTTGTGACCGATGGTGTTCCGCAGGGATCAGTGCGGGGGTCTCTTGTTTGTGATATATATAAATGACTTGGGTGAAAATGTAAATAGGTGGGTTAGTAAGTTTGCAGGCGACACAAAGATTGGTGGTGTTGTGGACAGTGTAGACGGCTGTCAAAGGATACAGCGGGATATAGATCAGTTACGGATTCGGACGGAGAAATGGCCTATGGAGTTTAATCCGAGCAACTTTGAGGTGTTGCACTTTGTGAGGGCGAAGGGGAAAATATACAGTTCATGGAAAATATACTGTTAACAGCACTGATGTACAGAGGGATCTTGGGGTCCAAGTCCACAGCTCCCTCAAAGTGGCCATGCAAGTAGACAGAGTGGTAAGGAAGGTGTACAGTATTAGAGTCAGGAAGTCATGCTGCAGTTGTATAAAACTCTGGTCATACCACAACTGATTGTGTGCAGTTCTGGTCGCCCCATGACAGGAAGGATGCGGAGACTGTGGAGACGGTGCAGAAGAGGTTCACCAGGTTGCTGCTTGGATTGAAAGGTATGAGGTTGGCCAAACTTGGGCTGTTTTCTCTGGAGCGGCGGGGACTGAGGGGAGACCCGATAGAAGTTTATAAAATTATAAAACCATCAAAGCATCTGCACCTCAGGGCGTGCTTAGCCCCCTGCTCTGCTCCCTGCACACGACTGTGGGGCTAAGCACAGCTCCCATCTACAAATTCGCTGACGACACCACAGTTGTTGGACGAATCACAGGTGGCAATGAGTCAGCTGACCGGAGCGAGATGGGACACCTGGCTGAGTGGAGCCACAACAACAACCTCTTGCTCAACGTCAGTAAAACTAAAGTGACGTCGACTTCAGGAAGGGGAAGGAGAGCAAACGTGCCAGTCCTCATTGATGAGAGGGTCAGCAGCTTTAAATTCCTGCGCTTTAATGCATCAGATGACCCGTCCTGGGCCCAGCACAGAGATGCAATCACAAGGTGCACCAACGTCTTCACTGTCTTCAAAGGTGAAGGAGATTCAGCATGTCACCAAACACAAACTTCTACAGATGTACTGTTGAAAGTGTCCTGACTGGTTGTATCACGGTCCGGAACGGCAGTTCAAATGCACAAGAACACAAGCAGCAGCAAAGAGTAGTGGACTCAACCCAATACATCACAGCCACATTCCTTTCCACCATCAGTAGCATCTACAGGAGGCAACATCCATCAAAGATCCCCACCATCCGGGCCAGGCCATCTTCTCACAGCTACCATCAGGCAGGAGGTACAGGAGCCCGAAGTCCCACACCACCAGATTCAGGAACAGCTACTTCCCTTCAACCAGTTCCTGAACCAACTTGCACAACCTTCATCACTGCCTCAGTATAGTAGCACTGGGACCACTTTGCAGTACAATGGACTTTTTGTTTGATCTAATTGTGTTCATTCTTGTAAAAATTGTGTATAATTTATGTTCAATATATGTTCTTCTTGCGAATGTTGTGTGTGTGAAGCAATGTGCCTGCGGTGCTGCAGCAGGGAAGGTTTTCCTTGCACCTGTACCTCACTGCACTCGTCCCCTGACAATAAACTTGACTTCACTTGAAAGTTTGTCACTCACTTCATGGGCTGCACCGTGGCCCAACTGACAGGTCTGCTGCCTCACAGGTGCTGCTCCCCTACCCCGAGGAAAGACTGAGACCACCCACTGTATCTATGCCCCTCCTGATGTTATAAACCTCGATAAGGTCACCCCTCAGCCTCCTTCACTCCAGGGAGAACAGTCCCAGCCTGTCCAGCCTCTTCTCATAACTCAAACCCTCCAGTCCCAGGAACATCCCCGGCAATCTTTTCTGTACCCCTTCCGGCTTAATGATGTCCCTCCTAGAGTGGCTCAGAGATCAGGACAAGGTGCTCCAAGTGTGGTGGGTGTGTAAGGAGCAGCTCACTGTCGGTGGGTGTGTAAGGAGGAGCTCACCAGAGCTCACCATGGGTGGGTGTGTAAGGAGCAGCTCACCATCGGTGGGTGTGTAAAGAGGAGCTCACCATTGGTGAGTGTGTAAGGAGCTCACTGTTGGTGGGTATGTAAGGAGGAGCTCACCATGGGTGGGTGTGTAAGGAGGAGCTCACCGTCGGTGGGTGTGTAAGGAGGAGCTTGCCGTCGGTGAGTGTGTGAGGAGCTCCGTTGTTGGGTGTGTAAGGAGCTCACCGTCGACGGGTGTGTGAGTGTTTTGCACTCTCCGGATGTTCATGACAGGGCTAAAATAAAACAGCTAACCAAGAAAGTCTGACCTAAATTGTGACATTTAAAGGTGCTGATTTCTATACAGATTGTTCGCGATGAACCCTCGACTATCTTTCAAAAGCTGATATTATTCAACTGAAAGCTGTTTGCAAACATTAGTAATCAGAGTAACTAATAACTCAGCCGGCAGCGTCCAATTATCCACCTCCTCAGGTCAGGCACCAGTAACTGAGGAGGAAGTCGCCCTCAGCCGAGCCCCAATCCCCGCCACCCCTCGTGCTGCTATTTTACTTCCTTCTGATAACGAGGGAGATTTCATTACCTGTGTTTAATTATTATAAATCCTAAAAAAAATTCCTGAAGCAAATAACAGGACAATGATTTGGGACAGTGAGACTAGTCCTGGCAAGGTGCCCATCAGAACACCATCTCCACAGTGAACCTGCTGAATACGGCAGGTAACAAGAGCAAAGTGACAGAAAGACTTTGATGTGTAAACGATCTCCGATGAATCATTCCATGGGACCTGTCGCTGCAGAGAGGAACGAGACAACATAATTACCCCGTCCAAGCAGGAGAAAAGCTTTCTTGTTTCGTGTCAGTGCAAAGCATTTCAATGATATACGTGCGAATAAATTCACCGTACATCCTGCTTCACCCCATCCTGTTACACCCACCCATCCTGTTACCCCCCACCCATCCTGTTACCCCCCACCCCATCCTGTTACCTCCCACCCCATCCTACCCCCCACCCCATCGTTACCCCCATCCTGTTATCCCCCCTGTTATCCCCTCACCACATCCTACACCCACCCCATCCTGTTACCCCCCATCCTACCCCCACCCCAACCTGTTAACCCCTGACCCCAACCAGTTGCCTCAATCACACCCTAAACTGTTGTCTACTTTGTACCCCAAACTTTACCCCATTAGCCCCAAACTGGTCCCTTCACTGGACACCCACCTGTTGCCTTCACCCCCCCCCCAACCCTAAAACTGATTCCTTCCATTCCTTCCAGACCTGTTGCCTGCACCGCCCCGACCTGTTGCTCCACAAATCTTCCTGCCTGCAACCTCCTTGACCCCAAACCGTTCATTCCCCCCCCCCACCGATCACACCCTCCCCAACCGTCTAACTTCATCTCCCCCAACCCCTTCACCTTCATCGGCCATCAAACACGGAAGGATATACACACAAGGTGGTTGTGCGGATTAGACGAGGACCACTTGGTGGCCAGACGTCGTGGTTCTAGAACAAAGACGGAAAGTGTTGGAAGAACTCACGTCAGTGGAAGGGGAGCTCAGCCAATGTTCCTCAGAACTGGGCAGGGTGACAGTTTTCACGGCAGCTGGGGGTAGGAGTGAGGTGCAGGACAAAAGTCCACGTGGAGACTGCTTCAGACAGATCAGGTGACAGAGGGCGTGAGGACTCACCGAGTCAGGACCGAAGGAGGCATTTTACAGAAGCAGGTGCGACATCAGCAAGGTAACGGAAATGGCGAGAGAGGCGAGAGAGTTGCTTTAGCTGAAGTCAGCTGTTCAATGTTCATTCCAGAGGGTCGCAAAGTGGCCAAACATAGAACATACAACACGCTATGTACACAGTACAGCGCAGGCACAGGCCCTTCTGCCCACCATGTTGTGCCAAACTGATTAAACTAGTGATTAAACGCCAAACTAAACTAATCCTTTCTGCCTACACAGTGTCCACATCCTTCCATTCCCTGCACATCCATGTGCCTGTCTCAGAGCCTCTTCAATATCGTATCTGCCTCCACCACAACCCCTGGCAGCACATTCCAAGCACCCACCTCTTCCTGTGTAACAAAAACTTGCCCCATACATCTCCTTTGAACTTAGCCCCTCTCACCTTAAATGTATTCCTTCTGGTATTAGACATTTCAACCCTGGGAAGAAGATACCAGCCGTCTACTCTAGTTGTGCCTCACATAATCTTATAAACCTCTATCAGGTCTCCCCTCACTCCAGAGAAAACAGCCCAAGGTTGTCCAACCTCTCCTTGTAGCACATGCCCTCTAATCCAGGCAGCATCCTGGTGAACCTCTTCTGCACCCTCTCCAAAGCCTCCACATCCTTCCTGTAATGGGGTGACCAGAACTGAATGCATTACTCAAGATGCGGTCTAACCAGAGTTTTATAAAGCTGCAACATAACTTACTGACTCTTGAACTCAGTGCCTTGACTCACAAAGGCAGGCATGCCATATACCTTCTTCACCGCCCTATCACCCTATCTTTACCACCTATCAAACCTGAGTTCAAGAGTCAGGAAGTTATGTTCCAGCCTTATAAAATTCTAGTCAGGCCACGTCAGGAGTATTGTGTTCGATTCTGGTCGCCCCATTACAGAAAGGATGTGGAGGCTTTGGAGAGGGTGCAGAAGAGGTTTACCAGGACACTGCCTGGATTAGAGGGTAAGAGCTATAAGGAGAGGTTGGACAAACTTGGGTTGTTTTCTCAGGACTGGCAGAGACTGAGGGGAGACCTGATAGAGGTTCATAAGATTATGAGAGGCATAGATAGAATAGACAGCTGGTATCTTTTTCCCAGGGTCGAAATGTCTAATACTAGAGGGGATGCATTTAGGGTGAGAGGGGGAAAGTTCAAAGGAGATGTGCAAGATTTTACACAGAGAGTGGTGGGCGCCTGGAATGCACTGCCAGGGGTGGGGGTACGATAGAGGCGTTTAAGAGGCTCTTAGATAGGCACATGGATGTACAGGAAGTGCAGGGATATGGGCCATGTGCAGGCAGAGGGACGAGGTGTTCAGGGCTTAATTAGTTTGGCACAGTATTGTGGACGGAAGGGCCTGTTCCTGTGCAGTGCTGCTCTGTGTTCTGTGTTCAGTGAATGACTCCTTTTCAACCAACGTAATGTGCTGAATGATTGGCCTCCTCCCGTTATTTATTCTCTGATTCTATGATCCTTTTCCTCCTCCAGATAAATGGTTTGTTTTTCAAAAAGCCACTCTGAAAAGGCCCTCTCCTATTAACCTCCAGTATAGAGATGAGTCAATTATCAATAATTACCTCCATTTTCCTGACAGAAATTATAGCTGGAAATGGCACACCTTTTAATGCCTTCATGCTTCTGAAAATTTGAGTGCATTTACGTAAAGACAACTTGAAAATAATGCGGGCATTAATTTTTTTCTACGTTATATATAGTCTTCATTCCCTCTGCTTCAACATTCATCTGTCGTCACCCTGAGCTCTGCTGTTCTCCACACAGACTCTGCTTGTGAAACAATTGAAGTCTCCCAAGTTCCTATAATTCATCTAAACTTTAGGGAAAAAACGTGTCTTTTCTTCATCTATATCAAGGTAAAATTATTTTATTTCTTTATAGTTGTTCTGTCAGAATTTGGGAAGTGTGTTAGCACCCAGTTACCATCACATTGAGAGACTGAGAAATGCAGATGTTGGAAGGGAGTGACCCTGTTCACAAATCACTAAATCTAACATCTAGGTACCATCGGCAAGGAAGGCCAATAGTTTGTTGGCCTTTATTGCAAAGAGGGTTTGAGTCCAAGAGTAGGGATATTTTCCCAATGCCTTATTAAGACCACACCTGAAGTACTGGTCTCCTTACGTAGAGAAGGATATGTCTGCTCTAGGGGGAGTGTGGAGAACATATCCCAGTCAGGTTCCTAGGATAAAGGGGTGAGATTGAATAGACTGGGCTTCTTTTCTTTAAAGTTTGGAAGAATGAGAGTTGACTTCATTGAGACGTACAAAGTGTTTGAAAATTTTAAAGAACTGCATATTAAAGCAGAAAATGCTGGAAGCACCCAGCAGGTCAGGCAACGTCTGTGCAAGGAGAAACATGTTTTGGGTCCAGGAGCTTTTGATGGAACCGGGGTGTTCTGAATGATCGGCAGGGAGGACAGTGAGGAGTCTGGAACAACGTCATCTCCAGATGAGGGGTTGGCCGAGGTTAGCACGGAGACGAGGAGGAGTGTCTTCAGTCAGACGGTGGTGAACCTTCGGAATTTTCTATCCCAGAAGGATGGGGAGGCTCTGCCATTAATTTTATTCAAAAAGAAGATCAATTGGTATCAGTTTATTAGAGAAATCAAGGGGTATGGGAATAGGGCAGGGAAAGGGCAGTGAGATATCCTCAGCGGAGAAGGGAAAGGAGAATCCAAACTGATTCTACAGAAGGGAGGGAATAGGTCCCCTTAGGGTCAGTGTGGCCACGGGATATGGGCGAGGTCGTCAATGAGTGTTTCTCCTCTGTATTTACTGTGGAGAAGGTGATGAAAGCTGGGGATTTCAGGCAAGAGAACAGCGGTGTCCTGAGACATATCGATGTTACAAAATTACAGGCTTTGGTGGAGTCGAGGAACATAAAGGTGAATAAATGACCTGACCGAGTGTACCCTGGGACGTTGTGGGAAACAAGGGAGGAAATAGCTGGAGCTCTGGCAGGGAGTTTTGTATCTTCCTTAGCCATGAGTGAGGTACCAGGAGACTGGAGGGTAATTTATTTAAGAAGGGCTTCAAGGCCAGGCTGCTGTGTGGTGGGAAAGTTACTGGAGGGGATTCTGAGAGACAAGGTCTATCAGCATTGGGAAAAGCAAGGACTGATCAGGGAGAGTCAGCGTGGCTTTGTGTGTGAGAAATCATGTCTCACGAGTTTGACTGAGTCTTTTGAAGAGGTGGCCAAGTAGACTGACGAGGGCCGGGCGGTAGACGTTGTCTACGTGGACTGTAGCAAGGCCTTTGACAGGGGCCCATCCGGAAGGTCAGATCACATGGGATCCAGGGTGAGCTGCCCAATTGGATATACAATTAGTGAGGTGGAAGGAGTCAGAGGGAGGCAGTGGAGGGTTGTTTTCAGACTGGAGACCTGTGACCAGTGGTGTGCCGCAGGGATCGGTGCTGGGTCCGCTGTCTGGCATATATAGTAACGATCTGGATGAGAATGTAGGTGGCATGATTAGCAAGTTTGCGGATGGCACCAACGTTGGTGGTGTGGTGCGCGGTACAGATGGTTACGACAGGATACAACGGGATAGAGATCGACTGGGAAAGTGGTAAAAGGAACGACAGATGGAATTTAACTCTGACAAGTTCAAATTGATGCATTTTGGGAGGTTAAACCTAGTGAATGGCAGGGCCCTGGGGAGAGACCTCGGGGTACAGGTACATGGTTCCCTGAAAGTGGTGATGCAGGTAGCTGGGGTGGTGAAGGTGTACGGCACGCTGGCCTTCATCAGACTGGGGCTGGGACGCCATGTTACAGCTGTACAGGACGTTGGTGAGACAGCACCTGGAGTATTGTGTGCAGGTCTGGTCACCGTGCTCCAGGATTGATGTGATTAAGCCGGACAGGGTGTGAAAAGATTCACGAGGATGTTCCTGGGACTGGAGGGCTTGAGTTATAAGGAGAGGCTGGACATGCTGGGACTGTTCTCCCTGGAGCGAAGGAAGCTGAGGGGTGACCTTACAGAGGTTTATAAAAACATGAGGGGCAGAGATAAGGTGGGTGGTCACGGTCTTTGCCCAGGATCAGGGACTCTAAAATTGGAGATCATCGGATCAAAGTGAGAGAGGAAAGGTGTAAACGGAACCCAGAGCGGTGAGGATGTGGAACGAACTGTCAGAGGCAGAGGCAGGAACAGTTCCAGTGTTCACAGAGGTCGGTCCTGCCCTCACCGCCACCAGCTCACCCCCCCCCCCCCAAACACCACAGTTCTCTCACCACACAAGCAACCCAGTGACCCCAAACCCGTGCGGGCACACCTCCCCTCCCCTACACCTACCCCCTCCCGCACCTCCCCTCCCCTCCCCTACACCTACCCCCTCCCGCACCTCCCCTCCCCTCCCCTACACCTACCCCCTCCCGCACCTCCCCTCCCCTCCCCTACACCTACCCCCTCCCGCACCTCCCCTCCCCTCCCCTACATTTCCCCTCGCCTCCACTACACCTCCCCTCCCCTCCACCTACCCCACCCACACCTCCCCCTCCCCTCCTCTCACCCCCCACCCCCTCCCGCACTTCCCTGTCCCGTGGATGCAGCTCCTGCCCACAGACAGTGGAAAATGGCAGTGGATGAGCTTTCCCTGCCTCCCGAACCCCATGGGATTGGTCTGGAACCATTGTCACAAACCAGCAACAAAAGAAACACACTGAGCATGATTCAGTGTTAAAAACTATTTTATTAATCACTACTTATGATAATACGTAAAATAAAAGTTAAAAAAAATGTTAGTATGTTAGAATTCAAGAATGTTAAACCTCGAACGTTAACCCCAAAACTAAACTCTTCGTGTGTGTGTGTGACAAAGTCCAAAACTCCCAGTTCAGGAATGGTTCTTAAAGTTCAGTTCCGCAAGCCATAAGGTGAAACATGAGCAAGGGCTTCTTCAACAACCACCGTTGTCTGAAGATAAGATGTAGATGTAGAAAAACATAGAGAGAGTACATACGAAATCCAAATGTTCCACGATGGAACCCAAACGACACTCCAGTGTTTACTCGGTAGTGACTTCCTCACCCCGAAAAGCATCCGAACCGTGGTCGTCCACACACAAATACCTGTTTCCTTCTACAGGTCAGCAACAAAGTGAACTCCACCGGATTACTTCCAACTTCCATACATGGATTTCAGTGGCAAACACAGTTATTGTTTCTCATCCATCGATAGAGAAAACAAGCAGGCTGGTGTCTCTCTCCCTTCTCTCTCTCTCTTCTTCTAACTTCTTCAACAACGTCATTACGTCCTTTATCTTCTATTGACGTAAGCACGCCCCACACACACATACACACACATTCTCTATCTTAAAGGGACTTTCACTGAGTCCATAACACCTCCCACCTAAAAAAAAATTTTCCCAAGAAAATTTTAACCGCGCATAGAGTTAGTAATGTTAATAATTATCATGCTACACAACTACAGACTATCAGATTAGTACAGATACATGTTTCCCATTTAACATCGGGAAAGACAATCAGCAATCACATTATCTTTGCCTTTAATGTGAGTTATCATGAGATCAAACTCTTGCAAAATTAAACTCCAGTTTAACAGCCTTCTGTTCTTGTTTTTGACTCAGCTCAGAAACACCAATGGGTTATGATCTGTATACACAGTCAATGGTTTCTGAGCGGTGCAAACATATACACTGAAATGTTGCAAGGCTAAAACAAGCGACAGTAATTCTTTCTCTATGGTGGAATAATTCTTTTGATGCTCATTAAATTTCTTTGAAAAGTAAGCTACAGGATGGTCAATATCATCAAGGTCACCCTTCTGCAACAACACAGCTCCTGCAGCTTCATCACTGGCATCTACTGCTAATGAAAATGGCTTTTCAAAGTCAGGTGTTTTGAGCACAGGATGGTAGCATAAAATGGCTTTCAGTTTCTCAAATGCTTCTTGACAAGAATCTGTCCAGACAAACTTTACTCCCTTCTTCAGAAGATTAGTTAGGGGAAGAGCAATATCAGCAAAATTTTTACAAAATTTTCGGTAATATCCAACCATTCCCAAAAATCTTCTAACAGTCCTCGTACCTGTGGGAATAGGGAACTCAGATATTGCTTGAACTTTTGCCTGAACAGGAGCTTGCTTGCCTTGACCTACAAGATAACCAAGATACGTCACAGTGGCATGGCCAAATTCACTTTTAGCCAAGTTAACTGTAAGGTTAGCCTTGGAAAGTCTTTCAAACAACCTTTCTAACGCAGAGATGTGATCCTCCCATGTATCATTCCCAGTCACTAAGTCGTCAATGTAGGCATCTGTATGTTTTAACCCATGAATCACTGAATTAATCATTCTTTGAAATGTTGCCGGAGCATTTTTCATTCCAAATGGCAAAACATTGTATTCATACAATCCAGAAGGGGTTACAAAGGCTGAAATTTCCCTTCCTCTATCTGTTAATGGAACACACCAGTACCCTTTTAATAGGTCAATCTTTGTAAGAAATTTTGCCTTTCCCACTCTGTCTATGCAATCATCCACCCTAGGAATAGGGTAAGCATCTGACTTTGTTACAGCATTCACTTTCCTGTAATCTGTGCAAAATCTAACAGTTCCATCAGGTTTAGGTACAATAACACAGGGCGAACTCCAATTTGAAGTAGAATGTCTAATAATATCATTTTCCAACATGTACTTTATTTCCTGATCAACAAGTTTACTTTTTTCCACATTCATTCGATATGGGTGTTGTTTGATTGGTTTTGCATCCCCAACATTAACATCATGGGTAATTATCGATGTTCTGTTTGGAACATCTGGGAACAGATTTTTAAATTTTAAAATTAATTCTCTCATCTGTTGTTTTTGTGAAACTTGTAAATGGTCCAACTTCGTTTCAAGGTTCTCCATGATATTTTGGTTTTTTTAGTTTGGATGGAACAATATTTGGTCTAAATTGACCTTCCTCAACATCAACATCAGGCATTCTAGAAACAACCTTTACATCATCCACCAAGGCCACAACTGAATCCCTCTCATAATAAGGTTTTAGCATGTTTACATGACAGAGTTGTGTTTTCTTGCGTCTATCTGGTGTTTTGATTATATATGTTAGATCAGTCACTCGAGATTCAATAACATAGGGTCCAGAAAAACGAGCTTGCAAGGGATTATTTTGTCTAGGGAAAAATACCAACACCTTTTGCCCCACTGCGAATGTCCTAGGCCGAGCACGTCTATCAAAATATGTCTTCATTCTTATCTGGCTTGTTTTCAGATTCTCTCTCGCTAGCTGGCAGACTCTCTCCAACTGAGTTTTAAATTTTTGGACATAGTCCAACAGACTCAAGTGCACTTCCTCATTAACCCATTGCTCTCTTAACAACTCCAAAGGTCCTCTCACCCTATGTCCAAACACAAGCTCAAACGGACTAAATCCTATTGACTCCTGGATCGATTCTCTAACGGCAAACAAAAGTAAATGGATACCTTCGTCCCAATCCTTTGTGTTTTCAAAGCAATAAGTCTTCAGCATATTTTTGAGAGTAGAATGAAATCTCTCCAGAGCTCCTTGAGATTCTGGGTGATATGCAGATGATACAATCTGCTTTGCTCCCAGCTCATAGACTATTTGTTGAAAAATTTTTGACATAAAATTACTACCTTGATCAGATTGGATTTCTTTTGGCAAACCCAACAAGGTAAAAAATTTTACAAGAGCCTTTGACACCGTCTTGGCCTTAATATTTCTAAGGGGTATTGCCTCTGGAAATCTAGAAGTGGCACACATGATGGTTAACAAATACTGATTTCCAGTCTTAGACTTTGGTAAGGGGCCAACACAGTCCACAATCACCTTCGAAAAGGGTTCACCAAAAGCAGGAATTGGTTTCAAAGGAGCCACAGGGGGTTTTTGATTTGGTTTACCTACCATCTGACGTGTGGCAGGTTCGACAAAACATCACCACATCTTTTCTCAAACCAGGCCAATAGAATTGTTTCAAGATCTTCCCTACAGTTTTATTCACACCAAAATAACCACCCAAAGGCATACTATGGGCCAGGTTTAAAATCTCATCCCTATAAACTTTTGGAACAACAACCTGATGAATAACTTCCCATTCCTCAGTAACAGGAACATGAGGAGGTCACCATTTCCTCATTAACACTCCATTTTTGACATAGTATCCAGTTGGCACCTTTTCAATCTCCTCACATGAGAGAGCTTTTTCTTTCAATTCTGTCAACTCAGGGTCCTTTGTCTGTTCCACCATAAAATCCTTCCTCGACAAAGACAAATCTTTAAATTCAGGCTCACTATAAGGATGTTGATCCTCCAGTGAAGACAGAAAAGTCTCAGATAAGGCATCATAATTTTCTTCCTGTTTAGGACTGTCACAAGGAACTACATCAGACTGCACCGGACTGTCTGTCTTGGCTAATTCTCTAGCTCTAGCTGGAGTCACCGCACATGATGGGTAAACATCTGGATCATTCTCAGACTCATCAATCCTTGGTTTGGTTGTTAACCGTACCACAGGATCACTTTCTCCATTTGCAAGGTCATTTCCCAATAACAAAGAAACTCCTTCCACTGGCAAACTAGGTCTTATCCCTATCTCGACTGGTCCTTCTACGAACTTTGACTTTAAAATCACCCTGTGAAAAGGGACAGACATGGTCTCACCTGTAACGCCTCGTACTAGGTTTACTTCACCAGTGTCACTTTCTTCACCAAAATTTAAAACACTGTCCAGCAAGAGAGATTGACTAGCCCCAGTATCTCTAAGAATTTTCACTGGCACCTGGGGTGACTCATCATTCAGTGAAACAAAACCCTCTGATACATACAAACGGAATTCTTTTCTCACCTCCTCCAACTTTTCCGCTTTTCCCTCTTGCAAGGACTGATCTTTAACAGCATCTCCTAAACCTTTTTGATTTTTAATTGCCTGAAAGCAAGCATTGGGCCCAGCTTCCTTCTTTTTCTTCAAAAGGGCACAATTAGATATCACGTGGCCAGGTTTCCTACAGTAATAACAAGTATGCTCAACAGGTTTCTCCAGCCCTGGCTTCTTTTCATCTTTTCCTTTTTGATTACCTCCCAATTTAATCTCCGGTTTACCTGGATTGTCTTTGTAACTCTTTTGAAAGGTTTTAGGTTGTCCCCATTTGGATTTATGGGTTAAAGCATAATCATCTGCCAACCTAGCAGTTTCTTGTAAAGTTTCCACTGCCTTTTCATTTAAATATGTTGTTAATTCAGCTGGAACACATCTTCTAAAGTCTTCCACCAGTATCAATTCTGTCAATTTATCATAATCCCCATCTACATTTTTAGCCAGGCACCATCGTTCAAAACATATTCTCTTTCCATTGGCAAATTCCATATAAGTCTGATCTGCAGATTTCCTCAAATCTCTGAATTTTTGTCTATAAGCCTCAGGGACCAATTCATAGGCCTTCAAAATAGCTTGTTTTACCTTGGTATAATCAGCTGCATCCTCAGCAGACAAAGCAGAATAAGCTTTTTGAGCTTTACCTTTAATCACACTCTGTACCATAAGAGCCCATCCTTTCCTTGGCCAGTTTGAACTCACAGCAACCTTTTCAAAATGTTGGAAATACTGATCAACCTGATCTTCTTCAAACGGAGGGACTAATCGAACCTCCCTGCTGGCTGAAAAACCATCATCAGAATCAGATTCCGAACTCCTACGCTTCATTTGTAACTCATGCTGCCTCTTTTTCTCCTCGTTATCCAGCTCCATCCTCCTCAATTCCATCTGCTTCATTGCTAGATCAGCCTCTATCTTCATCTGAGTTATCTTTTGTTCGGCCTCTATCTTTAACTGGGTCTGTTCTCGTTCGGCCTCTAATTTCTTTTGCTCTCGTTCAGCTTCTATCTTTAACTGGGTTTGTTCTCGTTCGGCCTTTATCTTTGCCAGCTGCACCTGTGCCTCAGAAATTGCTATTTCACTGCCAGGAAACTGTTTTAACACTTCCTTCTCAAACACCTTTTCCACAAAATGGCCAGCTATCAGTCTCTGAATATCTGCCTTTCTCATAGACTGCTTTACTTCTGTAAGGTTTAGCCTTGTAGCAATCTTTATCAGATCATCCTTTTTCGCCACCTCCAATCCCTTTTGGGTTGGTGACTCCAAAAATGCCTTAATATCCATTGCTGCTGGTTTCCACACACACAAGCCAATTAAAAAGAATTTATCAGACCTCCCTCAAAAATCTTTGGATTGAATCCCGAACAAATCTTGTCAATCTGGGGAACGATCCCAGACGACACTCGTTAATCTTGGGAACTATCCCGGACGAGCCCCCAATTTTGTCACAAACCAGCAACAAAAGAAACACACTGAGCATGATTCAGTGTTAAAAACTATTTTATTAATCACTACTTATGATAATACGTAAAATAAAAGTTTAAAAAAATGTTAGTATGTTAGAATTCAAAAATGTTAAACCTCGAACGTTAACCCCAAAACTAAACTCTTCGTGTGTGTGTGTGACAAAGTCCAAAACTCCAAGTTCAGGAATGGTTCTTAAAGTTCAGTTCCGCAAGCCATAAGGTGAAACATGAGCAAGGGCTTCTTCAACAACCACCGTTGTCTGAAGATAAGACGTAGATGTAGAGAAACATAGAGAGAGTAATTACGAAATCCAAATGTTCCACGATGGAACCCAAACGATACTCCAGTGTTTACTCGGTAGTGACTTCCTCACCCCGAAAAGCATCCGAACCGTGGTCGTCCACACACAAATACCTGTTTCCTTCTACAGGTCAGCAACAAAGTGAACTCCACCGGATTACTTCCAACTTCCATACATGGATTTCAGTGGCAAACACAGTTATTGTTTCTCATCCATCGATAGAGAAAACAAGCAGGCTGGTGTCTCTCTCCCTTCTCTCTCTCTCTTTCCTTCTTCTTACTTCTTCAACCACGTCATTACGTCCTTTATCTTCTATTGACGTAAGCACGCCCCACACACACATACACACACACTCTCTATCTTAAAGGGACTTTCACTGAGTCCATAACACCATCACTGGGAAATTCCCTCCTAACCTGGCACAGAATGGAGGTACGGTTGTTGTCAGTGAGAGCAAGGCCAAAGGGTGAGGTCGCTGGGCTGGGGTTCCTGGTGTTGGATCACCAGGGGTGGGTCCCCGGGGTGGGGTCTCCAATGTGGGGTTCCCAGGGTGGGGTCCCTGGGGTGGGGCTCTGGGGTGGGGCCTGTGGGGTGGGGTTCATAGGCTGGGCACCTCAGGGTGGGGTCCGTGGGCTGGGCACCTCAGGGTGGGGTTAGACCACAGTTCTTTTCACCACTGTTGATTTTCTCTCTCCAGATGTGGCGAGGCGGCTCCCTCACCCGAACCTCTTTGATCCTTTGTGGTTTAGCAGTGGGATGTTTTGGATTCGTTCTCATGGTAATTATCACAGGTCTTTGATGTCGTGCTGCGTGGAGTGTGGCTGCTGGAGGTAAGGTCCCAGTAGGAGTCGCAGGTCAGCCTGCATCCTGTCCTGCCTCTGTCCAATGTCAATGAAAACAGCTGTGCGGAGAGGGGAGAATGTGTAAAGTGGTTCAATGGGGCAATGAACCTGTGATTCCCTGATTATCCTGAACAGCCATTGGGATCTCTGTCCCTCACTGTGGCAGGACAAAGTTGGACCTTGAAGTTAACCGCATGTTTTCCCTCGAAGTACTTGCAGACTTTAGAATGTGGCTGCACACTTGCCAGTGCCTGGATCCCTGTGTGGTGGATTAGTTGGCCCGATCAGGGATAAAAGAGGAAACAGATGCCTGGAGTCGGAAGAATTAGGGGAGGTCCTTAATGAATACTTTGCTTCGGTATTCACCAGAGAGACCTTGACGTTAGTGAGGACAGCGTACAACAGACTGATACGCTGAAACATGTCAATGTGAAGAAAGAGGATGTGCTGGAACTTTTGAAAGACGTCAGGATAGATAAGTCACTGGGGCCAGACGGGATATATCTATGGTTATTACGGGAAGCGAGGGAAGAGATTGCTGCACCTTTGGTGATGATCTTTGCGTCCTCACTGGCCACAGGAGTATTCCTGGATGATTGGAGGGTGACAAATGTTGATCCTTTGTCCAAGAAAGGAAGTAGGGTTGACCCTGGGAATTACAGACCAGTGAGTCTCACTTCAGTGATGGGCAAATTACTGGAGAAGATTCTTAGAGACAGGATTTATGGGCATTTAGAGAAGCATAGGCTGATGAGGGACAGTCAGCATGGCTTTGTGAGGGGCAGGTTGTGCCTCACGAGCCTGATTGAATTCTTTGAGGATGTGACAAAGCACATTGATGAAGGTAGCGCAGTTGATGTGGTGTACATGGATTTTAGTAAGGCATTTGATAAGGTTCCTCATGGAAGGCATGGGATCCAGGGAAACTTGGCTGTGTGGATTCAGAATTGGCTCACCCATAGAAGACAGAGGGTGGTGGTAGATGGAGCGTATTCTGCCTGGAGGTCAGTGACCAGTGGTGTTCTGCAGGGATCTGTTCTGGGACCCCTGCTCTTTGTGATTTTTATAAATGACTTGGATGAGGATGTGGAAGGGTGGGTTAGTAAGTTTGCTGATGATACAAAGGTTGCTGTAGATTACAACAGGATATTGATAGAATGCAGAGCTGGGCTGAGAAGTGGCAGATGGAGCTCAACCAGGATAAGTGTGAAGTGATACACTTTAGGAGATCAAATTTGAAGGTAGAATACAAGGTGAATGGCAGGACTCTTAGCAGTGTGGAGGAACAGAGGGATTTTGGTGTCCATGTCCATAGATCCCTCAAGGTTGCCACGCAGGTTGATCGGGTTGTTAAGAAGGCGTATGGGTGTGTTGGCCTTCATTAGCTGGGGTATTGATTTCAAGAGCCACGAGGTGATGTTGCAGCTCTATAGAACTCTGATCAGACCACACTTGGAGTATTGTGTTCAATTCTGGTCACCTCATTATAGAAGAGATATGGAAGCTTTAGAGAGGGTGCAGAGGAGATTTACCAGGATGTTGCCTGGATTGGAGAGCATGTCTTATGAGGATAGGTTGAGCGAGCTAGGGCTTTTCTCTTTGGAGCAAAGGAGGATGAGAGGTGACTTGATAGAGGTGTACAAGATGATAAGAGGCATAGATCGAGTGGACAGTCAGAGACTTTTCCCAGGGTGACAATGGCTAACACGAGGGGCATAATCTTAAGGTGATTGGAGGAAGGTATAAGGGGGATGTCAGGGGTAAGTTTTTTTACACAGAGAGTGGTGGGTGTGTGGAACGCACTACCGGCAGAGGTTGTGGGGCAGATACTTTAGGGACATTTAAGAGATTCATAGATAGCCACATGAATGATAGAGAAATGGAGGGCTACGTGGGAGGGAAGGGTTAGCTAGATCTTAGAGCAGGATAAAATGTCAGCACAACATTGTGGGCCGAAGGGCCTGTACTGTGCTGTAGTGTTCTGTGTTCTATGAACTAATTTGCTTTACCTGGCAGTGCGCTCGTGTGGGGGAATGTTTCTTAACAGAGAGAACATAGAGAGAGGAAACTCAATGGAGCCTGTGTCCCTTCAGCTGTTCCCTCACTTTAGAACGTCTCTTTTTCCCCTCTGCTGTTGAGACTTCCTGTCACAGTGCTGAGGTGGTGTCTGGACCATGTAGGTGCTTTTTATCCAGAGCTTCACACTGCTGGTGTGTTTTCCATTGAAAAGACTGAGTGAATTAGTGTAAAAAGCTCAGAAGATGATGTCCCTTTGGAAACTAAACCTGTTAAACTTGTTTTTCAGCCTAAAGAAGGAAGAGGTTGGACGTTGAACAGTGCTGGCTATCTCTTAGGCCCCAGTGAGTACCAGTCACCATAGTGCCTGGCCTCGGCCATCCTCCCACGCTGCAAGGGCAGCACGGACTGCTCAGTAATGAGGTCTTCATTGATGAAGAGGAAAGGGAAAAGTTGAAGTTTGCAGCATTTATTGTGTCTTTGGAACATTCCAAAGTATTTCACAATCTAAAATCTTCACTTTGAAATATTGTCACAAGTAAAATGCATTGGACCCAAAGATGAGGAGGGAACTTTCCATGTATGTACGTCATCAAAACATCATGAAGAGTTACAGATAATAATCAAGAGTCGATTTGGCCTTTGTACCTGGGCAGGCCACACTGGCACAGTGAGAAGTGCTGCTGCTTCCAGAGATCCCAGTTCAATCCTGACCACAGGTGCTGTCTGTGTGCAGTTTGCACGTTCTCCTTCTGGGATTCCTCCAGTTTACGCCCAGATCCCCAAAAAGTGCGGGTTGGTTGGATAATCGGCCACTGCAAATTTTCCCTAGTGTAGGTGAGTTGGAGAATCTGGGGAGATTTGGTATCGGTTTATCATTGGCACATGGACCAATGAAATGGAGATGTCGATCAGTTCGGGAAGTGGGCCGAGGAGTGGCAAATGCAGTTCAATACAGATAAGTGTAGGTGATGCATTTTGGAAAGACTTATACTGTGAATGGTAGGGCACTAGGGATGTAATGGAACAGAGGAACCAAGGAGTACAAGTGTATAGTTCCTTGAAAGTGGCATCACAGGAAGACAGGGTGGTGAAAAAGGCATTTAGCACACTGACCTTCATCAGTCAGGACACTGAGTATAGGAGTTGGGACATTATGTTGCAGCTGTATAAATCACTGGTGAGGCCGCACTTGTACTGTGTATGGTTTCAGTCACCGTGTTGTAGGAAAGACGTGGTTAAACTGGACAGAGTGCAGAGAAGATTTACGAGGATATTGCCAGGACTCGAGGGCCTGAGTTATAGGGAGAGGTTGGCCAGGCTGGGTCTTTATTCCTTGGAACGTAGGAGAATGAGGGGCGACCTTATAGAAATGTTTAAAATTATAAGAGGCGTAGATAAGGTGGACGGTAACAGTCTTTTCCCCAGGGTAGGGGAGTCCAAACCTAGGGGGCACAGGTTTAGGGTGAGAGGGGAAAGATTTAAGAGGGACCTGAGGGCAACTTTCTCATGCAGAGGGTGGGGAGTATATGGAACAAGCTGCCAGAGGAAGTGGGTGAGACAGGATCATTTAAGAAGCACTTGGATAGGTAGATAGAGGGGTGGGGCTTAGAGGGATATGGGCCAAATGCGGGAACATAAGAAATAGGAGCAGGACGAGGCCGCCTGGCCCGTCGAGCCTGCTCCGCCATTCAATAAGATCATGGCTGATCTGGCCGTGGACTCAGATCCACCTGCCTGCCTTTTCCTCATATCCCTTAATTCCCCTACTATGCAAAAATCTATCTGTGTCTTAAATATATTTAATGAGGGAGCCTCTACTGCTTCCCTGGGCAGAGCATTCCACAGATTCGCTTCTCTCTGGGAAAAGCAGTTTCTCCTCATCTCCGTCCTAAATCTATTCCCCCAAATCTTGAGGCTATGTCCCCTTGTTCTAGTCTCACCTACCAGCGGAAACAACCTTCCTGCCTCTATCTTACCTATCCCTTTCATAATTTTATATGTTTCTATAAGATCCCCTCTCATTCTTCTGAATTCCAGTGAGTATACTCCCGGACAACCCCCTCATCTCTGGAATCAACCTGGTGAACCTCCTCTGCACCATCTCCAAAGCCAGTACGTCCTTCCTCAAGTAAGGAGACCAGAACTGCACGCAGTACTCCAGGTGCGGCCTCACCAGTACCCTGTACAGTTGCAGCATAGCCCCCCTGCTCTCAAATTCAATCCCTCCAGCAATGAAGGCCAACGTTCCATTTGCCTTCTTGATAACCTGTTGCACCTGCAAACCAACCTTTTGACAAGCACTGCCAAGTCCCTCTGCACAACAGCATTTTTCACCATTTAAATAATAATCTGATCTTCTACTTTTCCTTCCAAAGTGGATGACGTCACATTTCCCAGCATTCCCACTCCATCTGCCAGACCCTTGCCCACTCACTGAACCGATCTATATCTCTCTGCAGACTCTCTGCATCCTCTGCACAATATGCTTTTCCACTCAATTTTGTATCATCAGCAAACTTAGACACGCTGCACTCAGTCCCCTCTTCCAAATCGTTAATGTATATCGTGAACAGTTGCAGGCCCAGCACCGACCCCTGCGGCACCTCGCTCACCACTGATTGCCAACCAGAGAAACACCAATTCATAGAAACATAGAAAAACTACAGCACAATTCAGGCCCTTTGGCCCACAAAGCTGTGCCGAACATGTCCCTAACCCTAGAAATTACTAGGCTTACCCATAGCCCTCTATCTTTCTCAGCTCCATGTACCTATCCAACAGTCTCTTGAAAGACCCTATCGTATCCGCCTCCACCACCGTTGCCGGCAGCCCATTCCACGCACTCACCACTCTCTGAGTAAAAAACTTACCCCTGACATCTCCTCTATACCTACTCCCCAGCACCTTAAACCTATATCCTCTTGTGGCCACCATTTCAGCCCTGGGGAAAAGCCTCTGACTATCTACCCTATCAATACCTCTCATCATCTTATACACCTCTATCAGGTCCCCCTCATCCTCCGTCTCTCCAAGGAGAAAAGGCCGAGTTCCCTCAACCTGCTTTCGTAAGGCATGCTCAGCATTCCAGGCAGCATCCTTTTAAATCTCCTCTGCACCCTTTCTATGGCTTCCACATCCTTCTTGTAGTGAGGCGACCAGAACTGAGCACAATACTCCAAGTGGGGTCTGACCAGGGACCTATATAGCTGCGACAATACCTCCCGGCTCCTAAATTCAATTCCCCCATTGATGAAGGACAATACACCATATGCCTTCTTAACCACAGAGTCAACCTGCACAGCCGCTTTGAGCGTCCTATGGACTCGGACCCCAAGATCCCTCTGATCCTCCACATTGCCATGAGTCCTACCATTAATACTATATTCCGCCATCATATTTGACCTACCAAAGTGAACTACTTCACACTTATCTGGGTTGAACTGTATCTGCCACTTCTCGGCCCAACTTTGCATCCTATCTATAACCTCTGTCCTTCTGTAACCTCTGACAGCCCTCCAAACTATCCGCAACACCCCCAACCTTCGTGTCGTCTGCAAACTTACTAACCCACCCCTCCACTTCCTCATCCAGGTCGTTTATAAAAATCACAAAGAGTAAGGGTCCCAGTACAGATCCCTGAGGTACACCACTGTTCACCGACCTCCACGCAGAATACGACACTTCAACAACCACTCTTTGCCTTCTGTGGGCCAGCCAGTTCTGGATCCACATTGCAATGTCCCCTTGGATCCCATGCCTCCTTACTTTCTCAATAAGCCTCACATGGAGTACCTTAACAAACGCCTTGCTGAAATCCATACACACTACATCTACTGCTCTCCCTTCATCGATGTGTTTAGTCACATCCTCAAAAAATTCAATCAGGCTCGTAAGGCAGGACCTGCCCTTGACAAAGCCATGCTGACTATTCCTAATCATATTATACCTCTCCAAATAAATCCTGCCTCTCAGGATCTTCTCCATCAGCTTACCAACCACTGAGGTGAGACTCACCGGTCTATAATTTCCTGGGCTATCCCTGCTCTCTTTCTTGAATAAGGGAACAACATCCGCAACCCTCCAATCTTCCAGAACCTCTCCAGTCTCCATCGACGACACAAACCTCATTGTCAGAGGCTCCTCAATCTCTTCCCTCGCCTCCCACAGCAGCCTGGGGTACATCTCATCTTATCCAGCGATGCTTTCCAAAAGTTTCAGTGCCTCCTCTTTCCTAATATCTACATGCTCAAGCTTTTCATGCCGCTGCAAGTCCCCACTACAATCCCCCAGATCCTTTCCCATAGTGAATACTGACGTAAAGTATTCATTAAGTACCTCAGCTATTTCTTCCGGATCCATACACACTTTCCCACTGCTGCACTTGATAGGTGCTATTCTTTCACATCTTATCCTCTTGCTCTTCACATACTTGTAGAACGCCTTGGGATTTTCCTTAATCCTGCCCTCCAAGGCCTTCTCATGCCCCCTTCTGGCTGTCCTAATCTCCTTCTTAAGCTCCTTCCTATTAGCCTTATACTCTCCCAGATCTCTAACATTACCTAGCTCTCTGGACCTTTTGTAAGTTTTTCTTTTCCTTTTGACTAGATTTATTATAGCCTTTGTACACCATGGTTCCTGTATCCTCTCATGACTTCCCTGTCTCATTGGAACATGCCTATTCAGAACTCCACACAAACATCCCCTGAATATTTGCCACATATCTTCCGTAATTTTCCCTGAGAACATCTGTTCCCAATCTAATCTTCCAATTTCCCGCCTGAGAGGCTCAGAATTCCCTTTACTCCAAGTAAACGCCTTTCTGGCCTGTCTGTTCCTATCTCTCTCCAGTGCTAACGTAAAGGAGATAGAATTATGATCACTATCACCAAAATGTTCACCCACTGAGAGATCTGACACCTGACCAGGATCATTTCCTAATAACAAATCAAGCACAGCCTCTCCTCTTGTAGGCCTATCTACATATTGTGTCAAGACTCCTTCCTGAACACACCTAACAAACTCCACCCCATCTAAACCCCTCACTGTCTGGAGATGCCAATCGATGTTTGGGAAATTAAAATCCCCCATCACAACAATTCTGTTATTCTCACACCTTTCTAGGATCTGCTTCCCTATCTGCTCCTCAATAACCCTATCACTATTGGCAGCCTATAAAAAACACCCAGTAAAGTTATTGACCCCTTCCTGTTCCTAACCTCCACCCACAGAGACTCCGTACACAGTCCCTCCACGACGTCCACCTTTTCTGCAGCCGTGACACTATCTCTGATCAACAGTGCCACTCCCCCACCTCTCCTGCCTCCCTCCCTGTCCTTCCTGAAACATCTAAAACCCGGCACCTGAAGCAACCATTCCAGCCCCGGAGCCATCCAAGTCTCCGTAATGGCCACCACATCATAGCTCCAAGTATTGATCCAAGCTCTAAGCTCATCTGCCTTGTTCACAATACTCCTTGCGTTAAAATAGACACATCTCAAACCTGTCTGAGCACGTCCCTTCTCTGTCACCTGCCTATCGTACCTACTACTAGCTTTCTCTATTTGAGAGCCAAACACCTCTTCCCCAGTCTCTCCAGTTCGGATCCCACCCCCCAACAATTCTAGTTTAAACTGTCCCCAGTAGCCTTAGCAAACCTCCCCGCCAGGATATTGGTCCCCCTGGGTGCAACCCGTCCTCTTTGAACAGGTCATACCTGCCCCAAAAGAGGCCCCACTGATCCAGAAAACTGAATCCCTTCTCCTTACTCCAATCCCTCAGCCACGCATTTAACCTCCTCCTCAATCTGTTCCTATACCCACTGTCGCTTAGCACAGGCAGTAATCAGGAAATTACTACCTTTGAGGTCCTGCTTCTCAACTTCCTTCCTAATTCTCTATAGTCTCTTTTCAGGACCTCATTCCTTTCCCTACCTATGTCGTAGGTACCAATATGTACCACGACCTCTGGCTGTTCTCCCTCCCCCTTCAGGATATCTTGGACACGATCTGAAACATCTCAGACCCTGGCACTTGGGAGGCAAACTACCTTCTGAGTTTCTTTCCTGTGTCCACAGAATCGCTTGTCTGCCCACCTAACTATAGAGTCCCCTATCACTAGTGCCCTCTTCTCTCCTTCCCTACCCACCTGAGCCACAGGGACGGGCTCTGTGCCAGAGACACTGCCACTGTTGCTTCCCCCAGGTAGGCTGTCTCCCCCAACAGGACCACTTATTGTCAAGGGGTACAGCCACAGGGGTACTCTCTTGTACCTGACTCTTCCCCTTCCCCTTCCCCCTCCTGACTGTGACCCACTTGCCTGACTCCCGTGGTCCTCTCTATCATCTCCTCACTCTCCCTGACCAGACGAAGGTCATCGAGCTGCACCTCCATTTCCCTAACAGGGTCCCTCAGGAGCTGCAGCTCGACACACCGGGCGCAGACGTAGCCTTCCTGGAGGCAGGGAGACTCCGGGAACTCCCACATCTGACACTGAGTACAGGATACACCCTCATACTGCTTCCTTAACTCGTCACCTACCTTTCCCTGCCCCTTTACACCGAAGCCCCTTGAGCCAAAGCCCAAAACACTCTGCTCCCTCTCACTCCGCTGCCCGCCCCGACGCTGCCCGCTGGATATGGCGGTTGGCTTTTTAAACTGCCCGCGCCTTACCTGCTGACGTCACGCGCCTGCGCAGTCCAGTCCCCACTATTCCCAATTAAAACTTATATAAAACTTATAAAAAAGAACCTTATAACACTAAACCTTACTGTAAAAACCCTATACAAAAAAAAAGAAAAACTTATCTGTCCCGAAGTCCCGACATCTGCTGAAGTGAAACCCACGAAACCTCATCCCAACTCTCTGCCGCCTATTGGTTAACCAATCCTCTATCCATGCTAATACGTTACCCCCAACTCCATGTATCCTTACCTCTTTTATGCGGCAACTTGTTCAACACCTTCTGGAAATCCAAGTATACAACATTCACCTGTTCCCCTCTATCCACTGCGCTCATTATATCATCAAAGAACTCCAGTAAGTTTATTAAACAGGACCTGCCCTTCCTGAATCCATGCTGTGTCTGCCTGATGGAACCACTTCTATCCAGAAGTCTCGCTATTTCTTCCTTAATGACAGCTTCAAGCATTTTCCCGACTACAGATGTTAAGCTCACTGGCCTCTAGTTACCTGCCTTTTGCCGATGTCCTTTTTTAAACAGTGGCATGATATTCACTGTCTCCCAATCTGCTGGGACCCGCCCAGAGTCCAGAGAATTTTGGTAAATTATCACAAACGCCTCTGCTATAGCTTCCACCACTTCTTTCAGTACCTTGGGATGCATCCCATCAGGACCAGGGGACTTGTCTACCTTTAGCCCCACTAGGAAATTGAGACTAGCTAGCTGGGCACCGTGGTTGGCATGGACTGGTTGGGCCGAAGGGCCTGTATCCTTGTATTGTTCTATGACTCTCTGAAAGGCGTTTGTTTGCATGCCATCCAGACAGATTCTGCCAGATGTGATTACATCAAGGTAGTAAAAAAAAGATTGGAGTGTTGAACTGAGATTTAAAAGAGTAGGACAATTTGAGTAAATGTAATGAATGGATCTGTTGAAGCTGCAGGGTCACCACAAGATTTAATACAAATGCGGGGAGAATAAAATGGGATTAGTCAAGGAATGGTGTAATGGGTACAAGGATTGCTTGGGACTCGATGGGCTGAGGGCCACTTTCTCTGCTGTTTAACTCCAGCAGATGTATGCTACCATTTTCCAAAGCCTTGATTAAACCCCAACTACAGTGTGACGACCAGCATGACACCTGACTTCAGGAGTTACATTGGGAAGGATTATACAAACTGGGATGTTTTCCCTGGAGCTTTGCTGGTTCGACTGAAGTTTTCTTCATATTAAGGGCAACCAGTGGGGTGGTGGGGAGACTATTTCCTCTGGATCAGGAATCTGACAAAGGAGAAAAGTCTAAAAGTGAGAGCCAAACCTTTCAGAATGTTTGGAATATTCCTTTCTGATTTGACATTGGAGGCTGAGGGACAACCTGGTGGAGGTTTATAAAATTATGAGAGGCAGAGATAGAGTAAATAGTCAGAGTCTCTCTCCCAGGGTGAAATGCCCAGTACTAGAGGGCATAGGCTTAAGGTGAGATGGGAAAGTTTAAAGGATATGTGCGGGGTGAGTTGTTTTACAGAGACCTGGAACACACAGCCAGGGGAGGTGGTGGAGGCAGATACCAGAGCAACGGTTAAGAGGCATTGAGACAGACACAGGACCAGTCAGGGGATGGAGGGATACTGACCACCTCTGCCCGCTCCCCCCTCTCATCACCCCCTCTCAACTCACCCCCTCCTCACTATTTCTTCACATGACCCCCTCCACATCGCCCCCTCCACATCACCCCCTCCACATCACTCCCTCCACATCGCCCCCTCCACATCACCCCCTCCACATCACCCCCTCCACATCACTCCCTCCACATCACCCCCTACACATCACCCCCTCCACATCACCCCCTACACATCGCCCCCTCCACATCACCCCCTCCACATCACTCCCTCCACATCGCCCCCTCCACACCATGACTTTGCTCACTACCACCTGCTCCCTCACACCCACTCTGATCACTTCCTTCTCACTCCCACTCCCTGCCCCATCTCACTGGTTGGAGGAGGAGACCCACATTTCAGTGCCTTTCAACGTTGCCCGACTTCCCTGGATTGCTTTAAGTACTTTTGGGCTGCAGTCAGTTACTGGCCAGTCCAGTGTCACCGTACAGGACACAGAAGTGACTGCCGCACATCGCTCAGTGAAGTAACACTGGTGTTTGAGTTCGGTGCCGGTGCCCATTACCAGTGACCCCAGTGTCGTTGTTGGTGCCTGTTACCGATGACACCGGTACCGGCCTGTTGTTGGGCATGATCTGAGCTGCCTGTGTCCTCTCTCTTCAGATGCCGCGATCAACAAGCCCGGGTTCGCTGGAAAAAGAGCGGTGTTTGGTGACCAGTACAGCTCGGATGGTGCGGGTTCCAGTGAGGATCCTTTCAGTACTTTGGGTAAAACTGTGAACGTCAGGGTGATCTGTGGTGTGTCCACACCGGCACTCGCAATTAGAGGCCATCCCATCCTTGTGGGGTATGGGTGGGGTGTGGGTGGGTGGGATGTGTTCAATAGGGGGATTGGGTGAGGTGTTGATGGAGGATGTGTGGGAGGGATGGGTGGGGGTTGGTTGGGGGTGGGAGCAGTGGGTGCTCTGGGGTGGGAGTGAGGTGGGTTTGGAGGGTGGTGTGTGGTTGGGATGGGTGTGAGTGGTAGGTGGGGTAGATTTGGGGTGATGGTGGGCTGGATGGGTGCAGCAGCTGGTTCCAATTCTCTCAGGCAATGTTCTGGATTCTCCTGCAGGAGATGCCCTTCAGGCGCTGACTGACATCCTGGCCTACTCACGCCTGGCAGGTGGGTGCAGAGGATGCGCGGCTGAGGAGGGAGTTCCGGGCAGAGGTGCCAGAGGAGAGGCTGCCACCAGCTCCATGTCATGTTGAGACTTTTCAGAGCTGCATGTGGCTCCCTGGCTGTAGTGGGTGGGACGCCTCAGGATTGGGGTGAAGTGGGTGGGACATCCCACGGCTGGTGTGTAGTGGGTGGGACTCTCAGGGTTGGGGTGTAGTGGGTGGGACATCCCAGGGTTGGGGTGTAGTGGGTGGGATGTTCTGGGGTTGGGGTGTAGTGGGTGGGATCTCCCAGGGTTGGGGTCTAGTGGGTGGGATGTCCCAGGGTTGGGGTGTAGTGGGTGGGATGTCCTGGGGTTGGGGTGTAGTGGGTGGGACTCCCAGGGTTGAGGTTTAGTGGGTGGGACCTCCCAGGGTTGGGGTCTAGTGGGTGGGACGCCCCAGGGTTGGGGTGTAGTTTGCTGGCAGTGAAACATTCTGGTCAAACAGGCTCCAGGGCTGGGACATTTGCCTCGGTCTGCATGGGAACGGGACATGCCTGGAACTTGGGGTCCCCCAGCGCAGAAATAACCTGCATCAGCTCAGACAAATTCAGGCAGAACAGATGTGGTCAGGCCGCTGGTTCCAGTGACATCTCCCAGGGAGGGCGGTTCGAGGAGAGCTCCCGGCAGAAGCAGTGGTTTGGAGAGGGGTGAAGGGGTTTGGAGGGGGGTGAAGGGGTTTGGAGGAGGGTGGGGAGGGGGGGAGGTGAAGGATGGGAGGAGGTTGGATGAGATTTGCAGAGGACCAGAGCATTGGTCAGGGGGCCGGTCTGTCACAGGGCCACAGGTTGGTAGAGACAGCTGGTGGGCCTTGGATGGGCCCCCCTCTTGCAGGGAACCTGTACACCGACCCACAGCAGCTCATTCATCACCTCCCCACCTCTTCCCAGCTGCCGTGTTCCCCCAGACACAAGAAATCCACTCCCGGTCAGTGACCAGGTCTGCAACCTCAGTTTCAGTGGTGGTGGGAGTGCAGTTATCTGCTGAGACCGTTGATCAGTGTGAGGGACAGTCCTTAATGTTACAGAGCTGACAGTTTGTAATTGCTGAAAACCTGCTCACCTTTACGGGGTGGAATAGCTGATGGGAAAGGGATTTGCTGCTGCTAAAATGTTTCATGCTTTCTGCTGGTTTTCACAGGAGCCCGTGTCCTGGGTAACTTGGGCCATGCGCTCACAGAGCAGACGCAAGATGCCTGACCTGGGCGCACCCTCCTGGACTCCTGCCGATCTCCTCGAGAGACAGAGACAAGGCCTTGAGATGATTTAACTGGAATAAAAGCTGCTAAAATGTCTTGCTAATAAAGTCAAGCAAAGAAAGAAGCACCTTTCCCGTCTTTGTGTCTTAGCCTGAGTATCTCTAGACAACCAGAGGTTAAACCTGCTCCGTAATGCAGACCCACAGTGGAGACCAGGCAGGCGAGGGTTGCTGTGAGAGTGAAGGTGATTGTGCTTCCCGCCCCAGACTCCTGCAGTGTCACATCAGTTCCTGCGGGAATCCAGCTCTGCTCTTATTTCAGCAATTTCTTCCATTTTTCATCGGCTTTGGTTCTGAAGGCGAACTTGCACATGACCCATGTATTTAATTTCTGCTATTTTCAACCAGATTGCACACTCCTGCTCTTGCAATTTTGTTTCCTTTTCTGTTCCATAGACTCCTTATTACCCCTCTGCTCCCCCCTGCACTTCAGGTCAAAAACACCAGCTTCCTCCAGTCGCTCAAATCTGACACCAGACTTTAGGGATCAGCCTACGACCCTCCTGCTCCAGTGTTGGGATATCTCCCGTCTGCCTCAGATCCAGGGGATAACGATATCCCAGTGAGAGTATCAGGAGGGTTGGAACACTTCTGTGGGGCTGGGACTGGAGTACAGGGAATCCAGGCCGGGGGGTCAGAGCTGCTGCACAGATGGGAGTCATGGTGACAAGTGGACAGACGGTGTAATGGACAGATTGGAGCCAACAATCAATGTAATGGACAGATTGGAGCCAGCAGTTGGAGTGCCACAGGGCAGAGTGCACACAGATCACTGGAACAGATGAACAGTGAGACAGACACTGGAGCGCTTCCTGGGTGAAGTGGAAGATGGTTCAATCACTTGCTTTCCATTTCCAGTATCTGGAATCTGATCCAGTCTAGAGGGGTGGGATTGCTGTGCCCTTGTGTGCTGGGTCTATGGATCCTGATGTAATGACTTTGGGTGGATTTATTCCAGTTCCTCCTGAGCTCACAGTGGAGATCTCTCTTTCTCGGTGCCAAGGGTGGGTGCAGGTAACGCAAGGGTGCAGTAGGTTTATCTCCTTGCAACTGATGCACAATGTGAGGATGGAGTGCCTTCCCGTGTTCTGTATTCCTCCTTGGAGTACTTGGAAGAATATTGTAAAGGGAACTTTCACAGCATCAAATCCATCTGGAAATGCCATTCCAAGCCTGATGGAGCAATGTACGAAAATGAGGCACTGCATCTTGGTCCAGCATTTACACCATCAGCAGCCTTGCTGTCTCTGTTTCATATTTAAACTAATCCATCTCTTGCTTTTAGCCTTTCAAGAGCTTGCTGCTTCTCAGAGTAGATGCAAGTGTTGGGATGGGGTGTGGGCAACGCAACACAGCTGAAGAGCAACGAGCAACTCACAGGGCACTGCTTGTACCAGTTGCTGGTGGTCCCTGGGAATTGAGGATGATGTGTCCACCCTCAGCCGCACACAACTGCTCAGCATCCGTGCTCTTGCCTTCCCACGGGCATTACAGACACAAACCAAAAATGTTCCAATCCCGGAAACAGAGTCAACAAATAATGGTTATCTGGGTCCGAGTAACAGTGTCACCATACAGCGGAATATGGATCAATTGCAGATATGGGCAGAGAATGACAGATGGAGTTTAATCCAGCCGATTGTGAGGTGTTGCATTTTGGGAGATCAAATGTAAACGGACAGTACACTGTTAATGGTAAGACCCTTAACCACGTTGATGGACAGAGGGATCTTGGGGTCCAGGTCCATAGCTGCACAGATTGATAGGGTAGTAAAGAAGGCATATGGTACGCTTGCCTTTATTAGTTGAGGCATTGAGTTCTAGAGTTGGGAAGTTGCAGCTTTATAAAACTCTGGTTAGGCCTCATCTGGAGTATTGCATTCAGTTCTGGTCCCCCACTATAGGAAGGATGTGGAGGCTCTGGAGGGGTGCAGAAAAGGTTTCACAGGATGCTGCCTGGATTAAAGATCATGACCTATAAGAAGAGGTTGGCTCTTAGCTAGACACATGAATGTGCAGAGATTGCAGGGGTATGGACATCATGTAGGCAGAAGGGATTAGTTTAGATCGGTGTTTAATTACTAGTTTCATTATTTCGGCACAACATTGTGGGCCAAAGGGCCTGTTCCTGTGCTGTACTGTTCTAGGTTTTATGTAACCATGCCTTGTACATTCACATCCCAACTGTTTATATAAATGACAACCAACGATGGGCCCAGCACCGACCCCTGAGGCACACCACTGGTCACGGGCCTCCAGTCCGTGAAACAACCTTCTACCATCACCCGCTGCTTCCTACCATCAAGCCAATTACGAATTCAATTAGCCAGCTCTCCCTGGATCCCATCCGATCCGAGGATATAGTTCCTTGAAAGTGGCGACAAAGATAGACAAGGTGGTGAAGACGGCATATGGCACCCGTCCCCCCAGCCCCCTGTTGCCCACTTACCTTCTTATCCCCCACCTGGTTCCACCTGCCTTTCACCTACGCACTCAATCCAGTGGGTCCCCCGTGCATTGCCCCACTGTTCCCATCTACTTAGTGAGTACTTCACAGCGGTACTCGCCAAGGGGAAGGACAAGGTTGACGGGGTTGATCAGTATGTTGATATTGAGGAGATGTATTGAAATCTCCTATTGGAGGAGGTGCCTTGAAAAACATTAAGGTGGATAAGTCTCCAGGTTCTGATGGAATTTATCCCAGGATACTGAGGGAAGCAAGGGAGGAGATTGCTGGGGCCTTGACAGAGATCTTTTTGTCCTCTTTAGCCACAGGTGAGGTGCCAGAGACTGACAACAGCTGTTGTGAGAAATCCACATGACTGTCACGTGACAGTAACGACACTGATCCCTGCTGACCGGAGGACAGCATTGCTCCTCTGATCGGAAGTGATACTACTGTTAATCAAGGTGCGGCTCCACCCACCCCTCTCACACCTCTCAGGTGTGAGAGTACCTTTTGCCTCTGAACTTGCCTGACCAGTACCCTTTGCCTCTGAACCTGCCTGACCATTGGCTGTGGCAAGAACCTTTATCTTTGACTCCCACAACATTGGCTCGTTTAAATCACAACAGTGAGGCTCCACCCAGCCTCCTAGCACCATAAAAAGGGCTGCATCCACTAGCCCTCCCTCTTTAGATAACCCCAGGAGTAGTGAGACAATGCTGCAGAGATCATTGGTAAGAGTGCATCACCACATGGTCAGGGAGCATTTCACTCAGACTCAGGGAGCGTTAAGGGCCAATGCTAGTGTGGGACAGGCATTGAAGTGTTATATCCTGAAGTTGTACATTGTTATTGTGTGCTTGTTTGTATCAGTGTGTGTGTGTGTGTGTGAGTGTACCTTACCCCAATTGCAATCCCCTCTTGTGTTCGTGGTATCCTGTGTGTGAGTGAGCGTGTGTCTGTTCCCATCCATTCTGTCCCACGTTTGCCTTTGTGATTAAACTAATTTTGGTCTACAAAGCTCGTGTCCATAGTCCTTGATCCTTAAGACAGTAAAAGAACGATTTCACACAACACTAGCCAATGTTGTTGTTTTGTCTAAGAAGAGCAACGGGGATAATCCAGGAAATTATTGGAGAAGATTCCTATGGACAGGATTTACTCGCATTTGGAAAAGTGTGGACTTTTTCGGGATAGTCAGCACGGCTTTGTATGGGGAGGTCACGTCTCACCAACTTGCTCAAGGTTTTTGAGGAACTGACAAAGCAGGAGAGTGGATAACTTCAGTGAGGCATTTGACCAGGTCCCTCAGGGTAGTAAGTTTGCAAACAACACTAAAGTTGGGGGAGTTGTGGATGGTGGGAAGGTTGTCAAAGGATACAGCAGGATATCGATCAGTTGGAAATGTGAAGGAGAAATGGCAGATGGAGTTTAATCCAGACAAGTGTAAGGTGCTGCATTTTGGGAGGTCAAACATAAGGGGAAAATGTACAGTAAATGGCAGGATGCTTAACAGCACTGATGTACAGAGGGGTCTTGGGGTCCACAGTTCCGTGAAAGTGGCAACACAGGTGGATAGGGTGGTAAAGGCAGCGTAAGGCATGCTTGCCTTCTTCAGCTGAGGCGTTGTGTATAAAGCTGTCAGTCACATTGCAGCTGTGTAAAACCTTGGTTGGGCCACACTTGGAGAATTGTGTGAAGTTCTGGTCACTTTACAGGAAGGATGTGGAGTGAGTGCAGACCAGGTTCACCAGGACGTTGCCTTGATTGAAGTGCATTAGCTGCAAGGAGAGGTTGGACTAACTCGGATTGTCTTCTCTGGAGTGTTGGAGGCTGAGGGGCAGCCTGACATAAAGGTATGAGGGACATAGACAGGGAAGATAGGTGGTCTTTTCCCCCCGAGATAGAAATGCCAAACACAAGAGGGCAAAGCTTCCAGGTGAGAGTGGGGAGGTTAAGGGAGATTTACACAGTGTGGTAGGTGCCTGGAACGTGCTACCAGGGAGGTGGTTAAGCAGATGATTAAGAGGCCTTTACACAGGCAGATAAACAGGCGGGGAATGGAGGGATTGGATTACGTGCAGGCAGGTGGGATTGGTTAGATTGGCATCATGGTCAGTGCAGACATGATGGGCCGAAGGGCCTGTTCCTGTTCTGTGTTTGTGCCTTTTGTGCCTCTCAAAGGGCTTCGGGAGAAAGGAACGTTACATCTGAAAACTTCTCGACAGAGTACGTGCCTGTTATAAAAAGCCAAGTGTAGGATGTGTGTGGGGGGGGAGGGGGGAAGGGTGCAGTGTTGAGTGAGGTTACCAGGCTTTCTCTCACAGAAACTGTACAGCAATTCCTCCCCTCTGTAAAATGGCTTTGAACAATTGCACTGGGTTCCAGGTGAGGGGAGGGGAAGGGGTGGGCCTTTGTTACAACTGAGTGAGCTGACAGGGGGATTAAAGGCACCGTCTGCCTCAGTGCCACCCGACACATCACCCAGGGAGCGAGTCGCACATTGACTCGTCTCTGGCACCAACTGAAGGCACCGAGCTCGGGGTCCATCAGCCAGCCTCCTTCACTCCGACACTCTTCCTCTGGGGTCTCTGCCCACTGGCATCCATCGGACAAGGAGTCGAGCAGAAGTGGTCACCGTCCAACACATCCACAGGAGGAAACTGTAAGCTTCATGTTGCTGGGACTTTGTCATTTCAGAAAAGTGATCTGTTTGTAATTTTATATTTGTTGTCAGAATCCTGACCAGTTAGCCAGTGACATGCAACCAGTGTAATTAGTAGATAGTGGATCAGTGGGCCATTGTTAGTTAGTTGGCCGTTAAACCAACAGACAGTTAATTAGTCACGCTTAACTGACAATAATTAAGTAACATTTGGGCAATTTAACAAGCTGATTTTTGACTTTTATTGATTAATTAGCATCATTAACAGGGTCAATTAACCAAAGTTAGCAAAAAATGAACCCAGTACCGGTTAAATCACGGTTACCTGTGCCAAATAACCACTAGGAACTTGATTGATTGATTGATTGATTAATTAATTAATTAGTTGGATGTTAACCATTGAGCTGTATTAACTAGTGAGCAGTGAACCAAAAATAAATGACCAGCAGAAATCAATTAACGGACAATCAAGTCACAGTTAACCAGAGGTGATTAATTAGTGGGTGACTGGCAACTAATCAAGCAGCAGTTAATTAGGATAAACTAGTGATAGTTAACTAACAGGCAAATAATACAGTAATAACCAATAGCTGTTAACTAATGGTCACTTAGTCAGTGGCAGCACCCTTCCCCCCCCCCCCCCCCCCCCCATAATGTTGTTAAACCAGGAAAATGTTAGCAGGCATTAATTAATGAGCAGTTAATAACCATGCAGTGAACCAGCAAGTTGATGGGTATTTGTTGCAGTTAATTAGTGGGCTGTGAGGTGCTGGTTCAGGCACGAGCTGCAGTGACTGAGGTTGTGAGATTACTGCCTGGTTCTGTTGCACATTATTGCAGAGCTTCCTCCATTGGCAGGCTCACGGTCGGCAGGCTCACGGTCGGCAGGCTCACGGTCGGCAGGCTCACAGTCGGCAGGGTTACAGTGGATGCAACAGGCTCAGGATTTAACTCCGGTGGAGTTTGTGTTCAAATGTTTTCCGGCTCTTGGGAATAAGAAAAAAAGAGTTAAACTGTGGATACGCTCAGGGATCAGAAAGGGCAGAAGCAGCAGTGGGTCGTGGATCTGTGATGAGTAACCCTGGGGAGAGAAACCTCCCCCATCCCAACGTACCATCTCCCTCGTTCAGGTACCCCGGCCAATCACCAGTTCCCCTCCCCACCCCTCCCATAACAGAAACGCACCACCACTGTCCCACCTACCCCCCCCCCCCCCCCCACCACTGGCCACAGAGTCCAACATCCCCATCATCCCAGTTTGGCTGCAGTCAAACCTCTGGGTACAGTCGCAGCTGGTTGTCGCTCCTCCTGCACAGCCCCTTCCCTCCCAGGGACAGTTACAGTCAAACCTCCGGGGATACGGTCGCTCTTAGTTATAGTTAGCCCCCACTTACAGAGAAAAGCCCAACCCCAGACCCAGGGCAAACAAACCTTCTCAGGTCACTTCCAGGCTCCCTGTCTCATAGTGAGCTGCAGGTTTAGTGTGGGTCTCAGAATATGGTTGAATTCCTTGAAGAAGTAACCAAGAAGGTCGATGAAGGCTGGTCAGCAGATGTAGAGACTAATCCCTTCTGCCTACACAATGTCCTATCCCTCCATTCTCTGCACATCCATGTGCCTATCCAAGAGCCTCCGAAACACCTCTGTCATATCTGCCTCCACCACCACCCCTGGCAGCACATTCCAAGCACCCACTGCTCTCTGTGTAAAAAAACTTGTCCAGCACATCTCCTTTTAAACTAATTCCCTCTCACCTTAAATACATGCCCTCTAGTATTAGACATTTTGACCGTGGGAAAAAGATACTGACCGTCTACCCTTTCTGTGCCTCTGACTCATGAACTCAATGCCTCGACTAATAAAGGCCAGCATGCCATGCACCTTTTTTACCACCCTATCAACCCGTGCAGCCACTTTCAGGGATCTATAGACTTGGACCCCAAGATCCCTCTGTACATCAACACTGTTAAGGGTGCTGCCATTAACTGTGTTCTGTACCTTTACATTTCATCTCCCAAAGTGCAACACCTCACACTTGGCCGCGCTGATTCTGTGACTTCCAACTTTATGACCAATACAGCCCACTAACATCTCCTTCACTTCATCAAGCACACCACCTCCCCATCCCATGCCCTGCAACCATCAATGTGCATTAATGCAAGGACTGTTTGCCACTTCAATACAATCCCAACATCTACTTGAGCAAACATGAACTAATGAGAAGATATTGAGAACCAACCCTCGGCCTGGCCTCTGGTTAATGAGAGTGACTCACATCTCGTCTTCCTGGTCTAGATCGCTCATTAAAGGACAACTTTTGATCTGTACAAAGTACACACACAAACTGAAACATATTTGAAGAGGCAGAACAGCATCGTTCACTGTCCAAGGGCCGAGGCAACCATCCTTTCATGTTCATTTCAAAGATTTTAATGAAATGGTCTGTGAGTCTACTTCCACAGCAGTGGGGACCTGACACACTGAGGGATTGTTAAAACAAAGTTCAGGCCAAGTGACCTGGGGTCGAGGGAACTCAGTGACTCGCCCTGACTTTCTCCTCCCGCAGCATCCTCATTACCTCTCAGCTGCCTTTTGAAATGCTTTTATAAACTTTAAAGCGTGCCATTGTTAGTACTTGATTTCCCTGACGAGTTTATTGATGTCACTATCCTGGAGTCTTATATAAACCCAGCAGTACAGGGTCGAGCACACATTGACCGACACTGAGACCAGCTCACACCGACTGACAACGTCCGATACCACCAACGACACTCGTCGGGAATCAAGAAGTGAAACGTGATATCTCTGGTGAGTACAATTGTTTCCTTTGTGAGAGTGAAGCCAGAACTGAAACAAAGGAAGAAGTGAATATGTATCTCACAGCCATCAGTTAAGAGATTTGCATGAAGCCTTAGAGCAGCAGGTAAAGCCTGCACCCGTCGGTGCTTCAACCCAATTCTCCATCACCATGGTCCTCCAGTCAGTAGCTCCCACCCACCACAACCCACTGACCAGCAGCTCTGCAAAGGGGTCAGTGGTTGACACACCGGGCCACAAGCAGAAGGTCTGATCATTGATCCAGAGATGTGAATTGGAACCCCAGGGGACAGCCAGTGAATTCCAGTGCAAGTTGTTTCTTAAATCTGGAATTTTTGTCTGACAAAAAATTCTTCTCAGTAATGGTGGACAGCATTTGGTTCATGATGTCTTTCAGAGAAGGAATTGTGCAGTCCTTACTGGGACTGGCCCATATGTGACTGCAGACCGACCCGTGTGGTTTAAACAGCCTTATTGTTTTAAGAGGCAATTAGTGATGAACAGTAAATGTCAGCAATGCAAATGACATCACATCCTGTAAAATAAAGAAATAAAACAATCCCTAAACAATAGCAGAGGAGGATGAGAGGTGAGATAGAGGTGTATAAGATTATGAAGGACATAGACAGAGTGGACAGCCAGCACCTTTTCCCCAGGGCAACAATGACCAATAGCAGAGGACATCAGCTTAAGGTGAGTGGAGGAAAGTTTAGGGGAGATGTCAGAGGTAGGTTCTTTACACAGAGTGGTGTGTGCCCGGAACGCACTGGTGGGGGTAGTGGTAGAGACTGATACAACAGGGACATTTAAGAGACTCTTAGATAGGCAAATGGATGTAAGAAAAATGGAGGGTTATGGGCTGTGTAGGAGGGAAGGGTTAGATTGATCGTGGAGTAGGTTTATATAGGTCAGCACCACATTGTGGGCCGAAGGGCCTGCACTGTGCTGTACTGTTCGATGTTCAATGTAATGTAATACTTCTTGTCAGAATCCTTACCAGTGGCCAGTTCCTAAAGTAATAGACACATACAACATGGAATCAGCCCATTGGTCCCAGCACACCACACCAACCAGTGGGCAGTCTTCCACAGTCACCCCATCTCCCAGCACTTGGCTCACACCGTCTGTGCCTGAGAGATATTAGTGTTCATCTAGAAACTACTTAAATGCTGTCAGTGAGCCCACTTCAACCAGCAGTGAATTCCAGGGAACACCGCGCTCTGGGTGAAAGGGGTCCCTTCACATCCCCCGAATCTCCTCCCCCTCACCCTAAATGTATCGCCTCTTGTTTGGCCGACCTCTGATCTGGGGAAAAGTGCCTGCAGACTCGCCTGACTATCTACCGAGTGACAAGCAACAAGTGGACAATTCATTAATAGACGTAAATCAATTAGTTCGTTAGTCAGCAGTCTCAGACCTCCGTGATAGAGGATAGGAAGTTCTGGGAGGCCGTGCTGATTGTGGCCTTTTTGTCATACACACTGGCATAGAAGGATCTGCTGATCCTTGATATGTCCGTCTGTGAGGATGTTACTGAGCCGTCCTCTTCCTTAAGGCTGTGGATCACAGAGCTCCCCCTGTGCACCTTTTGGAAGAAGAAACGTGAGCATGTCTCATCCTGCTCCACCGAGCGAACCCTGGATCGAAAGATAATCTTGGAGGATTCGGAGGCATGGAGCTGGGCTTGCCGGCTCTTTGCCTCTCAGAGCTCCTCCCTCACATCCACCCCCCTCAACTGCAGAAGGAGGAGTTGCAGCAAGTCTGTCTGGAGTTCGCACAGTTCCCTCTGACTCTGTTTTGCCTTCTGAAAAACTTTGAGGAAAAAGAGCCTCTTGATGTTTGGTTCAGATGAAGGGTCTCGACCCAAAATGTGGCCTGTCCATTTCTCTCCACAGATGCTGCCTGACCCAATGAGTTTCTTCAGCACTTTGTGTGTTGCTCCAGATTCCAGCACCTGCAATCTCTTGTGTCTCTCTCTTGATGTTCTCTTTGGTTGCTTCCCACCAGTGCACGGGGGAGTCAAAGAGGGGTTTCACAGTTCTCCTCCCTCTTTAGTTCCTCAATGCTCTCTGGAATCAGCAGCTTGACGTTCAACTTCCACATCCCCTGCCTGACTTCTGTCCTGTAGGTGACAGTCAGCCACCATAACCCACCAATCACAGCTCACACAAAAGCCCACCAATCAGCAACAGTCACCCTCCATAACCCACCAATAGCAACTTATGCACCAGGCCCCACTTACAGACAAACCCCTCTACTCAATGTGTAACACCCTGGGGCTGGTCTCCATGGAGTGCTGGGACAAGGGGTTTCATGGTCGCAACAAGTAACTCCCGTTGAGAGATGTTCACCACTAAACGGCCGTGATCAGACTGGATGTGCCTTCCTGCTCTGCATTCCACAACTCTCACATTCTTCTGTCTCTGTTCTCACCCTCTAACTGCTCCCATTCACTCCCTGACCAGGTAACCTTGGTTACAGCTCATCCCCATGGTCACCCCAGTTTCACCCTATCGGAGATGCCCCCCTCCCCCACCTCCCTGCAGCGTTACGACCTTCTTTGTTCTCCTATCTGGTTCTGTTGAAGGGTCTTTGACCTGAAACCTTAACTGTTTCTCTTCCCACAGAAGCTGCCTGGCCTGCTGAGTATTTCCAGCACTTTCTGGTTTTATTTCAGATTTCCAGCATCTGCAGTTTTTCTTTCAGTGACCGGATGGAGTTTGTGAAGACTACATGGCTCATTAGACTGACAAACAGTGTCTGGGCCATCTCTCTGGAAGCCCCACTGAGAACCAGTCACATTGGACTCCAGGACAAGGCACAGACAAAATGTTTACAGACCAGTTCTTGTGTGTGTAGGGGCTGTTGTCAGAGGTGTAGGTCTTGTTGCTTTGCTCTGTGTGTGTGTGTGTGTGTGTGTGTGTGTGTGTGTGTGTGTGTGTGTGTGTGTGTGTGTGTGTGTGTGTGTGTGTGTTGGTGTGTATCTGTATGTGTTGTTGGCGAGGTGTATGTCTTGTTTTGGTGTGTGTTTGTGTGTATAGATGACTGTGTGTTGGGGCATGTGTATGTCTGTCTGTGTGTGTGTACACGCATCAGGGATGTGTGTATATCCGATGTGTGTTGGGTGTGTGACCGTGTGTGTGTCTCATTATCTCTGAGTGCATCGTGTTGTGTGCATCAGGATACAAGATGGCGTGGGCATGTTGGGGTATTTATATGACATTCTGTGTTTGCGTATCGGGGAGCGTGTGTTGGTCTCTATGTGTGGTGTGTGTGTGTTTCGGTGCATGTATTTCAGGGTGTGTGTGTGTGTTGGAGATGGGCGTGTGTTGATTGTCAGGTCTGTCCCTGAGTTGAGAACCAGCCCCATTTGTAGAATTTAACTCCACTGGTTCCATCCAATGTGCTGCCCAAACCTGTCCTGTGTTTTACTGTGTGCCTGAAACAAACGTTTGGGGGATTGTTTCTTGTTTCCCTCTCAGGTCATGGAGCGTTCGTCCTGCGCTCGAGTGCTACTGATGGGACTGGTCCTGAGCTGTGTCCCAGCCCCGTGTCCTGCAGCTGTTCCTGCCTCAGCTGGACACACAGAGAGGTAAAGTCCCCTCAGCAACAGCTGTTGCCCACTTCCCGTCTGTATTTACCATGGAGAAGGTCATGGAAGCTGGGAATTCAGGGAAGAGAATGGCGATGTCTTGAATCATATCCGCACGACAGGAGAGGAGGTGCTGGTGATCCGAAAGCGCAGAACGGTGGTAAAGCGCAGGGGCCTGACCAAGTGTATCCACGGGCATTGTGGGAAACCAGGGGAGAAACTGCAGGGGCCCCGGCGGAGATATTTGTATCATTGTCAGCCCCGGGTGGGAAGGCTGGAAGGTGGCAAATGTTGTACCTTTATTTAAAAAGGGCTGCAAGGACAAGCCGGGGAACTACAGGTCAGTGAGCCCTACGTCAGTGGTGGGAAAGTTACTGGGAGGGAATTCTGAGAGGCAGGATTAGCTGCATTTGGAAAGGGAAGGACTGACAGGGAGAGGCAGCTCGGCTTTGTGCTTGGGAAATAGTCTCACGGATTTGATCGAATGTTTTTGAGGAGATGAGAGGAGATGACAAGGGTGGGTGGTAGGTGTTGTCTACGTACACTTTCATCAGCCTGGGATGATGTCCCACATGGTAGGCTGGTCTGGAAGGTTGGATGACTTGGGATCCGGGGTGAACTGGCCAATAGGATACAAAACTGGCTTGGTGATAGGAGTCACCTTTATGAATGATTTGGATGAGAATGCAGTTGGGCATGGGCAGTAAGTCTGTGGATGGCACCAAGATAGTTGGTCCAGTGGACGGCGAGAAAGGTTGTCTACGATTACAACAGGATGTAGATCAACTGGGAAAGTGGTCCAGGGATTGCCAGGTGGAATTTAACTTGGCAAGGTGAGGGGTTGCATTTTGGGAAGTTGAACCAGGGCAGGACTTACACTGTGAATAGTGGGACCCTCCATAGTGTTGTGTAACAGAGAGACCTCGGGGTACAGGGACATAGTTCCCTGAAAGTGGTGACACAGGCAGACAGGGTGGGGAAGAAGGTATTGGTATTGGTTTATTATTGTCACTTGCACAGAGGTACAGTGAAAAAGTTGTCTTGCATACCGTTCGTACAGATCAATTCATTACACAGTGCGGTGACATTGAGTTACTACAGAGTGCACTGAGGTTGCACAAGTAAAAGCAATAACAGTACAGAGTAAAGTGTCACAGCTACAAGGAATTGCAGTGCAGGTAGTCAATAAGGTTCAAGGTCACAACAAGGTAGACCGAGAGGTCAGAGTCCATCTCATTGTATAAGGGAACCGTTCAATAGTCTTATCAGAGTGGGGTAGAAGCTGTCCTTAAGTCTGGTGGTACGTGCCCTCAGGCTCCTGTATCTTCTACCTGATGGTAGAGTAGAGAAGAGAGAATGATCCAGGTGGGTGGGGTCTTTGATTGTGCTGGCTGCTTCACCAAGACAGCGTCTTGTAAAGACAGAGTCCAAGGAAGGGAGGCTGGTTTCTGTGACGCGCTGGGCTGTGTCTGCAGTTTCTTGTGGTCCTGGGCAGAGCAGTTAGTGTACCAAGCCATGATACATCTAGATAGGATGCTTTCTATGGTGCATCGATAAAAGTTGGTGAGTGTCAAAGGGGACATAACGAATTTCTTTAGCCTCCTGAGGAAGTAGAGGCACTGGTGAGCTTTCTTGGCCGTGGCATCTATGTGACTTGCAGTGTCAGGGGGCAGTACTGAGGGAGGCTGCAGTGTCAGGGGGCAGTACTGAGGGAGGCTGCAGTGTCAGGGGGCAGTACTGAGGGAGGCTGCAGTGTCAGGGGGCAGTACTAAGGGAGGCTGCAGTGTCCGGGGGGCAGTACTGAGGAAATGCTCCCTCACTGGATGGGCTGTCCTGAATGACTGATGTATTATCGGAGGGCCAGTAATAGGAGCCCTGTGTCTGCCCTGTGAGTGGGTCACCTCCCCCACCGTCCCACCTGATCCTGGCTGATCTACAACGGCCTCAACTCCCCCTCCCGCCAGTTCCCCAAACTCCTCACTCCCCTCACCTTTCTATAGCTGAATTTCCTACACTTGTAATACTGTGAGTGCCCTGCCCTCCAGCAGCTGTGGTGAGCACACTGCACAGGGCTCTTCCCTCGCTGGAAGGCGCTCGATGTGAAAGGAGTTGCAGGAACTCAGGCCTGCTTTGTCCACATCTAGGTCTGGGACAATCCCAAAGTGGCCGGGTGTGATGGGAGACGTGCAGCGGGAGAGCATTCTGCAGATCATCACAGGCTGCCGTGCCTCTGGCCCAGTGTGTGCGAGGAACGGGAAGGAGCTGCCATCACTCCCTGTGCCCAGAGGTCTCCCAGGGAAAGACGCTGGGAGCTGGGACATCCCGGCATTAAATCAGAGAGGCGAGCTCACAAAGTTCCCAACGGATCGCAGCACTTCTGACACTGGAGCAGGAATGACCAGGGCGATGCTGGGCAAGAGCTGGTCCTCTGATTGGCTGGAGCCAAACACCAATGAAGCAGCAAAGAGAAGCACCGTCGTGGCGGATGATGTGTTTTTCCGAGAAAAGAGCAAGTTGTTGGCTGCTCTGGAGAGACAGAAATGGCTGAAGTCAATGATGAGTCGACTGGTGGTCAGTTAGTTGTGCACAGTCTCCCTGTGGCTCCAAGCTCACAGTTGTGGTTCGCTCCTCACTCCAATAAACTTCTCTGCAACACACTGTCTGCTTGTGGGTTTCATAGTTCCGGACACTGGCTCATGATGGACAGGTTGAGTTGGAGGTGGGCAGAGAGAGGGACTGGTTCTAATCCACAACCCCCCCCCCCCCCCCCCCCCGTGTGTACTGTGGTGCGGGTAGAGACGAGGGGCACGGCAGAGGAGGGAACGGGCAGTGGTGGTGTCCGAGGAGTCAGGAGTTGGGGGGAGAACATTGGGAGTGGATGGGGTCGGGAGAACGGTACGCTGGAGGGAAGGGCAGTCGAGGAGGGGGTGGAATCAGGGGTAAGGAGGGGAGGGGATACCTAGTGAGGGGAGCGGAGGTTGAGGGGGCAAGGAGGGTACTGGATGGGGGTCAGAGAAGGGGGAGCAGGGAAGGAGAGAGAGAGAGATGGCTAGGTGTTGGGGCCAAGCGGGGGGACGGGGTTACACAGGAGGACAGTCAGGGGTGGGGACGAGATTTACAGGAATGTGCAGAGTGTGGGACAGTTGGGCTTGTTCTTGCAGCGGTGACGGAGATTTACAGAGGCTTTCACAATCTGAAAGGCTTGGGAAGAATAAGGAGAAATGATTTCCAGTGGCAGAGGGTCAGGAGAACAAGGGAGCGAGGGCGGAGAAAGGAAATGTTGGGCAGCAAACCGTGAGATGGACACACTGCCTGAAGGGGTGGTGGGAGGAGAGGCACTGGGAAGGGACTGGATAAAGGTTGAGGGGAGGGAGGGGTCGAGGGAGAGAGTGGGATTCACGAGAATCGTCCTTCTCCAGGACGTCCCAACGACGTGCGGGTTGATGGATTAATTGGACGCTGTAAATTGCCCCTTGCGTGTAGGTGTGGGGTGGAATCTGGGGGGAGTTGATGGGAGTGTGGAGAGAAGGAAATGGGATTAGAGTGGGATCAGTGTGAGTGGCTGCACGGTGGTCAGCACAGACCCGGTGGGCCAAAGGGCCTGTGTTCCTGCTGTATGAAGTTTTATTAAAGAATATGGGGCTTGGTGTGGCAGGGAGTGGACTGTCTGGGTTCAAAGGTTAACGTGAAGCCCCGTGACATTGAGGTAGACTTGTACTTGGTGCAGGAGCAGAGTACAACGAGGACCGAGGTGGAGAAGTGAGCAGGGTACTGGCTAGAGGCCAGAGTCTATACTCGTACAGTGGCCAGGAGCCAGGGATTCTCTGAGACTGGGGACTGGCACCATGGGAAGGGTTGTGCCAGTCACTGGGTATTGGTATATTATTGTCACTTGTATCGAGCTACAGTGAAAAACTTGTCTTGCATACCGATCATACAGGTCAATTCACTACACAGTGCATTGAGGTAGTACAGGGTAAAAACAATAATAGACTACAGAGTAAAGTGTCACAGCTACAGGGAACAGCACTGCATGTAGACAATAAGGTGCAAGGTCATAACAATGTAGATTGTGAGGTCAAGTATCCATCCCATTGTATAAGTGAACCATTCAATAGTCTTATAACAGCGAGATAGAAGCTGTCCTTGAGCCTGGTTGGACGTGCCCTCAGGCTCCTGTATCTTCTGCCTGATGGGAGAGGGGAGAAGAGAGAATGACCTGGGTGGGTGGGTCAATGGAAGAGATGCTGGTGTCCGTGATGCACTGGGCTGTGTCCACAACTCTCTGCAGTTTCTTGCGGTCCTGGGCAGAGCAGTTGCCGTACCGAGCCGTGATACATCCAGATAGGATGCTTTCTATGGGGAATCGAGAAAAGTTGGTGAGTTCAAAGGGGACATGACAAGTTTCTTTAGCGTCCTGTAGAAGTAGAGGCACTGGTGAGCTTTCTTGGCTGTGGTGTCGACATGGTTAGACCACTCCTAGGAACTTGAAGTTCTCAACCATCTCAACCTCAGCACCATTGATGTAGACAGGTGCATGTACACCGTCCCCTTTCCTGAATTCAACGACCAGCTCTTTTGTTTTGCTGACATTGAGGCAAAGGTTGTTGTCATGTCATCACTACGCTCTCTATCTCCTTCCTGTACTCAGACTCATCGTTATTTGAGATACGGCCCGCTACAGTGGTATCATCTGCAACTTGTAGATGGAGTTAGAGCAGAATCTGGCCACACAGTCATGAGTGTATAGGGAGGAGAGTAGAGGACTCTGGATGCAGCCTTGTGGGGCACCAGAGTTGAGAATAATCGTGCTGGAGGTATTGCTGCCTATCCTCACTGATTGCGGTCTGTTGGTCAGAAAGTCAAGAATCCAGTTGCAGAGCGAGGTGTTGAGTCTTAGGTCTCAGAGTCTGATGATGAGTTTGCTTGGAATTATAGTATTGAAAGCGGATCTATAGTCAAAAAACAATAGTCTAACGTAGGTGTCTTTACTGTCCAGATCCTCCAGAGATGAATATAGGTGCCTATGGGTATAGCATCAGAAGGAATTCTAGGAAGAAGGGAGCATCAAGCCCCTGGATTGGGAAGAGATTTTCAGAGATATTCACAGAGATTCTCAGTCATTGGCAAAGGTGCCGTCTGCACAGAGATGTAAACCGACCCTTAAACATTCACCTCACCCAGACTCATCACAGATTTATGATACTCAGTTAGAAAGGTACTCAGTGAGTTGGTAAGAAAGCAGGAACATGGAAGTCAGACCAGTACAGCACTGGACAGGCCATTCGGCCCATGACGTTGTGCCGATCTTGATGCCAGTTTATACTAAATGTCCTCCTTCTGTGCACCATCCACATCCCTCCATTCCCTTCACATTTATGTGTCCATCTAAAAACCTCTTAAACTCCACCAAACTGCCTGCCCCCACTACTGCCCCCAGTAACCCATTCCGGGCACCTACCACTCTCTGCGTAAAAAATCTTGCCCCTCACGTCACCTTTAAACTTCTCCCCTCTAACCTTAAAAGCACGTCCTCTGGTGTTTGACATTTTTACCCTGGGGAAAAGATGCTGAGTGTCTACCCTATCTATGCCTCTCATAGTTTTAAAAGCCTCTGTCAGGTCCCCCTCAGCCTCTGACACTCTAGGGAGAAAAACCCAAGTTTGTCCAACATCTCCTTAGAGCTCATACCCTCTAATCCAGGCAGCATCCTGGTAAACCTCTTCTTCACCCTCTCCACATCCCTCCTGTAATGGGGCGACCAGAACTGCACACAATACTCTCAGTGCTGTCTGATTAAAGTTCTATACAGCTGCAGCGTGACTTCCTGACTCTTATACTCAGCACCCCTTCCAATGAAGGCAAGCGTGCCATACGCCTGCTTTACCAGCTTATCCACTTGTGCAGCCACTTTTGGTGAACTACGGACCTGAACCCCAAGGTTCCTCTGTACCTCAGTGCTATTAAGGGGCCTACCATTATCTGTATACTTTCTGCTTTCATTTGACCTCCCGAAGTGCCCGTGGAAGGCGGTACAGTGGAAGAGACAGATCAGGTCTGGGTGAAGAATGACGCTTGTTGGGAAGGTTCGCATATTTTGTTGTTCCGCTGGTTCTTCAACTACCAGTCAGGTGCCAGAAGGGTTGCTCATCAGGTGAAACGTTTCCATTCTGTCACAGGCTGTCAAACGCTGCCCCTTCCAACAACTGTGACAGAACAAACCACTAACCTGTCCCGATGGAGTGTGAAGGTGCTGCTGAAGCGTCTGCCCTTTATAGTGAGACCGGTCTGCTCCACACACGACAAGGTCAGGCACTCAGTCACGGCCTCAGGATACAAGCTGCATTTAAAGTGCTGGTTTCCTGCTCTTGTCCCTGACTGAAACGGCAAAATGTTACTGAGCTTATGATGACTTGGACCTCTCAGCAGGGCGCAGGAACGCTGACAGGAGACAAGCTGTGAAATTACAAAAATACCTACAAACTTACGTGTGGGAACAAGACTCGGATACTTGGCCCCTCAGACCTGATCCACCGCTGAATCAGCTCACAGCTGGTCTGTCTCACGTAAAGCCTCCGTGATCTGTGACCCTCTGATTCACCTGAAAGCGAGTCACAGAGCGCAGGGAAACAGGACCGAGCTCCCACTTACACAATCTTCCGCTAAATCCAATTGCTGCACCTCAGTCCTAACTGGGCAACCTTTTCCTTTTAATAAGAAATAAATATTTTGTGGGTACTGGGGCTGTCCGAGGAAACAATGGAAGAGGCTTGGGTTAAATTAACGGTTCAAACTGAATGAGAAAAAGAAATTGGTGAGAAAGAAAAATACAAGAGGGATGATTCTGGAGAGAGGGGAGAGCTCAGTAGCAGCTCTGAGCTTGGGACTGAATTCTCATCAGCTTTCACCCTGTGCCCGGCTGTGACGTACTCACATGGTGGTGAAAATATTTCTGAAATCGAGCTGTCCAGCAGAGATCTGACCAGCATCCCGTTCCTCAGCTGCAGACACAAGCAGCACCCCATCCTTCAGCAGAGCAAGGAAGGGTGGAATTTATTCAATGTGTTCAAGGAAGTTTCCTTAATCAGTACATAGATGACCCTACAAGAGAGGGTGCAACACTGGACCTCCTCTTAGGGAACATGGTAGGACAAGTGGCTGAAGTGTCAGTGGGGAGAACTTTAGGACCATAGAACTCAGAACACGGGACAGTACAACGCAGGAACAATGTTGTGCTGAACTAATTAAACTAGTAATTAAATGACTAACTAAACTAATCCCTTCTGCCTATACAATGTCCATCTCCTTCCATTCTCTGCACATTCATGTGTCTATCTAAGAGCCTCTTAAACATCTCCACCACCACCCCTGGCAGCACATTCCAGACACCCACCACTCTCTGTGCAAAAAAACTTGCTCCACACATCTCCTTTGAACTTTACCCCCTCTCACCTTAAATGATTGTCCTCTATTATTAGACATTTCGACCCTGGGTAAAAGATACCGGCTGTCTACTCTATCTATGCCTCTCATATTCTTATAAACTTTTATCAGGTCTCCCCTCAGCCTCTGCCGCTCCAGAGAAAACAACTCAAGTTTGTCCAACCTCTCCCTATAGCACATGACTAATCCAGGCAGCATCCTGGTAAACCTCTTCTGCACCATCTCCATCACCTCCACATCCTTCCTGTAACGGGGCGACCAGAATTGAATGCAATACTCCAGATGCGGCGTAACCAGAGTTTTATAAAGCTGCAACATGACTTCCTGACCCTTGAACTCAGCGCCTTGACTAATAAAGGCAGGCATGCCGTACGCCTTCTTTACCACCCTATCAACCTGATTTAGACCCCAAGATCCCTCTGTACATCAACACTGTTAAGGGTCTTGCCATTAACAGTGTACCCTCCCTGTACATTTGATCTCCCAAAGTGCAACATCTCACATATGGCCAGATTAAACTCCATCTGTCATTTCTCTGCCCATATCTGCAACTGATCGATACCCTGCTGTATCCTTTAGTAATCTTCTACACTAACAGCATCTACAACACCACCAATCTTTTTCTCATCCGTAAAATTACTAACCCACCCATCCATGTTTTCATCCAGGTCATTTATATACAGTACATCACAAACAGCAGTGGTCTCAGTACGGATCCCTGTGGAACACCACTGGTCACAGAACTCCAGCTGGAATACTGTAAGACTGATTGACCATGACACTCTGTCTTCTCTGGACAAGTCAATTCTGAATCCAAATGGCCAGGTCAGCATGGATCCTCTGGATGAACCTCCCATGAGGAACCCTGCCAAACACCTTACTAAAATCCATGTAGACAACATCCACTGACCTTCAACAATCACTTTCGTCACCTTCTCGAAAAACTCAATCAAGTTAGTAAGACAAGACCTGCCATGCACAAAGCCATGCTGACTGTCCCTAATTAGGCCTTGCTCTTCCAAAATCTCATAAATCTACGATCTATAATTTCCAGGATTATCCCTATTTCCCTTCTTAAGATGGAAATCAGAAGGGCAAAAGTGGGTATGAGATGGAGCTGGCAGGCAGGATTAAGGAAAATCCCAAGAGATTTGACAGGGATATTGAGAATAAAATGGTGGCCAGGGAGAAAAATAGGTCCCCTTAATGATCAGCATGGCCATCTGTGTGTGCAGCCACAGGTGATGGGCGAGATTTATAATGAATATTTCTCCACAGTAAAAACTGTGGAGAAAGTGATGGATGCTAAAGAAATGGGGGCAATGAGTGATGATGTCCACATATGAATTAGCAGGGAGGAGGTACTGGCGGCCTTGGCGCGCATTCAGGTGGATAAGTCCCCAGGGCCTGACCAAGTGCATCCTCGGACCTTATAAGAAGCCAGGGAAGAAACTGTGGAGGCCCTTGCAGAGATACTTGCATCATCTTTTGCCACAGGTGAAGTTCTGGAAGACTGCAGGGTGGCGAATGCTGTACCGTTATTTAAGAAGGGCAGCAAACAAGCTGGGGAACTGCAGGCCGATGCAACTGACAACAGTGGCGGGTTAGTTACTGGAGGGGATTCTGAGGGACAAGCTCAATCAGCATTTGGATCAACAAGGTGACATTAGGGATAGTCAGCTCAGGAAATCGTGTCTGATGAATCTCAGAGTTTTTCAAAGAGGTAACCAAGAGTAAAGATGAGGGTTGGGGAGTGGACGTTGTCTGCATGGATTTTAGCAAAGACCTCTGACTAGGTCCTGCATGGCAGGCTCGTCTGGAAGGTTAGATCGGATGGGATCCAGGGAGAGATAGCTCATTGATTCATAATTGGCTCAATGGTAGGAAGCAGAGGGTGATGGTAGAAGGTTGTTTCTCGGACTGGAGGCCTGTGTCTCGTGGTGTGCCTCAGGAGTCAGTGCTGGGACCTTTTTTTTGTTTGTTATTTATATAAACTATTTGGCCGTGAATGTTCAAAACATAGTAAGTTTGCAGATGACACAAAATAGGTGGCATTGTAGAAAAATGGGATCTTCATCAGCTAGATAAGTTGGGCCAAGGAATGGTAAATGGGTTTCAATTGCGATTAGTGTGAAGTGTTGCATATTGGGAAGTCAGACCAGGGTAGGACATAGAGAGTGAATGGTAGGGCTCTGGGGAGTGTTGTAGAAGAGGGACCCAAGAGTATAGTTACATAGTTTGCTGAAAGTGGCATCAGAGGTAGACAGGGGTTGTGAAGAAGGTGTTTGGCACATTGGCCTTCATAAGTCAGGGCACTGAGTACAGGAGTTGGGAAGTTATGGTGCAGCCACACGGAGTATTGTGTACAGTTTTGGTCTCCCTCTTACAGGAAGAACATGATTAAACTGGAAAGAATGCAGAAAGGATTTACAAGGATGCTGTCAGGACTCAAGGGCCTGAGTTACAGGGAGAGGTTGGGCAGGCTAGGACTTTATTCCTTGGAACATAGGAGATTAATGAGTGATGTTATAGAGGTGTATAAAATCATGAGGGGTATAGATAGGGTGAACAGGAAGGGGAACTAGGAACTAGAGGGCATAGGTTTCAGGCGAGAGGTGAAAGATTTCAGAGGGACCTGAGGGGTGGCAACTTCACGCAGAGGGTGGTACATACATGGAATGAGCTGTCAGAGGAAGTGGTTGAGGCAGGTACAATACTAGCATTTAAAATACATTTGGATAAATACATGGATAGGCTGGGGTTTAGAGGGATATGGGCCAAATGTGGGCAAATAGGACAATTGTTGGGCAGCACGGTCAGCGTGCACGAGTTGGGCCGAAGGGCCTGTTGCCATGCTCTATTACTCTATGACTACTCTATAACTATGTACTTGTATCCCTGGGGCGTCTGTCCCACAACACTCAGCCATTCACTGTGAAAGTCCTGCTCTGATTTCACTACCCAAAATGCATCACTTCATGCTTGTCAGAGTTAAATTCCACCTGCCGTTCCGTCGCCCATTTTCCCGGTCTGTCTAGATCCTGTGGTAACCTGAGACAACACCACACCAACAATTTTGGTGGCATCCACAAATCATGCCACCTACATTCTCATCCAAATCATCAAAGATACATGACAAACAGGAGAAGCAGCACCGATCCCTGCGGCACATCACTAGTCACAGGTCTCCAATCTGAAAAACACCCCTCCACTGCCTCCCTCTGACTCCTTCCACCAAGCTAATTTTGTATCCAATTGAGCAGCTCTCCCTGGATCCCATGTGACCTAACCTTCTGGACCAGCCTACCGTGTGGGACCCTGTCAAAGGCCTTGCTACAGTCCATGTAGACAACATCTACTGCCTGACCCTCATCAATCCTCCTGGTCACCTCTTCATAAAGACTCAATTTAAATCATGAGATGATTTCCCACACACAAAATCAGGCTGACTCCCTAATCAGTCCCTGCCTTTCCAAAGGCAGGTGGATCCTGTCCCTCAAAATCCCCTCCAGTAACTTTCCCACCACTGATAACAGGCTCACCACCCTGTTCTTCCCTGACCTTTCCTTGTAGCCGTTCTTAAATAAAGACACAAATAGCTACCTTCATATCTTCTGGTACCTCAGCCGTGGCTAAGGAGCACCTCAGCAATTTCTTCCCTGGCTTCCCACAAAGTCCGAGGATACACTTGGTCAGGCCCCGGAGATTTATCAACCTTTAGGTCCAACTTCCTCAATATGTTTCAGAACATCACTGTCTCTTCCCTTAATTCCCCAGCTTCCATGACCTTGTCCACAGTAAATACAGAAGCATTCATTTAAGACCTCAACCGTCTCCCAATGCTCCACACATAGACAGTCACACTGATCCATAAGGGGACCTATTCTCTCCCTCGTTACCCTTTTGCACTTCATATACTTGCAGAATCTGTTCACATTTATAAGTAGATATTTTACATAGATAATATGTGATTTACACACATAGATAACTTCACATTTCCACACAACTCACTCCATCTGCTATGGTTTTGTCCATAGTCCCTCCACGTCCTTTTGCAGACACTTTGTGTCATCCCCTCATCTTATCTCCCACCTCTCGCTGTATCCCCACCAGATTTGGATAAGTTACACTCAGTCCCTCCACCTAAGTCCTTGGGATAGATCTGAAGTAGCTGAGGCCCAACACTGACCCCTGAGGCATCCTCTCCATTCCCCAACTTGAAAATGCCCTGACAGTCATTTCCCCCTATCGTTGTTTGCTCTTGCTGACTCAAACCCTCCATCCATTGCAATGTTATCCTCAACCCTCGCCTGTGCAGTTACTTTTTACGTGGCTCCTTCCTGGATGCCTTTTGGAAATCCAATAGAAAACACCCATGTGCTTCCCTCTCTCTCCCACTAGTTACATCCTTAAAGAAGTTTAATAAAACTTAAATTACTTCAAGAAGTAATAGAGAACTGTGTACAGTTCTGGTCACCTAACTATAGGAAGGATATCAGTAAGATTTATAGAGTGCAGAGGAGATTTACTAGAATGTTGCTGGATCTTCAGGAATTGAGTTACACAGAGAGATTGATCAGGTTAGGACTTTATTCCTTGGAGCGCAGAAGAATGAGGGGAGATTTGATAGAGGTTTACAAACTTATGAGGGGTATAGACAGAGTTAATGCGAGTAGGCTCTTTCCACCTAGATTAGGAGAGATAAGTATGAGAGGACGTGGCTTTAGGCTGAAAGGGGAAAGGTTTAGGGGGAACATTAGGGGGAACTTCTTCACTCAGAGAGTGGTGGGAGTGTGGAACGGGCTGCCATCTGATGTAGTAAATGCGGGCTCACTCTTAATTTTAAGAATAAATTGGATAGATACGTGGACGGGAGAGGTCTGGAGGGTTATGGACTAGGTGCAGGTAAGTGGGACTAGTGGAATAATATTTCGATACAGACTAGAAGGGTTGAATGGCCTGTTTTCTGTGCTGTACTGTTCTATGGTTCTATGGTTCTAAATTTGTTAAACATGATTTTCCTTCCCAAGTGCTCTGTGACTCTGCCTCACCATATTGTGCTTTCTTAAGCACTCTGTTGTCATTTCCTGAATAATAGATTTCAGCTTTTCCCACACCATAGTGGGCTGTGTGTTACACAACAACAAGGTAGAGTACAGGAAGGAGATAGAGAGCCTAGTGGCATGGAGTCAAGACAACACCTTTCCCTCAGTGTCAGCAAAACAAAAGAACTGGTCATTGACTTCAGGAAGCAGGGTGGAGTACATGCCCCTGTCTGTATCAATGGTGCTGAGGCGGAGATGGTTGAGAGCTTCAAGTTCCTAGGTGTAAATATCACCAGTAGGTTGTCCTGGTCCAACCACGTAGACACTATGGCCAAAAAAGCTCCTCTACCTTCCCAGAAGGCTGAGGGAATTCAGAATGTCCCCTTTGACCCTCACCAATTTGTACAGATGCACCATTGAAAGCAGCCTACCTGGATGCATCACAGCTTGGTATGGCAACTACTCTGCCCAAGACCACAAGAAATTGCAGAGCTTTGTGTTCACAGCCCAGTCTGTCATGAAAACCAGCCTCCCCTCCGTGGATTCTGTCTAACTTCATGCCAGTTTAGGAAAGCAGCCAAATTAATTGAAGAACCCTCCCACCTGAGTCATCGTCTCTTCTCCCCCTTCCATTGGGCAGAAGACACAAAAGCTTGAAAACATGCACCACCAGGCTCAAGAACATCTACTATCCTGCTGTTATAAGACTCTGGAACTGACCTTTTATGACGAAGATGAACTCTTGATCTTTCAATCTACCTTGCACCTGATTGTCTGCCTGCACTGCACTTTCTCTGTAACACTATATTCTGCATTCTGCTATTGCTTTCCCTTTGTACAACCGCGATGTACTTTGTTTGGAAGGATCTGTATGGATGGCGTGCAAAACAAAGTTTTTCACTGTATCTTGGCACATGTGACAATAATAAACCAATCACCAACTGATGTTAGACTGACTGCTCTGTATTCCCAGCTTTTCCTGAATATCACTGTGACATTGACTGTTTTCTAATCTGCTGTAACTTTTCCAGGATTGAAACAGAGAATTTTGAAAGCCATCACAATGGCACAGCAGGTAGTGCTGCTGCCTGACAGTCAGTGACCCGGGTACAATCCCGACCTCCGGTGCTGTGTGTGTGGAGTTTGCACGTTCACCCGTGACCGCGTGGGTTCCACTTTCTTCCCACGTCCCAAAGACACTGATTGGTAGGTTAACTGGTGACTGTAAATTACCCCTTGTGCAGGTAGTTGGAAGGAGAATCCGGGTGTAACAGAGAATAGGTTACGGGGTAATTACTAGGCAATGGGATTGATCTGAGTGTTAGCATGAACTCAAAGGGCTGAAAGGCCTCCTTCTCTATCATAGGACAATATGAGGAATGATGAATCTGTTACCTCTGTAGTCAGAGAATTATTCAAACATACAGCACAGAAACAGACCCTTTCAGCCCACCTCGTCTGTGCCGACTGTGACGCCTGCCTATGATATTGCCATTTGGCCCATACCCCTCTACATCTTTCCTATCCAAGTACCTGTCCAAATGTCTTTTAAACATTGTAATAGGATCTACCTCCTCTGACAGCTCATTCCAGATAGTCACCACCCTCTATGTAGAAAACCTGCCCCTCAGATCTCCTGCAAGTTTCTCACCTCTCACCTTAAACCTGTGCCCTCATTGCCTACCTACACCCTTCATAATTCTGTAAACCTCTATAAAGCCACCCCTCAGCCTCCTGTGCTCCAATGAGAGTAAACCCAGCCCATCCAATCTCCAGTCAAATCTTTTGGAATCCTTGGGTGCAGGGAATTTGTTGGCCTCCAGTCTCATCCCTTTGCCCAGTCCTTTTCCTCGCATGACACCCCATTGTTTCAGGGTCCTCATTTTCCTTTACCCCCTGGTTAACAGCTATTTTTGGTTTGATTTTATTGCCTTCAACGACAGAGAATGACTGCCACTACTTAGCTACAGTTATATCTTTTAAACTGTTCTCCAAATACCATTTATCCAATATCCTTCCTACTCATTTCATTATTTAAGACCCAGGAAAATGGTTTCCTGTCTGTACCCAATGGACATAGACTACAACTTGTACACAGGGAGATGGGCCCCTTGTGCTGGATCACTTAGCTTGTACTCAGTGGTTAAAGGTTCATCACCAGAGAGTTTCAAACCAACCACTCCTCCACAAGAGGGGCCTCACTTGGGACTGCTTCACAACAGAAGGTACATTCTCCAGCCCTAATCCACACATTCATCTTGTACTATCACACCCAGATGGGGGTCAGGACAAAATAACTTTGGCCAAGTGTGGGTGAGGCTGACACCAATCAGCTGCCAACTTGTCTATTGGTCCATCTGAATGAACCCTGATTAAGCCCCAGTGATATTTGCCATTCATTTGATCTGACAAATGAGACTGAGTATACAGAGGCTGGGTCAGAATAAATTGAGGAAGCTCCAGCACTGCCCTTGTGTCTCTTTATTGGGAATTGGTAACCATGATGGGAGCCTCAGGAAGCCTGGCTGTGTTCATGTTGATTGCTGGCTTGTGTAATTCACAGCTTGTTGTAGGTAAGGTTCACTCAATTCTTGGGTATAAATCCTGCCCTAAATTATGGTTTGACTCTTGCAAACTGGCATTCCCAGTCCTTCTCAGTTTAGGGGAGGGGGTAATTAAGAATCAGCTGCATTGATGCATCTGGATTTGCCTAGACTAGATAAGGAAGGGTGATTGAGTCCAAGCCCAGCAATGGGCAGTACAGTTGCACAGCTGCTACCTTGTGGCACATTCTGCCTGTGACTGCCTGGGTTTCTCATACTGGTCTAGTATGGGAGGTCCTTGTGTATACTGATCTCACTTCCCAACACTTGGTCTTTAACCTTCCATGATGTGCTGGTTGGTAGATTAATTGAAGTGTTTGAATTGCCCCTTGTGCATAGGAGGAGCAATCTATGGTGGAAATAGTGGAATCTGGGGTGAGTTGATGGGATCTGAGTTCCTGCCTATTGAATCAAAAGATTTGGATGCCTGTTGAGTAAGTTCTACCACAGCTGATCATCTCAAGCTGCCTGTAGCCAACATCTACACTAACCCAGCTCTGTGGGACCTTCAGTGTGTCTGTGCCATGGGCAAGGCCACTGATTTCCCCTTGATGAGTGGTTGCCTTGAATCAGAGCAGTCCTCTGATGGAGGCACTCCAGAAATGCTACTGGGGAGGGAGTTCTGTGATTTTTAGACCTAGTGCTGACAGAATAATGTGTGACTTGGGATTCTGCAGTTGGTGGAGCTCCCTTTACCTACTGCCCTTCTCTAATGGGTAGAGTTTGTGGCTTTGGGAGGTGCTACTGGAGCAGCCTGGGTGGGTAACTGATCTTGTAGCTGGTGCACAGTGGCTGGTGTTCTAATCAACTACTTTCTCCTGGATGGTGTCAGCTGCTTGTGGTATTGGAGCTGCATGTCTTCATCTAGAACTGGAGAATATGCCATCATGCTCCTGACTCGTGCCTTGTTTTGGGGCATCTCAAAGCCTCCATCTACAAGTTGCAGGCTCAGCCCTGATCTTGTAGCTGTAGGTTGGACAAGTTTCTGGAGGAACTCTGCAGGTAGAGCAGCTTTTTTGGAGGTGGAAAGCAATAGTTAAGACCTGACATGAGTGGGCAGGTAGCTAATACAAAGGGGGAGGGGTAGGATAGGAGCTAGTAGGTGATTGGGGTGAGGAATGATGAGCAGATGGAGGGGGGAATGGTGATGGAGAAAGAGGGTGAGGTGGGGAGGAAGGCTACAAGAGCTGGCATTTGCTGAGGTGATGATGGGAACAATTCAAGGGCAAGATAGACAGGTGGAACCAGATGGGGAAGGGGATTCAGTGGGTGAAGTGTGTGGCTAGATGGAACCAGGAGGGGGACAAATGGGTGATGGAAGGACTGGAGGAGAGTGAGCAAAAGTGGGGATTTGGGGGAGGAAGGTGCACAGAGTTACCTGAAACTGGGAAAATTCAATGTTCATGCCATTGAGCTGTAGGCTGCCCAGCTGGAATGAGGTGTTCCTCTAGTTTGTGTTTGGCCCCTCATATCAGAGGGGCAGATGGAAGACTCCCTGAAATGGGAAGGGGATTGGTGGCATGTAACCAGGAGCTTGGAATGGCCATAATGGACTGTGTAGGTGCTCCATAAACCAGTCGCCTAGTACGTGCTTGGCCTTGCAGATGTAGAGGCGGCCACATCGGGAGCAATGAGTGCAGTAGATGAGGTGGGAGGAGGTGCATGTGGCTCTTTGGAAGGGTTGTTTAGGCCCCTGGATGCTGGTGAGGGAGGAGGTATAGGATCAAGTGTTGCACCTCCAGTTGCAGGGGTCAGTGGGGAGGGATGTGTGGACCAGGGAATCAGTGGTCACTGCAGATAGGAGGGGAAGATGTGGTGGGATCTTGTTGTCTTCATCATTTCTGCCAGTGGCAATGATGAATTGAACTACAGATGAATGTGGCTGGCCCAGTTGTGCTTCTGATCAGTGGGGGCCCTCCCAGGAGGTTGTTAGTGGAGGAGTTGATGATGAGAATACCATTGATGCTCAGGATTGGTGAGCAGACTTTAGAGATGGTCATTGCTGGGCAATTCTGTGGCACCACTGTTGCATTGCCAGGTAGTCAATGCATTGATGTTGTCTGGAGCTTAAAGTACACAGGGACAGACTGCTTCACTTGCATCTCACAAGTGTGTAAATGTCTTGTCCAAGTGCTGCTTCAATCCCACCTCAATACTTCAGTCTATGGTTACCAGGTACCAGCTTGATCTGTTAGAGCTACACACAACTACTTTGACATGTTGCTGTGCTCTCTTTCAGACTACAGCATTGTGCCCTACAGTGGTGACCTGTCACGCTTAGCTACCCTGGTGTGGTTACGTCCTGCCCACTGCCTGTTTGAGACCTGGGCTGCACAGAGATCTGACTGGATGGTCAGTCCTCATTCTTCAATATCCATTGTTGTTGATATTTTGAGAGAAGGTGAGATTGTGCTGATCTTGAAGCATTTGTATCTGGACCTGCCTTCAATCAGTAATGCACCTATTTTGTAGAACAACATTTTGATGAAATCCCACCTACTTAATCTTTCTTCAGTGGACAATGGCACTTTTGCCCTGCCCCATAAGTACCCTGTGCCTCGTTGCAATTACTTCTCTTCTGAATCACCAGAGGCTGCCTATCAAATGGGACCCAGAATTGTTTGCAAGAATGGTTCCTGCATTGAGGAAGTATTGCCAGGACAGGCCTTCAGGTAGGTGATACAAGTCAGAAGAATGTTCCCTTTACTCCATGAATGTTGGCTAAGTCTGTTGCCTGGCAAAGTAATCTGAGCTAACTTATTTCAGTTACCAGTTTACAGACAAATAGTACTATCTCTTGACAACAATGAACCTTGCACTTTTTTTTCTCCCATTTGTATTGCAATGAGTTTAAATGCAGAGAGAAAGGGGTTTAATAAGATTGAGAAGGTCCAGTAACCTATTACAATTCCTGGAGTTAATAAATGAATATGCAAGATGGAGACCTAATGGCTTTACCTGTCCTTTCAGAATTCGCTACATACTTCAGGATATGTCTGGAAAATCTTTGATTCAGACACGGTGGTCTGACTCCATCCTGACAAGAAGTGAGTGAGAAATCTTTCTGCAAACCAATTTTGGATGGTTGCTCAGATGGGTGATTGTTCTTGTAGTTGGATATAGCACAGAAACTGGTCCTTCAGCCCACTATCTGATTGTCCACAGATCCTTGCACAAGGTAGCCCAGGTGGAAAGGGGATGAAGGCAAGTATCCCACCCCATGCCTTTGACTGTAGCAGTGAGCGCAAGAGCAAGGATGTCATGTTAAACTTTATAGAACATTGGTTAGACCACACTGGTTACCACAAGAGCATGGGTTTTAGGAGTGGTAGAGGGGATCTGGCAGTGAATTTTTTTGTGGTCAGTCTGGAATCAACTGCCCAAGGCAGGGGGTGGAGGCAGACAACACTTGAGCATCTGGACAAGCACTTGAATTACAAAGGTGGAGAAGGTGAATAAATGGGATCTGTGTGGAGGGTGGATCATGTGTGGCTGAAGGGCCTATTTCTGTGCTGTATTAAAGCTAAATCAGGGGTTGTTGCCTTCAGTTGCAGTACCTACCTAAACTACATCTGTTACAGATGACCCTCCAAGCTACCTCTCTATCCAGGTGTGGGATGCTGGAATGCGATCTGGTAACATGATCGTGATTACTGTGCTCCTGACAACTGCCCTCCTCATCTTGGTTGTTGGATTTGCTGCCACTATAGCTGCTGGTTGGAAATGAAATTTAGTGGTATGGCAAATATTTTGTTTTCTAAAATAAAACTGGATTGTAACAATTACTGTACTGGAAACTTCTATCAAAGCATCAACTTCAGGGTGCTGGATCTAATTCCCATCAGGATAAGGACATCACTAATTGCCTCATTTGATATTCCCCACTGAGCTGCTCCCAGTGGCATAAAGGGAGTTCCAGTACTGGAGTTGGGAATCTTATTTCCTTATTACTAAGATGGGATAACGTGCAGTTGGGTGGAGCCTTGTCCTTCTGGGTCAAGATAACTAGGTGTTGACCAATGAGCCTCTTCATGTAACTGCAGTGCATCTTCAGGTGGTATATGATGATCTGGGAGTTTCTGTTTAGGATGGAGGAATCTTGGAATATTCAAATGGAACAACCTCCTGCTACATTGAACATTCTTACCACCTTCCCCACAGATCATTGAAGATGCCAGCCCTAAGTGCTGCTGGCAATCACTGGAGACTTTTTGGCAGCTGATGTTCCTTGAGGCAGCTTTGCCTTTCTGTCCGTATCTGGGTTCTGGAGCTAAGGAGTCAACAGAATGCAAAGGCTGCTTGAAAATCTCATTGATTCCTTCCACTTCAGTTAAGAGGACATGGAGCACAAAGTTTGGACATCCCTAGGAAACATTCTGCATTGAGCAGATGCAAGAGTTCTAACTGTATGTAGCAGCCTGGGTAGAAGCACAACTGGTGTCTTAAGGCTGTTCACTTTAGTTGATGGTCTGCTGTTTTAAGGAGCAGGAATGAACTGGATAAATGCTTGATTTGTTGCTCTGGCAAAAGGTCCCATTTCTGGACTACTTTCTCTTGCAATAGTGATTTGTATTGGGCAGTTAACTGCAATGGTACAAGAGCTTTGTAGCAGGAGCAAGTAGCTTGCCTCAGTTTGAGAACAAGTCACTACATCTAGTTTAAAACTTGATCATGGAAGCTTCCTACCCTGAGCACATGACTGAACTAATTCCATTAAATCAAATAATCCTCCACTTTCAGCTGGGATGGAGTCACAGATTTTGGTAAACTTTGCACCAGGAGTAGCAGTCTCGTGCCTCAAACCACCTCTTCTCCAATCTTGTGTGACTGGAGATGTGTAATGTGGGATGACATGGGGCTGGGTATTTATGAAGGTCATTTTGAATACAAGTTCTAGGGCACCATGTCTGTCAATGACATTGCATCTGTTTCAGCAGAATTAGCACTTACAAAATATTCAAAGCTTGGTCTTTTTCTCCTTTTAATTTTGTTCTACCTTCTCCACCACCTTTGCTTTGCTAACACTGAACACTTGTCTGTGATTGGTTACTCCTGTCCTGGTTTCATAACCCACCAATCCACTTTCTCCAAAGTAAATTTCCTACTTTCAGATGCCCTCAATCTCAATGGGCTCATTACCCCCCACTGTCCTGAGCACTCTGGAGTGATCTCTTCTGGTTTCAACTGCCCAACCCTTGGCCTTTCATTCACAGCCTTTTTTACACTGCCAACCCTCACCACTTGATGTCAAAGGGGAAGGGCTTCCTCGACCAAACCCTTCCCTGTTTTGAGATCATCCTGCAATAATTCCCAGTAATTCCTCCTTCCATGTCAAGTTGATTAGCTTCCTCACTTGAGTCATACAGCATAGAAACAGGCCCTTTGGCCCAACTGGTCTGTGCCATACCAACCAAGGTGCCCATCAAAGCTAGTTCCATATCCCTCTAAACCTTTCCTATCCATCTACCTGTCCAAATGTCTTAAATGTCACACCAGCCTCTACTTCCTCTGGCAGCTCATTCCATATACATACCACCACCTGCTTTCAAAACAAAGTGTGGGGGGGGGGGGGAGTTGCCCTCTGGTTCCTATTTAAATATTTCCCCTTGTAGATTGTGACTATCTGGTCTTGCTGCTTTCCAACAATTTCTTCCCCCCCCCCCCCCTTTCCATTGGGCAGAAGATAAACCACTCAAGGCTCAAGAACACCTATCTCACTGTTAAAAGACTCTTGAAGAAACCTCTTGTACAATAAAGATGAACTTCTGACCTCTCAATCTTCCTTGTCATTGGCCCTTGTACCTTATTGTCTGCCTGCACTGCACTTTCTGTAACTGAAGCACTATATTCTGCACTGTTATTGCTTTTTCCCTTGTACCACCTTGACATAATTTTGGAATTATCTATATAGACACTTGCAAGATAGTTCCACTGTATGTCAGTACATGTGACAATATTCAATTCTCCTCTACACTTGAGCCCACCCACTAGTGTAAACTAGCTTTGCACTTTGGAACTTTACCACTGCCTCCTTGCTGATTAAAGTGTGACCATGCAACTTCCTGGCATCAGGAGTTGGTTTGTTCTCTCCTTGGGTGCTGTCCCCTCACTCAGTCACGGGGTTGTACAGCCCTTTGGCCCACTATGTCCATACTGGCCTTTCTTGCCCATCTCCACAATTCTAACTTGCCTACATTATCCTTCTATGCCTTAGCTATTTAAAATATTTAAATATTGTATGTTTTCTCCACCTTCTCTGGCAATATGTTACAGAGATTGCCCTTTGCCCTTTGTATTTTAAAATCTAGCCCAAGATTTTTTTTTGGGGGGGGGCGTGAAGGAGAGAGATCAACCATCTACCCTATCTGTGCCTTTCATAATCTTATATTTTATAAGGTCTCCCTTCAGTCTTCTTTGGTCCAAAGACAATAAGCCCACCTCATCCAATCTCTCCTGATAACTAAAGTCTTCTAATCTAGGAACCACCTTGGTGACTGCACCCTTGCATTCACTCCTGTGGAGAATACTCACCTGGAACTGTCCCTAATCAAAAATCCCTTGCCAACCCTGTCCTTGCAGACAATTGTCCCATATTAAAAATCCTTGTGTAATGTAGCTTCAGTTGTGCACATCTCACCCAGAACACCAATGAATCAGTTGTTGCTACTAGACCATCACAATTAATAATTGCAGCAAAGATGTCTGGTTGCTCCTTCCTTCAGCTTGTCTGCAAATCCTGGCAGGTACACCATCCTCTAGGACCCACTGTCATCCAGTTTGATGCAACAACAGTTTAATGGCTTCTGCACCCCTCCCCGAGCAAAAGTGGCTGAGGGGTGACCTTACAGAGCTGTATAAAATTATGAGGGGTGTAGATAGACTGTGCCCATCCACCCTTTTCCCCGGGGTACAGACAGGTTTTAAGTGAGAGGGAAAAGATTTAACGCAGACCTGAAGGGCAGGATTTTCCACACAGGTTGGTGGGTGTATGGAACGTGCTGCCAGAGGAGGTTTGGGGGGGTACAACACCCGAGACATTTAGACAGGTCCATTGGATTGGAAGGGATATGGGCCAAATGGGACTAGTCCACGCCAACTGAGTTACCTGCCTGGGCAGTGGACGTATCAGTGCTGTGGGGCTCTGGCCGTGACCGATGGCCATCTCATCTACTTCGACAACATCTGGACGGGTCAGCACGTTTCCGCATGGACTCGCCCCCCCCCCCCCACTCGCTGCTCCGAAAGGTTTAATTTTGTCTGACGCCCCAACGTGAATTGCACCTTGATGCCAATAACCAGGCTGTCAATGCCAGGAACTAACCCTTGGCAAGCTCGGCCTTCTGCTCCTGCCAAACTTTGTACCCCAGCTTCACCTCGTCCTCCCCGGAGCCGCCCGATCTCTCTGTCCCGGGAGTGTGGCCCCTATCGGGTGCCCGGAAGAGGGGCGGCGGCACCTGAAGCCGCGACCCCCGGACTCCGTTCGCACCCTCTGGCAAATATCCCCGCGTTACGGAAATTCACCCCCGCAAAGCAGGCACTGGCCCCCGGCTTTATGACGTGATAATCAGCCAATCACACGGGGCGTGGAGCTGCATGACGCAAACCTGTTGCCCTTCTCGTGTTTCTGATTGGTTGAACTTTCGGAATCGGGCCGCTGATTGGTCGTGCACACCGTCACCAGCGATGATGTAGAGCAGTTGATTGTCGCCGGAATTAAAGTGTCGTCCACCTCCCACCAGGACCTGCCACCCACCTCTCCCAGGCCAGAGACAACATTGACCAGGAGTTAGTGTCTCTCCCCTGCTACTGAACAATGTTGGCGTTGCTCAGAGGCAATGGTCTAATCTCGGCCAGGAGTTGTTACCTCTCCCAGTTTATTGAATAACGTTCACCAGAGCTTGGCACCTCCCCTGGGCCACAGTAAGAGTTAGGATTCGCATGAAGTGAGGGCAGCGTGTAGAGCTCAGGCTTTTGTTTGGTGCTGCTTGCAATTCCCTTCCATTGTGCTCTGATGCATCTTGATTGCAGTTCCCAGTGGATCAATGATGTCCCTGCTTGACAAACTATCCACCAGCTCACTTAGTGGAATAGATAACCTCCGGACACTGGTTCAGGAAGATGTGCTGCTGGTTGAGGTAGCTTGGGAAGTGGCCAATAAAGGTGAGGATTTATCATATAATCGTGGCTGTAGTCTCTCCAGTCTCAGGTCTGTCTCAGGGAGATATTGTCTGATCCTGGGTCTGTCTTGTGTGACGCCAGTTAGTGCACCTGGAACCTGGGTGCATTTCTGACCTTGGGTGCCGGCTCTAATATTTGTGTGTTCTCCCTGACCAGGGTTTCCTCTGGGTACTCTGGTTTTCTGTCATTTCCAAAGATGCACTGGTAGGCTACTGTAAATGACCACGGTGTAGGTTACTGATAAAAAGAATCAAAAAGGAGCTGATGAATGTGGGTGAGAGAGAAATTCCTGGGCTACATAAATAAAGAGAGGGGAATTGAACCGAGGGGATTGCTTCCCTGGGAGCTAGCATTGGACCTGATGAGAAGAATGGTCCCTCTTTGTGACATTGTAACAATGAGTGTTCCCTACACACTCCATATGCCTCAAGAGACTCCCTCAATCCCAGTTGCCTATCCCGGTCATCTGCTTCCTTTAGATGATCTTATAAACATCTATAGGGTCACCCCTCAACCTCCTACGCTCCAGGGGAAATATTCCCAGCCTATCCAGCCTCTCCTTATAATTCAAGCCCTCCAGTCTTGGCAACATAGCTGTGAATTTTTTCTGTACCCTCTCTAGCTTAGTCACATCCTTCCCATGGTGACCAGAACTGCACACAATACTCCAACTAAAGTGTCTCGGACGATTTGTACAGCCGTAACATGACATTCCAACACCTGTACTCAATGCTCCAACCGATAACGGCAAGTTTGCCATACACCTTCTTCACCACTCTGTGTAAATGTGTCACCACTTTCAGGGAACTATGTACTCTAGTTGTACAACACTCCCTAGGGCCCTGCCATTTACTCGGTTTGCCCTGCCCTGGTTTAACTTCCCAAAATACATCACTTTGCATTTGTCTGAGTTAAGTTCCATCTGTCATTCCTTTGCCCACTTCACAGCTGATCTGGATCATGTAATAACCTTAGAAAACCTTCTTCACTGTCCACTACAACCACCAAATTTGGTGGCATCTGCCAGCTTACTAACCATGCCACCTACATGCGCAACCAGACCATGAATAAATATGAAGAACAACAGGAGACCCAACAATGATCCCTGTGGCACACCACTGGTTACACATCTCCAGTCTGAAAAACAACCCTCCTTCTACCACCCACCAAGCCAGTTTTGTGTCCAATTGTCCAGCTCATCCTGGATCCCATGTGATCTTACTTTCCAGACCAGACTACCATGCGATGTGGGACCTTGTCAAAGGTCTTGCTAAAGTCCATGTAGACAACATCTACTGCCCTGCCCTCGTCAATCTTCTTGGTCCCCTCTTCAAAAAACTCAATCAAATTTGTGAGACATGATTTCCACACACAAAGCCATGCTGACTCTCCCTAATCAGTCCCTGCCTTTCCAAATGCTGGTAGATCTTGTTTCTCAGAATCCCCTCAAGTAACTTTCCCACCACTGATACTGGGATCACTGGCTCACCAGTTTTGTTTAGCGCAAGTCATGTCTTGAGTTTTCCAAAGAGATGACCAAGGTGATCGAAGGTAGAGCTGTGGGTGTTGTCTACATGGATTTTAATAAGGCATTTGATAAGGTCTCTCATGGGAGGTTCATCCTGAAGATTAAGATGCATGGGATCCACAGTGAATTGGGTGTTTGGACTCAGCATTGGCTTATCCGTAGAAGACAATGTAATGGACGATGGGTCTTATTCTGGCTGGAGGTCCGTGACTAGTGGTGTTCTACACTGAGACCACTGCTGTTTGCGATTATATATAACTGACTTGAATGAAAATGTGGATGGGTTGGTTAGTAAGTTTGCTGATGACACAGAGATTGCTGGTGTTGTAGGTAGTGTAGAAGGTTGCCAAAGGATACAGCAGGATATCGATCAGTTGCAGGTATGGGTGGAGAATGGCAGATGGAGTTTAATGTGGCCAAGTGTGAGGTGTTGCCCTTTGGGAAATCGAATGTGAAAGGACAGTAATGGCAAGACCCTTAACGGTGTTGATGTACAGAGGGACCTTGGGGATCGGGTCTATCGCTCCCTGAAAGTGGCTGCACAAGTTGATGGGATCATAAGGAAGGTCTATGGCATGTTTGCCTTTATTAGTTGAAGCATTGAGTTCAAGTCAGAAAGTTATGCTGCAGCTCTGGTTAGGCTGCATCTGGAGTATTACGTTCAACTCTGGCCGCCCCATTATAGGAAGGATGTGGAGGCTTTGGAGAGGGTGCAGAAGAAGTTCACTAGGTTGCTGCCTGGATTAGAGGGCATGTGCTATAAGGAGAGGTTGGACAAACTTGGGTTGTTTTCTCTGGAGCGGCTGAGGGGGGACCTGGTAAAAATTTATGAATTATGAGAGGCATCGATAGAGTAGAGAGCTGGTATGTTTTTCTCAGGGTTGAAATGTGAGGGGGGGTAAGTTCAAAGGAGATGTGTGGGGAAAGTTTTTTTATACAAAGTGTGGTGGGTGGCTGGAATGCACTGCCGGGGTGGTGGTGGGAGGTAGATACAGTAGGGGTGTTTCAGAGGCTCTTAGGTAGGCAGATGAATATGGAGGGAAGTGGACCAAGGGATTTGGTGTCATTAGCTTAATTCGCTCGGCTCAACCTTGTGGGCCAAAAGGCCTGTTCCTGTGCTGCACTATGTTCTATTATTCCTACAACCATCTGCAATATCCCTACACATCTGCTCCTCTAATTCTGGCTGGCTAAAGGGAGCCTAAAATACAGTCCCACCACAGTGATCTAAGTTGTACTCATGTAGCCTCACTGGATGATCCCCCAGGAATATTCTCTCTGTGCTGCTGCTATGTTCTTCCTAATCAAAATCCCAACATCACCCCTCTCCCTATCCCCCCTCCCCCCCTTACCTCTGTTGCACCTGTAGCATCTGTATCCCAGAAAAGTGAGCTGCCAGTCCTGCCCCTCCCTCAGCCATGTTTCTGTAACAGCACTTGTTACCAATTAAATGCAGCACCACGATAAAATACACCAGACAATGACTTTGTTGAATAATTTCACTACTTTATTCACCAAGGTTAGTTCAAGCAACTCAAAGATTCACTACAGAATTCAAACAATTACTTAACTCTATGGTTTCACAACTTCCAAAACCTTCTACTTATGTCCAGATGTTACCCACTCAGGTGAACCTGGCGGTGAGTTCTCCGAATCAGAGACTTGAGGTTGTCTTCTGCATTTGTTGGTCTCTGGAGTTCCTGCTACTACTTATCTCATGAGGCATCTTTTCTACATTTCTTTACATACCTTCCAGATATTGCTGTGATTTTATAGCCAATTGTGTGGTTGTAAGTCCAGTAGTCCAGAGACACTGAGGTGCCCCTGCTTGTTGTGATTTTTATAAATGATTTGGATGAGGATGTGGAAGGGTGGGTTAGTAAGTTTGGTGACAACATGAAGGTTGGTGGTGTTTTGGATAGTATAGAAGGTTGCTGTGGGTTATAACAGAACATTGATAGGATGCAGAGCTGGGCTGAGAAGTGGCAGATGGAGTTCAACCCGGAAAAGTGTGAAGTGATACACTTTGGAAGATCCAGTGTGAAGGCAGAATACAAGGTTAATGGCAGGACTCTTAGCAGTGTGGAGGAACTGAGGGATCTTGGGGTTCACGTCCATAGATCCCTCAAGGTTGCTGCGCAGGTTGAAAGGGTTGTTAAGAAGGCATATGGTGTGTTGGCCTTCATTAGTCAGGGTATTGAGTTCAAGAGCCGCGAGGTAATTTTGCAGCTCTATAGAACTCTGGTTAGAGCACACTTGGAGTATTGTGTTCAGTTCTGGTCGCCTCATTATAGAAGAGATGTGGAAGCCTTAGAGAGGGTGCGGAGGAGATCTACCAGGATGCTGCCTGGATTGGAGAGCATAGGTTGAGTGAGGTGGGGCTTTTCCCTTTGGAGCGAAGGAGGATGAGAGGTGACTTGATAGAGGTGTCAGAGACTTTTTCCCCAGGGTGAAAATGGCTAACACGAGGGAACATAATTTTAAGGTGATTGGAGGAAGGTAGAAGGAGGGGTGTCAGAGGTAAGTTTTTTTTACACAGAGAGTGGTGGGTGTGTGGAACGCACTGCCGGCAGAGGTGGTGGAGGCAGATACGTTAGGGACATTTAAGAGACTCTTTGACACATGAATGATAGAGAAATGTAGGGCGATGTGGGAGGGAAGGGTTAGATAGATCTTAGAGCAGGATAAAATGTTGGCACAACATCGTGGGCCGAAGGGCCTGTACTGTGCTGTAATGTTCTATGTACTTGTTTTCTTCAATTCCTTCAGACTCCTGCTGAAAGAATTCAAATTCCTCCCTAATCATCTTCACCACCGGGTCCACAGTTATCAAGATTTAGGCTTGTACAATTTACCACTGTGTCCCTGGTACACGGAGTCCTCAGAATATCCTTCTCTGTTGCTCTGTGTCCAGGGATGGAGGGTGTTCTCAGGGCTGGAAAGCCACCTCAGCTCTGCTTCACACTGACACAAACCAGATGTCCAACTGTCAGTGTGAGCCCAGCTCACACAGCCTCGCTTCATGCTGACCAGGTCTTGTTTCCGATTCTTCTACGTAACTCTTTGTTTTTCCCTCAACTGTCTACACAATAATATCACTATCCCTGAGTCCAAATGAAGGGTCTTGACCTGAAATGCTGACTGTCCATTTCCCTCCATAGATTCTGCCTGACCCACTGAGTTCTCCCTGCGCTTTTAGTTTTGCTCCAGATTCCAGCATCTGCAGTCTCTTGTGTCTTCCTTGTACCAATCCATGCCCTGAGTCCATGCTTCTTGCATTAAAATAAATGCAGTTTAGCCTATCAGACCTTCCTCGCTCCCTGCCCTGCCCCACCCCTGCCTGTCCTGCCAAAAGAACTTGCTCATCTGTCTCACTACTACATTAGGTCCCACCCCCTGCCAGACTGGTGTAAGCCCTCCCGAATAGCTGCAGCAAATCCCCCCACCAGTAAATTGGTCCCCCTCCAGTTCAGGTGCAACCCATCCCTCTTGTGCAGGTCACCTCTGCCCCAGAAGAAATTCCAATGGTCCAAGAACCGGAATCCCTGCCCCCTGCACCAGCCCTTCAGCTGCACATTCACCTGCCCCCTCCTCCTGTTCCTGCCCTCACTGGCATGCGGCACAGGTGCGTAATCCAGAGTTTGCAACCATTGAGGTCCTGCTTTCTAACCTTCTGCCAAACTCCCTCTGCAGCACCCTCTCTGTTTTTGCAACCCTTCTGTCACACCGAAGTCTTCAATGTCCAGGTTCATTAAGCCCCCTCACTAACTAACAACGCTTTATTAAGTAAAGAACATGGAGGGTGCCAGTTTAGGGATGTATTATCTCACGTAGGCAGGTGACCGCATACTGAGCAATGCAACCGCACACAACAGTTGGTCACATGCTACAGTCTTAAAGACAAATGTGCCAACGTTATGTATGTTCCCGAGTCTGTCTGTCACTGGGTCCGCTGTGGATATTGTATAACTGTGCCTCTTTCTGTCCCTAGTTGGAGGTATCTACACCGTGATTCAAACAAAGGCAAAGCTCACAACAGATGAATGGCATGAGAATTACGTGCTGATGGGTCCATATTTTGAGCATAATGTCAGAACACAGGTGGAGCTGATGGACCCTCAAAACCCTGCGATCAAACGGACCATTGATTCAATGAATTCCAAGGGCTGTAAGGTACCACACTTGGGAGGGTGTCAGGTGTGAACTTGCATTGGCTTTCAGCAATGGGATTCACTGCCCCCACTGGAACCTCCACTCAATGCCCATAATGAACTAAAGCCTCTGTCATCTGAGGCATTTCTGGAAAAACTTGTTTTTCAGAGGGAGGTGGTATTGGTTTATTATCGTCACTAGTACTGAGGTACTGTTGTGAAACAGATTCGAGGTCTCCAAGGACAAGGACTCTGAACACAGAGATAAATGATTTATTTACAAAGACAAGCACGGGGAAAAGGTAACGGTGGCAACACACACACACACACACACACACACACACACACACACACACACTGATGATAGTGAGCGTGGGAAAATCGCAACAAGTATAAAATACACACGCGTGTGCACGCACACACACACACAAACACACAGAGCAAACTAGGTACAGACAATCAAGGAAAAGCAATACGATACCCACCACCCCTTGACTCACTGCAGGCACACGGCTCTATGCTGCCAGGGATACTAACTTAGAACGCTCCTAACCCTGTTGAAGTGCACACCTTACCAAAGGTCTCTCCAGCGCCGTTCCACGGTTCCTCGGAGCGATTAAAGAGAGCGAACCGGGCACATGTAGCACTCTTTATAGTGCTGGAGGGCTGAGGGGTTCCAGCCCAGGTAGTTCAAAAAGGCCAATGGCCCGGTGCCAGCAGGGGCTAATCAATCACAAAAGGCCAATGACCCAAGGCCAAGTACAAAGGTGCTTAAAGGGGCCAATGGTCAGGTGTGCACTGATGGGTGGGGTGGAGCCAGACCTTGATTGACAGTGGTGTGTCTTTCGACCAGGTAATGGGCAGTGCTGTCACGTGACAGCCCCGGCCCTCCACATTACAGGTACAGTGAAAAGCTTGTCTTGCATACCGTTTCTACAGATCAATTCATTACACAGTGCATTGAGGTAGTACAGGGTAAAAACAATAACAGACTACAGAGTAAAGTGTCACAGCTACAGGGAAGTGCAGTGCAGGTAGACAATAAGGTGCAAGGTTGTAACAAAGGAGATTGTAAGGTCAAGAGTTGATCTCATCATGTAAGGGAACCATTCAATAGTTTTTCACTGTGGGATAGAAGCTGTCCTTGAGCCTGGTGGTACATGCCCTCATGATCCTGTATCTTCTGCCTGATGGGAGAGGAGAGAAGAGAGAATGACCCGGGTGGGTGGGGTCTTTGATTACGCTGGCTGCTACACCAAGGCAGCAAGAGGTATAGATAGAGTCCATGGAGGGGAGGCTGGTTTCTGTGATGCACTGGGCTGTGTCCACAACTCTCTGCAGTTTCTTGCGGTCCTGGGCAGAGCAGTTGCCGTACCAAGCCATGATGCATCCAGATAGGATGCTTTCTTTGGTGCATCAATAAAAGTTGGTGAGAGTCAAAGGGGATATGCCAGATTTTTTTAGCCTCCTGAGAAAGTAGAGGCGCTGGTGAGCTTCCTTGGCCATGACATCTACGTGAGTTGACCAGGACAGGCTACTGGTGATGTTCACTCCTAGGAGCTTGAAGCTGTCAACCCTCTCGACCTCAGCACCATTGATGTAGACAGGTACATGTACACTGACCCCTTTCCTGAAGTCAATGACCAGCTCTTTTGTTTTGCTGACATTGAGGGAAAGGTTGTTGTCATGACACCATGTCACTAAGTTCTCTATCTCCTTTCTGTACTCCGACTCATGGTTATTTCAGATATGTCCGACTACAGTGGTATAATATGCAAACTTGTAGATGGAGTTAGAGCAGAATCTGGCCACACAGTCATGAGTATATAGGGAGTAGAGTAGAGGGCTGAGGATGCAGTCTTGTGGGGCACCAGTGTTGAGAATAATCGTGCTGGAGGTATTGCTGCCTATCCTCATTGATTATGGTCTGTTGGTCAGGAAGTCCAGGATCCAGTTACAGAGGGAGGTGTTGAGTCCCAGGTCTCAGAGTTTGGTGATGAGTTTGCTTGGGATTATAGTATTGAATTCGGAGCTGTAGTCAATAAACAATAGTCTGACGTAGGTGTCTTTACTGTCCAGATGCTACAGAGATGAGTGTAGGGCCAGGGAGGTGGCATCCGCTGTAGACCTGTTTCGGTGATAGGCGAATTGCAGTGGGTCTAGATTGTCTGGGAGGCTGGAGTTGATGCGAGCCATGACCAGCCTCTCAAAGCACTTCATGATGGTGGATGTCAGAGCCACTGGTTGGTAGTCATTAAGGCATGTTACCTTGTTTTTCTTAGGTACCGGGATGATAGTGGCCTTCTTAAAATAGCTGGGGACCTCAGACTGAAGCAGGGAGAGGTTAAATATGTCTGCAAATACTCCTGCCAGCTGATCAGCACAAGATCTGAGCACACGGCCAGGGACACCATCTAGGCCAGATGCTTTCCTCGTGTTCACTCTCCATAAAGACTGATCTTACGTCCTCGACGATGACCACGGGTTCAGTTGCATTGGAGGCTGTCAGGGTGGGTGGTGACAATCCACTCGCCTTCTGTTCAAAGCGTGTATAGACTGCGTTAAGCTCATCAGGAAGGGATGTGCTGTTGTTGACGATACTGCCTGACTTCGTTTTGTAGCCATTATAGAGTATAAGCCCTGACACAACTGAAGGCTGGGTCCGGGAGTCTATTTTGAACCGGTATTGTCTCTTGGCATTCCTGATAGCTTTTCAGAGGTCGTATCTCAATTTCTTGTAAAGGGCAGGGTCACCTGATTGACTGGAATGCAGCAGTCCTCAACTTCAGTAAGGTATGGACCTCCTGGTTCATCCATGGTTTCTGGCTTGGGAGCACCGGTATTGTCCTCTTTGGTACACAGTCCTCAACACATTTGCTGATAAAGTCTGTGATGGGGGTAACATACTCATCAATTAGTGTTGGGTCTCTTAAAAAACATTAAGGTAGACAAGGCTGTAGGGCCGAATGGAATATACTGTTGTTGAGGGAGGCAGGAGATGAGATTGCTGAGGCCTTGACCAAAATCTTCATGTCCTCTCTAGTCACAGGCAAGGTCCTCGAGGACTGGTGAGTAGCTAATGGTGTTTCATTATTCAAGAAGGGAAATAGGGAGAATCCTGGAAACTATAGACTGGGGAGAGTCAAGTCAGTGGTAGAGAAGTTATTGGGGAAGATTCTTAGGGATGGAATTTATGAGCTTTTGGAAAACCATGGCCTAATCAAGGACACTCAGCATGGTTTTGTGCGGGGAAGTGATGTCTTACTGACTTGATTGAGTTTTTCGAGGAGGTGAGGAAAGTGATTGATGAAAGTAGAGCTGTGGATGTTTTCTTCATGGATTTTAGTAAGGCTTTTGCCAAGGTCCCTCGTGGGAGGCTCACCCAGAAGATGCATGGGATCCACGGTGAATTGGCCATTTGGATTGAGAATTGCTTGCCCATAGACGACAGAGGGTAGTGGTTGATGGGACTTATTCTGGCTGGATGTCAGTGACCAGAGGCACTTTGGGAGATCAAATGTAAAGGGACAGTATGCAGTTAATGGCAGGACCCTTAACAACATTGAGTCAAGTCCATGGCTCCCTGAAAGTGGCCACACAGGTTGATAGGGTGCTAAAGAAGGCGTATGGCATGCCTGCCTTTATTAGTTGATGCATGGAGTTCAAGAATCAGGAAGTGATATTACAGCTTTATAAAACTCTCGTTAGGCCACACTTGGAGTATTGCATTCAATTTGCCCTATTATAGAAAGGATGTGGAAAGGGTGCAGAAGAGGTTTACCAGGATACTACCTGGAGTAGAGGCCATGTGCTATAAAGAAAGGTTGGACAAAGTTGGGATGTTTTCTCTGGAGTGTCAGAGACTGAGGGGAGACCTGATTGAGGTTTATAACATTTTGAGAGGCATGGATAGAGTAGACAGCCAGTATCTTTTTCCCAGAGTCGAAATGTCTAATACTAGAGAGCATGCATTGAAGGTGAGAGGGGGTAAGTTCAAAGGAGTTGTGTGGGGCAAGTTTTTTTTACACAGAGAGTGGTGGGTGCCTGGATTGTGCTGCCAGGGGTGGGGGTGGAGGCAGTAGAGGTGATCAAGATGTTCTTGGATTGGCATGTGAATGTGGAGAGAGTGGAGGGAGGTGGACATTGTGTAGGCAGGAGGGATCAGTTTAGTTGGGCATTTAGTTACCAGTTTAATTAGTTCGTCACAACATTGTAGGTCAAAGGGCCTGTTCCTGTGCTGTGCGGTTCTATGTTCAGCATCTACACATGACTGGCAAGGCCAGCGTTTACTGCTCATCCATGGCCCTTGAGAAAGTGCTGGTGAGTCTCCTCGGGCCACAGCAGTCCTTCTGGTGATGATGCTCCCTTCTGGGGAGTGAGTTCCAGGGTTTAGAACCAGTGAAGATGAAGGCCCAGTGATATATTCCCAAATCGAGAAGGACCTGACCAGTCAGAGGTGGTTCTACTGAGCCACACTTGTCGATGGACTGTGAGTACGTTTTGTGTTCTGTCACTGTTCGTGTTGGCTGTGGTCAGGATATTCTTGGCAGACAGAAACAACTCATTGTCAGTGAAAACCAAAACAACTGGCAATGTTGGAAACCTTCAACAAAAACAGACTCTGACAAATGGTCATTGACCCGAAACATTGACAGTTCCTCTCTCCACGGACACTGCCCGACACACTGAGTGTTTCCAGCATTTTCTCTTTTTGTGCTTTATTGTAAATGGAGTGCAACAAACGAAGAGCTCCCTGTCAATAAAACCCAGAGCCCACATGGGTCGTTGTACAGCTTTATCCAATCTCTTGTCCTTGTGCACCGGTTAACATTTTACGGTGATTTTCAGCTCCTCCACTGTTTTCAGGGATTTCCCAAGAGGTCAGTAAAGTGATAAGTTCAGGAATTTACAAACTCATCCTCCTACAAAATACCCTGGAGGTTTTGTACTTTGAGACGTGAATGCGAGTTTTTATACAAAGCCATGCAACTACTTGAGAAAGTATCGGGTCCTAAACAGTACATCAAGTAATCAACATTTGCGCAAATACAGATTTCACAATTATACTGGGTTTTACGATGATAATTACTGGCTGTGAAATTTTAAAAGCAGGAGTTCCATAGGGCAGTGTCCTCAGCCCAGCCATCTACAGCCGGTTCATTAACTCCCATCATCAGGAGATTTTATCGTCTGCCTTAATCACGCGTAGTGATTTTTTAAAATATCTTGCACTCTAGAAAAACAGTAGCTAAAAATAGAGTACATGTTGTTTCTGGTTTGCTGCCTGTGTGAATAGTTTACGGGGCTGAGGTGCTCAGCCATCTTGATGAAGTCACTGGGCACCAAGGGTCCCTTGGAACTTGGGGTCCTCAGGACTCCATGCCTGGTGAAGTGGTGCTGTGGGATCTTTAATGTCCACTTGAGAGGGTTTAATGTTTCACCCACCAGACCGTGCCTCTGACAGTGCAGTGCTTTCTCGGTACTGCAGTGGAGCATCAGACCGCATGCTCTAAGTCCTGAACTTGGACTGGAATTTATAACCTTCTCACTCGGAGGCTGTGAGCACATTGAACCATTGGCAAAATCCGTTTCTACCAAGGATACAGAATCACACAGCTGGAACTGCACCCCAGTAACTGCTCCTGTTTTATTGTTTGGTTCCACGTCCAGGTTTACTTTGGGAGGTGGTTGATTGAGGGGAATCCGTGTGTTGTCCTGTTCGATATTGGCATTTCATCTTGGAACTTGGAGCACTGGAAAGCAGAGCTGTGGGAGTGCTGCTCTATCGGAGTCCCCTGGTACGACCGAGAAGCCAATGATGCCATTCTCTTCGGTTTCCTCGTCACTTGGTTCCTGGGAGAGGTCAGTGAAATCCACATGGGGTCATCCCCGGTGACGGGCTCCACATCATCAGTGTAAATGTTAGGAGTCAGGAAGGAAAAGGCTGGGGCAATTGTCTGAAGAATGCGATGGGACTGGGAGTGTGTGCAGAGTGGTCCTCCCCAGGAAGCGGTTGCCAGTAAAATTGTTGAAAGCTTCCAAAGCAATTTTTCAGTATCCCATGAACGTCTGCCCCTTGTAGTCAGCTGTTGGACTTTGGCAAGGATTCATGCCGTTGTTGAACTGGAATTTTGATGGGTGACGGGAGACCTTGGAGTCTGCCTCTGGCTGATGCTCAATTGAGACATAACATCCAACTGAAATCACAGACACTAGGCAGTTTAGAAACAATGTTGATGTAATCTGGAAGGTATGATGGCATTCCTGAATTTGGGCAGACTCCTACAAGTGGTCAGGAGCAAGTGATTTAACATTGAACAGTCCAGCACAGGAACAGGCCTTTTGTCCCATGATGTTGTGCCGAACTAATTAAACTAGTAATTAAACACCTGACTAAACTAATCGCCTCTGCCTACACAATGTCCATATCCCTCCGTTCACCGCACATCCTTGTGCCTATCTGAGCGCCTCTTAAACGCCGCTGTCATATCTGCCTCCACCTCCACCCCCGCCCCTGGCAGTCCATTCCAGGCACCCACCACACACTGTGTAAACAAAACCCTGCCCCACACATCTCTATTGAACTCACCATCTCTCACTTCAAATGCATGCCCTCTAGTATTAGACATTTCCCGAGGGAAAAAGATACTGGCTGTCTATCTATGCCTCTCTATCAGGTCTCCCCTCAGCCTCCACTGCTCCAGAGAAAGCAACTCAAGTTTGTCCAACCTCTCCTTATAGCACATGCCCTCTAATCCAGGCAGTGTCCTGGTAAACCTCTTCTGCACCCTCTCCAAAGCCTCCATATCCTTCCTATAATGGGGTGACCAGAATTGAATGCAGTAGTCCAGATGCTGCCAAACCAGAGTCTTATAAAGCTGCAATATGACTTCCAGACTCTTGAACTCAGTTCCTTGACTAATAAAGGCAGGCATGCCATACGCCTTCTTTCCCATCCAATCAACCTGTGTGGCCACTTTCAGGGAGCTATGGACTTGGATTGCAAGGTCCCTGAGTATATCAACATTATTAAGGGTCTTGCCATTAGTGTACAGTCCCTTTACGTTTGTTCTCCCAAAGTGCACCACCAATCTTTGTATTGTCTGCAAACTTAATAACCCACCCATCCACATTTTCATCCAAGTCATTCACATGTATCACAAACAGCAGAGGTCTCAGTGCAGATCCCTGCAGAACACCACTAGTCACAGACCTCCAGCCAGAATAGATCCCATCGACCACTACCCTCTGTCTTCTATGGGCAAGCCAGTTCTGAATCCAAACAGCCAAGTCACCCTGGATCCCATGCATCTTGAACTTCTGGATGAGCCGAGCATGAGGGACCTTATCAAACACCTTACTGAAGTCCATGTAGACAACATCCACCGCTCTGACTTCATCAATCACCTTCATCACCTCCTGAAAAAGTCAGCCAAATTAGTAAGACGTGACTTGCCCCACAAACTTGCACTTTGGGAGGACAGACCAGGGTAAGACTTGTATAGTGAATGGTAGGGCACTGAGGTGTGTGGTAGAACAAAGGGACCTGGGAATACAGATCTATAATTCCTTGAGAGTAGCATCGCAGGTAGACAGGGTCCTACAGAGAGCTTTTGGCACTTTAGCCTTCATAAATCAGGGTACTGAGTACAGGAGTTGGGATGTTATGTTGAAGTTGTATAAGGCATTGGTGAGGCCAAATTTACAGTATTGTGTGCAGTTCTGGTCACCCACCTACAGGAAAGATATTGATAAGCTTGAAAGAGTGCCGAGAAAATTTACACAGATGTTGCCAGGACTTGAGTTACAGGTAAAGGTTGAATAGGTTGGGACTTTATTTCCTGGAGCGGAGGAGAATGAGGGGAGATCTTATAGAGGTATACAAAATTATGAGGGGTATAGATAGGGTGAATGCATGCAGGCTTTTTCCCTTAAGGTTGGGTGAGACTAGAACTAGAGGTCACAGGTTCAGTGTGAAAGGTGAAATATTTAAGGGAAACTACTTCACTCAGAGGGTGGTGCGAGTGTGGAACGAGCTGGCAGCAGATGTGGTGGATGCAGGTTCAATTGTAACACATAAGAGAGGTTTGGATTGGTACATGGATGGGAGGGGTTTGAAGGGATATGATCCAGCTTCGGGTAGATGGGACTAGGCAGAAAACCGGGACTAGGCAGAAAACCAGGACTAGATGGGCCGAAAGGCATGTTTCTGTGCTGTAGTGCTTTATGACTCTAAAAAGCCATGCTGACTGTCCCTAAGCTATGGTTATCCATATGCTCATAAATCCTGTCTCTAAGTATCCTCTCCAATAACTTCCCTACCACTAGTCTACAGTTTCCAGGATTATCCCTATTTCCCTTCTTGAATAATGGAATGACATCAGCTACTCGCCAGTCCTCTGGGACCTTGCCTGTGGCTAGAGAGCACACAACGATCTTGGTTAAAGCCCCAGCAATCTATCTCTTGCCTCTCTCAATAACCTGGGGTATATCCCATCAGGCCTTGGGGACTTATCCACCTTAATGTCCTTTAAGGCCCAACACTACCTCCTTCTTTATCTCGAAATGCCCTAGTATATTAGCATGATCCACACTGCTCTCCCTATCCTCCATGCCTTTCTCCTTGGTAAATACTGAGCTAAAGTACTCATTTAGGAGCTCGCCCACATCCTCTCTTCTTTATCCTTGAGTGGTCCTACCCTCTCCCTAGTTATCCTCTTGTTCTTGATGTATCTATAGAAAGTCTGAGGATTGTCTTTAATCCTACTTGCCAAGGACTTTTCATGGCCCCTCCTGGCTCTCCTACTTCCAAGAGTTCCTTTCCATCTTCTTTATAATCATCAAGGGCTTCCTCTGATTTTAGTTTCCTAAACTTTACATTCACTTCCTATATCTCCTTGACTAAATTCACCACCTCTTTCACTCCCTCACCCTGCCATCCTTTTCCTCCCTTGTTACTGGATCATCCCTGTCCTGTACTCTGTGCAGTTGGTCTTTAAACACCCTCCACGTCAGATGTGGACTTGCCCAAAAACAGCTGTTCCCAATTAACTCTCCCTAGTTCCTGCCCAATGCTCCCGTAATTTGCCCTGCTCCAATTTAATACTCTCCCGCAAGGTCCATACATATCCTTATCTATAGCTATCTTAAAATATTGGATGCACTTTAACAAATTCTGCCCCATCCAAACCTCTTGCACTCAGGAGGTCCCAGTCTATATCAGGGAGGTTGAAGTCCCCCACGACAACAACCCTGTTGTTTTTTACACCTTTCCCTAATCTGCCTGCATATCTGTTCCTCAATGTTCCGCTGGCTATTGGGGGGTCTGTAGTGTAATCCCATCAGAGTGATTGCACCTTTCTTATTTTTGAGTTCTCCCCATACAGACTCAGTGGACGAGCCTCCATTATGTCCTCTCTGAGTGCAGCTGTGATATGGTCCCTGATAAGTGGTGCAACTCCTCCTCCTCTTTTACCTCCCTCTGTCTCTTTCCTAAAACAGCGAAACCCTGGAACGTTAGGCATCCAGTCCTGTTCCTCTCTCAACCAAGTCTCTGTAGTGGCCACATCATCATAGTTCCATGTACTGATCCATGCTGTAAGTCCATCACCCTTACCCTTAATGCTCCTAGAGTTAAAATAAACACACTTCAACCCATCCATCCCATCGTGTCTATCACCCTGCTCCTGCCTGTTCCTCCTTACAGACTTACTGGTCATGACATCTACACCTTTCCCTAATCTGCCTCTCAATCCCTCCACTTTCTGACCTGGTGCTCTGGTTCCCATCCCCCTGCCAAACTAGTTTAAACCCTCCCAAGTATCACCAGCAAACCTCCCAGTGCAAACCTCACACATCCATCTGTTCCATCTTTCTGTTCCTGTCCTCACTAGCACTTGACACCGGGAGGAACCCAGAAATCACTACCTTTGAGGTCCTGCTTTTCAGCCTCTTGCCTAATTCCCTATACTCACTGCGCAGGACCTCATCCCCCTTTCTACCCATGTCGTTGGTGCCAATGTGCACCGTGACCTCTGGCTGCTCACCCTCCCCCTTGAGAATGTTCTGCAGTCGCTCAGACACTTCCTCAGCCCTGGCACCCAGGAGGCAACACACCATCCTGGCGTCTCTTATGTGGCCACAGAATCTCCTATCTGTCCCCCTAGCTATCAGGTCTCCTATCACTATTGCTCTGCCTGACTTCACCCTTCCCAACTAAGCCTCAGGGTCAGTTGCAGTGTCACCGACCTGACTGCTGCTGCTGTGCCCTTAGGTCATTCCCCCCACGCCCACCCCCAAGCAGTATCCAAAGGGGTTTACTTGTTGCTGAGGGGAATGGTCACAAGGGAACCCTGCACTGTCTGCCTGCTCCCTCTACCTTTCCTGATGGTCACCCAACTACCTGCTGCCTGCACCTTAGGTGTGACCACCTCGCTAAACCTCGTCTATGATGCTCCTTGCATCCCAGACGATCCTAAGTACTTCTAGCTCCAGCTCCAGTTCCTTGATGCAGTCAGGAGCTGCAGCTGGGTGCACTTCCCACTGGTGTTGACACCAGGGACACTGGCCATCTCTCTGATATCCCACATCCTGCAGGAGGAGCATGCCACTGCCCTGACTGCCATGCCAGTGACTCCAATAGAAAGAGTAATTCTAAGGAAAACTTTACCTACTCTTACTTGTCCCACTGCTCAGCCTCCTCTCACCGAAGCCTCACAAACCAAAGCTTCATCATTTCTACCCAAACACAGTCCTTATGGCTCAAATGCGGCCACTCCCAAAAACAGCTGCTCCACTCAAGCGTGCCTCCCTTTCATACCTGAAACAACTTTTAAACACTGCTGTCTCCTTCCATCTGCTGCTAACATTAGCTTTTCCTTGGTAACCACTGTTCCTGAAATACACAGGCTGATGTACACTCACTGATGATCTTGAATAATTCTGTAGCTGTAGCTGTGTTTTCTGCCCTTGTCTAACCTGATGTTTCTGCTTCGCAGTTTGTTTCCCAGTGCGAGGAGCAGTGCCCGTTTATCGTCACTCACTTCCACGAATGGCTGGCTGGTATCGGTCTGATCATGTGCAGATTCCGCAAGATTCCTGTGGCCACGGTCTTTACAACACATGCCACGTTGCTGGGGCGGTACCTGTGTGCTGGGAATGTTGATTTCTACAACAACCTTCCATACGTGCGTAAACATCCTTCCACTTCTCATAAGGCACTGTTCTGAAGTGTGCAATGTTTAACTGGTTCAAAATGTAGAAATCGGGGCTCAGGCTTGGGGTCAGTCAATGGGTCATGAAACTATCAAACCACCTGTCCCAGCCGGCCATGGAATGAACAAGTCAGCTTAATAACGAACTCGCGCGAAGATGCGGTTTTTCAAGAGCATCTGAAGGTAGCAAGGATTGGGGTGGGAATCCCAGCTCAGGGGTCCTGGCAGGTGAAGTCTGGAGATGCTGGAGTGCCCAGAGTCAGAAGAGCAGAGATACCGTGGGGAATCTGTGTTCTGACGGAGACATGAGATCAGAGAACAACTTGAAACATAAGGATGAGAATTTTAAAGCTGAGACATTGCTTATCTGGGGCAATGATAGTGAGCGCAGTGACAGCGGGCGCGGGGGGCAGTGGGGTGGCAGGGTGGCGGGATGTCCTGGCACAAGGATGCACTGGAACAGTCAGCTCGAGGTACCAAATGCACAGGTGGTGGTACGGCAGCAGAGAGGAGGTCAGGACTGAGGGAGAGGAGGAATGAGGGATCTCAATGATGGAGTCCAGCACGGAAACAGGCTCTTCAGCCCAACTGGTTCATGCCGACCAAGATGCCCATAGACCTCTAAACTGTTCCTATCCATGTACCTGTCCAAGTGCCTTTTAAATGTTGTTATTGTACCCACCTCACCCACTTCCTCTGACAGCTCGTTCCGTATACGCACCACCCTCTGCTTGAAGAAGTTGCCCCTCGGGTCTCCCCTCTGCCCTCTAGTTTTTGATTCCCTTTCCTTGGGAAGGGACTGTGTACATTCAACCTATCTATGCACCTCATGATTTTATACACCTCCATAAGGTCACCCCTCAGATTCCTACCCTCCAAGAAATTAAACTCTCGCCTGCCCAATCTCTCGCTATAACTCAGACCCTCAAGTCTGTAAATCTTCTCTGCGCTCTTTCCAGTATACTGACATCTTTCCTACGACAGGGTGACCAAAACTATACATGGTATTCCAAGTGCGGCCTCACCAACATAGATCCATAGAACCATAGGACACTACAGCACAGAAAACAGGCCATTTGGCCCTTCTAGTCTGTGCTAAAATGGTATTCCGCTAGTCCCATTGAGCTGCACCCAGTCCATAACCCTCCAGACCTCTCCTATCCATGTATCTATCCAATTTATTCTTAAAACTCAAGAGTGAGCCCGCATTTACTACATCAGATGACAGCCCGTTCCACACTCCCACCACTCTTTGATTGAAGAAGTTCCCCCTAAACCTCTCCCCTTTCACCCTAAAGCCATGTCCTCTCGTACTTATCTCTCCTAATCTAGGTGGAAGGAGCCTACTCGCATTAACTCTGTTTATACCCCTCATAATTGTGTAAACCTCTATCAAATCTCCCCTCATTCTTCTGCGCCCCAAGGAATAAAGTCCTAACCTGTTCAACTCCTGAAGACCCGGCAACGTTCCAGTAAATCTCCTCTGCACTCCTTCCTTCCTATAGTTAAGTGACCAGAACTGCACACATCTTGTACAACTGCAACATAATGTCCCAACTATACTCAGTGCCCTGACTGATGAAAGGTCAACGAGCCAAATGCCTTCTTCACCACCTTGTGTTGCCATAGTCAGAAAACTCTGTGCTTGTACTCCTCAGTCCCTCTGTTCTACAACTCTCCCCAGGGCCCTACCGTTCACTCTGAAAGTCCTGATGGAGCAGTTATGTGGTGATAACCTCAGCAAAACTTCAGGTGCTGCCAGGAAGAGATGGAGTGGGTGGCTGGGATACAGAACCTGTACTTCCAGCTGTCTGCCTGTCCTCCTCACTCTGATTACCGACCTTTCGATATCCAGCCTTCAGTTCTAAATACAGGTTGTTCATTCTTTAGTGAAAACTGTGATCCATAAAGTAATTCCTGGGGAATTCAGCCAGACATAAGCTTCAGAAGCATTCATTTATCACAGATATTTGCTGTCTCCTTTGAAGCATTTCTCTGTCTCTTTCAATATTCTGCTCTTTATGTCCAATCAACTCAAGCAGTTTCTAATGGAGAATGTTATCAACTGAGTTCTGGGAATCAATATTCACTTTCTAATCTATACATTTTATTTAAATTCCCTCTCATGTTAATCCCTTTCACCGATCTAGGCCAATAAGTTCAGAGCAGTCTGCTTTCCTTCAGCTATTGATTTACTTCACCTCTACTTACAGTTCAGTAATTTTGTATCTGTCTGTGGTAACCTGGTTTTATCCCTTCTGTCTGAGCAGGTTTACAACAATTGACTGGCACCAGTTTCCAGAGATGGTTTGAAATTCAAAGACCTGCAGATGCTGGAAATCTGAAGCAAAAATAGAGTCAGCGGGTCAGGCAGCGACTGCTGTCTGACTTGCTCGGGTTTTCAGCATTTTCCATTTTTACTCTAGGAATGTTTTGTTGTTCTGCCACACAGATGTCTGTGCAGTGGTTTTGGATGTTTATCAATGAAAAGTCAAGGAAAAGTAAACTCAAGTGAAATAAAAGTCTATATCCAACAAGTGAGAGTAATTTAAAAGTGGAAATAATCAGAGTTCAGAACCAACTTGTTGCCATGCACGGACAGTAAGTTCAAGGATGTCAAGGGATATTGAGGCTGGATAAAGGAACATCGGGAATCAAATGGCTCAGATCGAGGAGGCCATTCTGAATAGAAATTGTCTGGGGCTGCTTGAAGAAATCAAGAGATGCAAGAACTATCACTGGCAGACCAGTTTAGGGAAAATCCCAAAGGATTTTATGTCTAGTCAGGCCAAGAATGATAACCAGGGAAAGAAAGAGGAGCACTAGGAACGAAGGGATCTGTGTGGGGCCAGAGGTTGTACGTCAGGTCAGGAATGAATACTTCTCTGTATTCACTCAGGGGAAGGTCGTATTGATGACAGCAGTGAAGCTGATGTAGTTCACATGAACTTCAAGACAAGTTGATGAACTGCATCTGATATTGGCTTGGTAACAGGAGGCAGAGGGTGACAGTTGTCCCTGGAAGCCTGTGACCAGTGGTGGACTCACAGGGACTGATGCTGGGACCCTTACAGTTTGTTACATACATCAACGAGTTAGATGTGAGTGTAAGAAGTGTGATTTAGCAAGTTCACAGCTAACACAGAAAGGGGGATGTTGTTGATGGGAGGAAGTCTTAGGTTAAGGATGATGTTGATCCAGTGGTAAGATGGGCAGTGCAATGGCAGATGGAGTTTAATCCTGATTAGTGTGAGGTGCTGGGTTTTGGGTGAACACAGTGAATGGTCGGGCCCTGGAGGGTATTGGGGAAGTGAGACCACGGTGTACAAGTCCCAGGGTCCCTGAAGGTGACAGCACAGATGGTGAGGACAGGCTACAGGATACCAGCTTTCTTTAGCCAGGAGACAGTTCTGCTCACAGCACTGTCAGAAGGATGGGATTGCACCAGGGAAGGTGTGAAGGAGGTTCACCCAGACGTTGCCTGGGACGGAGCCTTTCAGTGATGAGAGAACCCAATGAGCTGGATTTGTTTTCCTTGGAACAGGGGAGGCTGAGGGGGAAGTGTACAAAATGATGAGGGGCAGGGGCAGGGTGGATCATGGTAAACTTCCCCCGTGAGGTGTCGAATGCTGGACTACATCTGATTAGGGTAAGGGCTAGGAGGTTTAGACAGAATCTGAGGAAGAATCCTTTCACCTAGAGGGTGACTGAAGGGAGGTGGGCATGGGGTGAGTGGGTGGTGCAGGCAGAGACCCTCACAATATTAAGTATCTCATCAAGCACTTGAATCTTCAGGGTATAGAATGGTACAGACCAGTGCTGATAAATGGGACTGGAATATTATGGGTGAGCGGCTGTAGCACTGAGTATGGATAGGGTGGGCTGAAGGGCCTGTTCCTGTGCTGTATGACTGAGAAAATGCTGGAAACACTCAGCTGGTCAGGCAGCGTCTGTGGGAGGAGAAACATTTGATACCCTTTGTCAGAACCGTTCCGACGAAAGGTCTTGGACCTGAAACATTAATTCTGTCTCTCTCTCCACAGATGCTCTCTGACTTGCTGAGAGTTTCCAGCATTTTCTGTTTTTATCTCAGATTTCCAGCATTTGGAGTTTCTGATGTTGGTGCTACTGATGGTGTCTGTTCCAGTTTGATGTAGACCGTGAGGCAGGTGAGAGGCAGATTTACCATCGTTATTGCATGGAGCGTGCAGCTGTCCACTGCACTCACGTCTTCACCACAGTGTCGGAGATCACAGCCGTGGAGGCAGAACATCTACTCAAGCGCAAACCTCGTGAGTTACCTCAGTACAAGAACCTTGCTCATCCTGTGGGAAATGTGCCGCAAAACCACAACTTTGAGACTGTGATGTTGTTTGGAACTATGATGTTGCAGCCATAACAGAGATTTGGTTGAGAGAGGTTCAGACTGAATGCTTAATGTTCCAGGGTTTCAATGTTTTAGGAAAAATACAGAGGGAGGTAAAAGAGTGGGGTGGTGGGGGGTGGGGGAGTTGAGATTAAGATATCTTTATTAGTCACATGTACATTGAAACACACAGTGAAATGCATCTTTTTGTGTAGAGTGTTCTGGGGGGCAGCCCGCAAGTGTCGCCACGCTTCCGGCACCAACATAGCATGCCCACAACTCCTAACCTGTACGTCTTTGGAATGTGGGAGGAAACCAGAGCACCCGGAGGAAACCCACACAGTCATGGGGAGGATGTACAAACTCTTACAGATGGTGGCGGGAATTGAGCACGGGTCGCTGGCGCTGTAAAGTGTTACGCTATCCACTACACTACCATGCCTGCCCCAGGGACAATATCACAACTGCACTCAGAAGGGACATAATGAAAGGCTCATCCACTGAATCTATATGGGGAGAACTCAAAAATAAGAAACGTGCAATCACTCTGATGGGATTATACTACAGACCCCCCCCCCCCCCCACCCCCAATAGCCAGCAGGACATTGAGGAACAGATATGCAGGCAGATTAGGGAAAGGTGTAAAAACAACAGGGTTGTTGTTGTGCGGGAATTGAATTTCCCTGATATAAACTGGTACCCCTTAGTGCAAGAGGTTCAGACAGGGCAGAATTTGTTAGGTGCATCCAGGAGTGTTTCATAAATCAGTATTGTAGATTGTCCAATGAGAGGAGGGGCCATACTGGACCTGGTACTGGGAAATGAGCCTGGCCAGGTGACTGACCTTTCAGTGGGAGAACATTTGGGGAACAATGACCACAACTCCTTATGCTTTAAGATGGCTATAGATATAGAATAAGTATGGACCTTGCGGGAGAGTATTAAATTGGAGCAGGGCAAATTCTGGGAGCATTGGGCAGGAACTAGGGAGAGTTAATTGGGAACAGCTGTTTTTGGGCAAGTCCACATCTGACATGTGGAGGGTGTTTAAAGACCAACTGCACAGAGTACAGGACAGGGATGATCCAGTAACAAGGAAGGACAAGGATGGCAGGGTGAGGGAACCTTGGATGTTGAGAGGGGTTGTGAATTTAGTCAAGAGGAAAAAGGAAGCGTATGTAAGGTTTATGAAGCTAAAATCAAATGGAGCCCTTGAGGATTATAAAGAAGCTAGAAAAGAGCTCAAGAAGGAAATTAGGAGAGACAGGAGGGGCCATGAAAAGTCCTTGGCAAGTAGGATTAAAGAGAATCCCAAGGCATTCTCTACATACATCAAGAGCAAAACTAGGAAGTAGGGAAAAGTGTAAAGGGAAAGGAAAGGGAAAGGGAAGGGCCACTCAAGGATAAAGGAGGTCCTAAATGAGTACCCTGCATCAGTATTTACCAAAGAGAAAGAGGTGGGGGACAGAGATCAGTATGGAGCGTGCTGATATGCTGGGGCGTTTTGAGTGTTGGTCTCTTAAAGAACATTAAGGTGAAAAGTCCCCAGAGCCTGATGGGATATACCCCAGGTTATTTAGAGGGGCAAGAGACAAGATTGCTGGGGCTTTGACCAAGATCTTTGTAACCTTTCTAGCCACAGGTGAGGTTCCAGAGGACTGGCAAGTAGCCAATGTTGTTCCTTTGTTCAGGAAGGGAAGTAGGGATAATCCTGGAAACTATAGACTGTGAATGAAACATCAGTGGTAGGGAAGCTATTGGAGAGGATTCTTAGGGATAGGATTTATGAGCATTTGGAAAACCATGGCCTAATTAGGAATAGTCAACACAGCTTTGTGTCGGGCAGGTCGTGTCTTACTAACTTGATTGAGTATTTTGAAGAGGTGACGAATGTGATTGATGAAGGCAGAGCTGTGGATGTTGTCTACATGGATTTTAGTAAGGCTTTTGGCAAGGTCCCTCATGGTAGGCTCATCCGGAAGATTAAGATGCATGGCTTGCCCATAGAAGACAGAGAGTCATGGTCGATGGAAATTATTCTGGCTGGAGGTCTGTGACTAGTGGTGTTTTGCAGTGATCTGTACTGGAACCTCTGCTGTTTGTGATATGTACAAATGACCTGGATGAAAATGTAGATGGGTGGGTTTGTAAGTTCACAGACAATACAAAGATTGGTGTTGTGGATAAGTGCAGAAGGTTGCCAAAGGACACAGCAGGATATCGATCAGTTGCAGGTATGGGCAGAGAAATGGCAGATAGAGTTTAATCCGGCCAAGTGTGAGGTGTTGCACTTTGGGAGATCGAATGTAATGAGAACAGTACACTGTTAATGGCAAGACTCTTAACAGTGTTGAAGTACAGAAGCATCTTGGGTTCCAAATCCGTAGCTCCTGAAAGTGGCTGCACAGGTTGATAGGGTGGTAAAGATGGCGTATGGCATGCTTGCCTTCATTAGTCGAGGCATTCAGTTCAAGAGTCAGGAAGTTGTATTGTAGCTTTATAAAACACTGGTTAGGCTGCATTTGGAGTACAGGAAGTTCCCGGGTTACGAATGAGTTCCGTTTTTGAGACTGTTCGTAACCTGATTTTGTGTGTAACTCGGAACAGTGTCAGTGTATGCGCACTTGGCCCGGGGATCGCGGCCGCACATGGCCCCGGCAGCACATGCACACTTAGCCCGGGGACCGCGGCCGCGCATGCGCGCTTGGGCTGGGGATCGCGGCCACACATGGCCCCAGCCGCACATGCACACTTGGCCCGGTTTCCCCGACCGCACATGCTCACTTGGCCCGGTTTCCCCGACCGCACATGCTCACTTGGCCTGGGGTTGGGCCAAAGGAGGTGTACCGCTGCCGTGGTAGGATCGGGGGCCGGGCCCGCTTATGAACTGACCACGAAGGTTGGTTTGTAAGTACGGGCGATCATAGTTCGGGCATTCGTAAGTCGGGGACTTCCTGTATTGCATTCAGTTCTGGTCGCTCCATTACAGGAAGGATGAGGATAGTTTGGAGAGGGTGCAGAAGAGGTTCACCAGGATGCTGCCTTGGTTTAGAGGGCATGTGCTATAAGGAGAAATTGGACAAACTTGGGTTGTTTTCTCAGCTGAGGCTGAGGTGAGACCTGATAGCAGCTTTAGATAATGAGAGACACAGAATAGACAGCCGGTATCTTTTTCCCAGGGTCAAAATGTCTAATAATAGAGGGCATGCATTTGTGAGAGGGGGTAAGTTCAAATGAGACATGTGGGGCAAGTTTTTTTACACAGAGAGTGGTGGGTGCCTGGAATGCGCTGCCAGGGGTGGTGGTGGAGGCAGATACAATACTTAAGAGGCTCTTCGATAGGCGCATGGATGTGCAGGGAAGAGAGGGATATGGACATTGTGTAGGCAGAAGGGATACATTTAATTAACAGTTTAATTAGTTTGGCACATCATCATGGGCCAAAGGGTCTGTTCTTGTGCTGTACTGTTGTACATTTTATGATACCGCCTGTCCAAAGCCACGGTCCAACCTGTTTGCTACTGTCAGCTGCTGCCCTCAATGATCTATATGACCTATAACCTTTGACAATGATCACACCTTTCTATTGGCCCATGCCAAGAGTCTCTTTAATTGGTTCCATTCTGTTTAGACTGAGAAGTTGGGTGGTTGTCCCAGTGTTGAGCTGGTCCTGGTTGGCAGGTCTTGGGTTGGGGCCACTCTCAGGTTGGGGTTGTGTCTGGGACTGGTCTAGGGATGGAGGAATATCGGGCTGGTCAGAGTCTCCATTTGGGGCGGGTTTTGGGCTGGGGACGGTGTTAGGTGTTGGTCCCGGAAGAGGGGTGGTCTCATCCAGGATGATGTCGATGTTGGTGCCCATTAAGCTTGGAATTCTTGAAATCTGGCCTGATGCAGTGATCTTGAATGGTTTTATTCTGACACAGGCTCTCGGAGTTAATAACCCTCTCCTTTCCTTCCACAGACGTGATCACTCCAAATGGACTGAATTTGAAGAGATTCTCTGTAATGCACGAGTTCCAGAATTTGCATTCCAGGAGCAAAATGCGGATTCAGGAGTTCATCCGGGGCCATTTCTATGGGTAAGAGTGTCTCATCTACTGTGAGTGTCTCTGTGTAGTTCTGGCATTCCCTTACCATTCATTCTCCTGATCTCACTCCATACCTTTCAGTACATTTCTCCACTTAGCCATCCTGTCCTAGGCAGTCATTTAGTTGTAATATCTAACAACAGGCTGCTTACCAAGTTCAGTACTGGGTTCTGAATGGCAATTTGGTTTATGATTTCCCACAGGAAATAATCTTACATCCTCTGAAATGCTTTCACAGTCAGAAAGCTTCATGTCTGCCTCAGTGTCTTCTTCCTTTGATCTTTAGCTGAGACACAGCTGAGAAGCTGCAGTTATAGTGGATCAGTTCTGTGATGGTTTCCTCTATAGTAGGCTGGGAAAGTTTTGTGCAGTCTGTAAACTGAGCCTGAAGTTTAAACAGGAACAACTGTAAGTAACAGAGTGACTGGCTCAGAAAAGCAAAAGAATCCCACTGCACCCACCAGCTGCAAACCTTTTCTCATTCCATTTCTTGAACGAGACCTGCCCAAGAGTCGCTGCTCCTTCCCAACTTTCCCTCTCCCTGATAAAGTTCATCTTTCACTTAGTAAGATACAAAAGCTGGGAAAGAGAAAGGTGAAAATTGGAGCAAAAAACAATCTGGTGGAGAGCTCAGCAGGTCGAGCAGCGTTTGTGGTGGGAAAGGAATTGTCGACATTTCAGGTGGAGACCCTGCATCAGCACTGAGAGTGGAGTGGGAAGGTAGTCAGTATAAGAAGGAGAGGGGGCTGGTGAGATGGGGGACAGTGAGTGATTGCCGGACTGAGGAGGGGTGAAGGAAGATGGACAGGTGGGGGAGGTTGGGAGACAGAGGCAGGTGCATGATACATGGAAGCAAAGAAAAAGAAGGTTGCTGTCTCCACCTTCACTATTCCCCCACCCCCTACCACTACCCCCAATCTGGCTCTTTCTGTCCTTTCTCTTTGTCTACTTCCACCCATCATCCACACCTCCCTCTGTCTCCCAAGCCGCCCCTCCCTCTCCCCCAGCTGGTTCCGTCTGCTGGTCATCCTTCACCACCCAGTCCACCAATCACCTGCTGTCTAACTCCTCCCCCTCTCCTCTCCATACTGGCCAGCTTCCCTCTCCACACTCAGTCCTGATGAAGGGTCTCGACCTGAAACATCAGCAGGTCTTCCGCTCCCCCCCGCCCCCGCCGCCCACAGATGCTGCTCAACCCGCTGAGTTCATCCAGCAGTTTGTCTTCAGCTCCAGGTTCCAGTATCTGCAGTCTCCTGTGTCTCCAGAGATGCAAGCTAGCTTTCAGTTGGAGAGAATGTGGGGGAGAGATGTGTAGAACTGGAGGTTGGTATCGGTTCATTATTGTCACATGTACCGAGGTACAGTGAGAAACTTTGTTCTGCATGCCGTCCATACAGATCATTTCAAAACATCGGTACATCAAAGAAGTATAAGGGAAAACAATAACAGAATGCAGAATATAGTGCTACAGTTACAGAGAAAGTGCAGTGCAGGTAGATAATAAGGACGATAATTCTGAGGTCAAGAGTTCATCTTTATTAGACAAGAGGTCTGTTCGGGAGTCTTATAACAGGGGTCCTTGAGCCTGGTGGTTCATGTTTTCAAGCTTTTGTATCTTCTGTCTGATAGCAGGGAGGAGAAGAGAGGATGTCCAGGGTGGGAATGCTGGCTGCTTTATTGAGTGTAGACAGAGCGCATGGAGTGGAGGCTGGTTTTTGTGATGTGCTGAGCTGTGCCAACAACTCAACAATTTCTTGTGGTCTTGAGCAGAGCAGTTGCCATACCAAGCTGTGATGCATCTGGATTGGATGCTTTCTGTGGTGCATCTACAAATATCGGTGAGGGTCAATGGGGACATGCCGAATTTCCTTTGCCTTCTGGGGAAGTCGAGGTGCTAGTGCACTTTCTTGGCCATAGTGTCTACGTGGTTGGACCGGGACAGGCTATCGGTGATGTTTACACCTAACAAATGTGATTGGATATGTCAAAATGGCTTAAGGGCAGTGACTACCAGCACATTCTGCCTCTTGGTCTGTGTAATATGTTGTTGATGGTGAGGTTGTGGGAACTGTCCGGCAAGTTAAACTTTATGACTCGGGTTAGAAAAATTTAGTTCTCGTGATAAAAAACTGAATATAGAAAATGCTGATAAAACTCAGCAGGTCAGGCAGCATCTGTGGAAGGAGAAACACTCAATGTTTTAGCTGTGGGACCCTTAAAAAGAACTGAGAGAGAAATAACTTTGTCCAGGTGGCAGCAAAATGGGTGAAACAAGGGAGTTTCTCTGGGAGAGTGGAGACAAGGGACAGGTGGGGGTAAAGTTAAGCTGTGTAAATTGTTGCTGCTGTGGTTCCTACACACTGGGACGTGTCCAGGAGGCCAGAGCATACGCAGGGGATGGCCGGCAGAATCGGTTCTTGTGTAACAACAAACAATCTGCTGGAGGAACTCAGCGGGTCGAGCAGCATCTGTGGGAGGAAAGGAATGCTTTGGGAGACCTGCTCTGAGCTCCTCCAGCAGATTGTGTGTTGCTCCAGTTTCCAGCATCTGCAGTCTCTGTGTCTCCACAGTTCTTGCAATGTGCCCAGCAGGAATGTGAAGTGTTGTTCCTTGAGCTTGCATGGGTCTGGTTGCAACAGTGCAGGAGGCACAGACAAAGGGAGTGGAGTGGGATGGTGAATCAGGGTCTCTCCCGTGGACTGAGCACAGGTCCTCCACAGAGCGATCACCCCGCCTGTGCTTGGTTCCTCCAGTGTCGAGGAGACCACGTAGTGATCACTGAATGCAGGCACTGGATGGGAAGAAGTGCAAGTGAATCACTGCCTCACCTGGAGAGAACGTTTGGTCCCAGGATGGTGGGAGAGGAAGCGGTGAAAGGGCAGGGTCTGCCCCTCCTGTATGGGAGAGTGCTGAACAATGGGGAGTGGTTGTTGGGTCGGAAGAGTGGACCAGGGAGTCACAAAGGGAGTGATCCCTGTGACGTGCTGAAAGGGGAGGGGAAAGTGTCCAGTGATGGAATCTTGTTGGGGCTGGTGGAAGTTGCCAAGGGTGATCTTCCCACAGATGCTGCCTGACCTGCTGAGGTTTTCCAACATTTTCCATTTTCTGTTTCTTGTTCATCGTGGAGACACAGTTTTACTTTTCCTACTTGTCAAGTCTGGTCTGCCGAGTATGCTCCCACACCGCTAACCTGGCATCACAAGAAGCTTGATGTGCTGGTAATTACTGCTCTTAAGCCATTTGAATTCATCTATCACATTCATTCTGCACATCTCTAGCCCATGTTCTCTCTCACTGAAAACCAATGTGCATCTTTCTCCACACAGACACTGAGGTCAGCCCTGTGCCCAGCCCCAGGATCTGTGAAGGAGCAGTACTAACTGCCCATCACCATTTTTCCCCACCTTTCCCTTCTGACCATCTGCTTCCCCACTCTGCTCTGGGCCCACCGCAGGGTAGATTCCACCACAGGCCTGTAACTCCTTCCTTAACTGTGTCTGGAACACACTGACCAGCTGTAACCATGGAAGGAGCCTCCACTCCACAGCATCACTCAAACAGAGGAGCACTCCAAACAGCGGGAAGTGCTTCTGAGATTGCATTCACAGCAAATAAAAGCAATTGTCCAAGCTGTGCATATTAAATTTTTGATGGTTCTCTTTTGATTTGCTTAGCCATTTGGATTTTGACCTGGATAACACGCTGTATTTCTTCATTGCTGGCCGTTACGAGTTCAACAACAAAGGGGCCGATGTGTTCCTTGAGGCTTTAGCACGACTCAACCATCTGCTGCAGGTGAGACACCTCTCTGATTCTGCTTGAGTCAATGTGTGATCCTACTGGTGAGTGGAGGAGGGAGGTGTATCCCACACTCTGCCGTCAAAATCGATCCTTGGGGTAAGAGGCAGAGTTTGGGAGGATGGCACCAGGTGTACCTACAAACAAAGCAGTCACCAGGCAAAGCTGCAACATACAAGTGTCTGCAAGATGTACTGCAGCAAATTGTCAAGGCTTCAACAGCCCCTCCAAATCCATGACACCTGCCACAGAGAAGGACAAGGGCAACCAAGGCAGGGGAACAACCTTCAGGCAAGTTTCCCTTCAAGTCACACACCACCATGACCTGGAAACCTATTGCTGCTCCCTCATCATTGCTGGGTGTAAATCCTGGAACTTTCCCCCACCACGAGGCACTGTGGGAGGACCTTCACCAGAAGTTCAAGATGGTGACTCACCACTGCCTTCTGAAGGGCCATTAGGGATGGGCAAGAAGTGCTGGACTTGCCCGTGATGCCCACCTTCTGTGGTGACCAGCAAGAATCAGATCATTGAGAAACCGCAGTTCCTGGAGACATAGAGTCAGACAACATGGAAGCAGGCCCTTCAGCCCAACTGGTCCATACTGACCAAGATGTCCAGCTATGTCAGTCCCATTTGCCTGCATTTGGCCCATATCTCTCTCAACCTTTCCTATCCATGTACCTGTCCAAGTGACTTCTTAATTTTCTAAAGGTACCTGCTTCAAGCACTTCTTCTGGCAGTTCATTCCATTCACTGATCACTCTCTGTGTGAAAAAGTGCCCCTCATGTCCCCTTTAAATCTTTCCCCTCTCACCTTAAACCTATGCCCTCTAGTTCTTAATTCCCCAACCCTAGGAAATAGACTGTGTACATTCACCCTATTCCATGCCCCTCATAATTTTATACACTTCTATAAGATCACCCTTCATTCTCCTACGGTCCAATGACTAAACTCCTAGCCTGCTCAACCTCTCTCCATAACTCAGTCCGTCAAGTCCCAGCAACATCCTTGTAAATCTCCTCTGCACTCTTTTCAGCTACATGGCTTCTTTTCTATAGCAGGGTGACCAAAACTGAACACAGTATTCTAAATGTGGCCTCACCAATGTCTTGTACAACTTCTATACTCAGTGCCCTGACTGATGAAGGCCAGCGTGCCAAACGCCATCTTCACCACCCTGTCTACCTGTGACTTCACTTTCAGGGAACCATATACGTGTACTCCTCGGTCCCTCTGTTCTACAACACTCCTTGGCCCGACCGTTCACTGTGAAAGTCCTTCCTGATCTGTCTTCCCAAGATGCAAACCTTGCCCTTATCCAAATTAAACTCCATTTGCCATTCCTTGGCCCACTTACCCAGCTGATCAAGATCCTTCTTTAATTTCTGATAACCATCTTCATTGTCCACTCTACCACCTATTTTAGTGTCATCTGCAAAGTTACTAACCATGCCTTGTACATTCTTATCCAAATTGTTGATACAGATGACAAACAACAATGGGCCCAACACTGACCCCTGAGGCACACCACTGGTCACGGGCCTCCAGTCTGAGAAACAACCTTCCACCATCACCCTCTGTTTCCTACCATCAAGCCAATTGTTTATCCAGTTACCCAGCTCTCCCTGGATCCCATGCAATCCAACCTTCCATAGCAGCCTACCATGCGGAACCTTATCAAAGGCCTTGCTGAAGTCTATAGAGATTATGACTACTGCACAGAGAATTCAAGGAAATGAGGTTTGCCAGACCCCAAAGTGCATTCATTATTTTGGTTGTTGTTGGAAAAGCCATGAGGCTGTTGAATTGTACTTGTGATCAGCCAGGGTGCAGTCCATTACTTTCTTGTTCACATTATGCAGAATGACTCACGTTGAAAAATTTGCTCTTTCAGACTCATCAAAGTACAGTGACAGTTGTTGCATTCTTCATCATGCCTGCACGGACCAACAACTTCAATGTGGAGACATTGAAAGGTCAGGCAGTTCGTAAGCAGTTGTGGTGAGTGTCTGGATCCGTAGGTCTTGAGTAGAATGGATAGAATTAGACCCTGCAACAATGCCAGATGGAAGCCTCAGTAGGCAGCCCACGTGATGGAGCATGCTGATGATTGGTTGCTGTCCGGCTGCTGGTTCGGAGACACTACTGTTGATATTAGAACACCTTGAATTAAACAAGTATGCAGAAAAGTTGCTTTTTATGTTTAAATCAAAAATAAGGGCCACACAATCCAAAACCAAATGTCTTCCAGGTAAATTGTTTGTATTATCTTCTATTTCCCCATGATCCACACACTGTGTCTGTCTCAGCCTCTTCAGTCTCTCCTCATAACTGAACTGCTCCATCCCAGGCAACATCTCAGTGAATCTCTCTGCACGCCCTCCTATGCAATCACATCCTTCCTGTAGTGTGGCAACCAGAAACTGCACACAATATTCCAGCTGAGGCCTCACCAAATTTTTAGAAATTTATACAAAGACCACTAAAGAAAGCAAGTATTTTGGACACTTTCTTCAACCACGTTATCAACCTGTATGTCCATCTTCAAGATCCTTGGACACACACAGAAGATCCGCAATACTCCCCAAGGGACAATGACTCATTGTATTATTCCTCCCAAAGTGCGTCACCATCCTCTCATCAGGATTAAATTCCATCCGCCAGTGCTCTGCCCCATTTTCCCAACTGACCTATACCTTCCTGTAGCCTCAGACTATCCTCCTTACACTCAACAACAACACCAATGTTCACGTCATCTGCATATTTATTGATTATATCTCCTACGCTCATGTCCGAATGGTGAATGCACCCAACAAACAGTAAGGGTCCCAGTGTCGATCCCTTTCTAGGGCTTCCCCTCACAAAATTGACTGTCCACCATCACCCCTTGCCTCCTGTCACCAAGCCCATTTTGGATCCAATTTACCAATTCACCTTTGATCCTGTCCCCTTTGGACCCATTCCCACCCGGTACCCTGTCAGAGGCCGTTCTGAAGTCCCCGTAAACCACAGCACTGCCCACATCCGTACATTTGTAACTTTGAAAAATTCAATCAGACTGGTCAGGCAGGAACTCCCGTTAACAAAGGGGAGTGGGCGAGGTATTAACCTTGTACAGGTATTTACCAAGCAGAAGGACATCAAGGATAGAGAGATCAGGGATGCTGATATTCTAGAGAATGATGATATGAAGAAGGCAGTGTTGGCTGTGTTGATGAACATTAAAGTGGTTAAGTCCTGATGGGATTGATTCCAGGTTATTGAGAAAGGCAAGAGATGAGATTGCTGGGGCCTTGACAGATTTGTGTGTCATCTTTAGCCACAGGTGCAGTTCCAGAGCTCTAGACAATCACCAATGTTGTTCATTTATTTAAGAAGGGCAATAGGGGCAAACCAGGAACTATAGACCAGTGAGCCTTGTGTCAGTGGTACGGAAATTATTCGAGAAGATTCTTAGGGATAGCATTTACTCACATCTGGAAAACATCAGGAACAGTCAGCATGGCTTTGTGTGGGGGAGGTCGTGTTTTACAACCTTTGTGAGGTGATGACAAAGGTGATCGATGAGGGTGGAGCAGTGGAAGTTGTCTACATCGTCCCTCATGATAGGCTCATCCAGAGGTGCATGGGATCCATGGTGACATGGCCATTTGGATTCAAAGTAGCTTGGCCATACAGGTCAAAGGATGGTGGTGGAGGGGGGTTTCTCTGACTGGAGGTCTGTGACCAGGGCTGCTCCACAAGGATCAGTGCTGGGGCCTCTGTTGTTTATACATAAATGATTTTGATGGAAATGTAGGCTGGCTGCTTAGTAAGTTTGCAGATGACACAAAAACTGGTGAAGTTGTGCATAGTGAGGAACGTTGTTAAAGGATACAGCAGGATAGAGATCGGTTGCAAACGTGGGCAGGGAAATGGCAGATGGAGTTTAATCCAGGCCAGTGTGAGGTGTGCACTTTGGGAGGTCAAATGTAAGAGGAAAGTATACAGTAAATGGTAGGACCCTTAGAGCTTTGATATACAGAGTGGTCTGGGGTGCAAGTCCTTAGCTCCCTGGAAGTGGCAACATGAGTGGACAGGGTGGTAAGGAAGGCCTAGGACATACTTGCATTTATCAGTCAGGGCACTGAGTATAGAAATCGGGAAGCGTTGTTGCAGATGTATAAAACTTTGGTTAGACCATATTTGGAGTATTGTGTGCAGTTCTGGTCACCCCATTATAGGAAGGATGTGGAGGCTTTGGAGAGGATGTAGAGGTTCACCGGGATGTTGCCTGGATTAGAGGGTATGAGCTATAAGGAGAGGTTGGACAAACTTGGGTTGTTTTCTCTGAAGCATCAGAGGCTGAAGGGCAATCTGACAGGCATAGATAGAGTCGACAGAGTCTTTTTCCAAGGTGGAAATGTCAAATGCTGGAGACTATTGCTTTAAGGTGAAAAGGAGAAAGTTTAAAGGAGATGTGTGGGGCAAGGTTTTTACACCGAGAGTGGTGGGTACCTGGAACATGCTGCCAGGGGGAGTGGTGGAAGCAGATACAATAGCAACATTTAAAAGGCTTTTAGACAGGCACATCAACAGGCAAGAAACAGAGGGATACTGACGGTGTTCAGGCAGATGGAGTTAGTTTAAACTGGCATCATAATCGGCACAAGAGCGTGGGCCGAAGGGCCTGTTCCTGTGCTGTACGTTCGATGTTCTAAGCCATGCTGACTACCTCTGATTAATCCCTGCCTTTCCAAGTGTAGATTAATCTTGTCCATCAGGACTTTTGTCAATAACTTTCCTGCCACCGACATTGGAATCATTGGCCTGTAGTTACCAGACTTACCCCTGCAGCCCCACCGCATTCACTTGTCCTCCCATTATCTACACCCCACCTGTGACCTGCAGGGAGTTAAACATCTCTGCCAGGGCTCCAGCAATCTCCACCCTCACCTCCCACAGCCACCTGGGACACGTCTCATTGGGGGATTTATCCAGCTTTCAGCTGGCTGCGATACCTAATGCTTCCTTTTTAATGCTAACGTGTTCTTGAATTTCTGCATCCGTCCCTGAATTCTCCAGCTACAATGTCCCCTTAGTGAATACAGAGGAGAAGTATTCATTCTATGCCCACTGGCCGCATGCACACATCGCCATTTTAGTCCTGAATTGACCCTGATCGTTCCCTGGTTACTCTCCTGCCCTAATATACACACACTAAACTCTGGTATTTTCCCTACTCCTGCCACCAGGGATATTTCATGCCCCTTCTTTGTCCTCCTGAGCTCTTCGTTAAGTCCCCTATCTCCACTTTCTGTACTCTGGAAGTGCCTCCCCTGTTTTCAGATCTCTAAATATGTACTTCCCGGTCTGTCTTTCTCCAGCCCTTGTTGTTCCCTAACACTCAGCATTCCTTGAAATTGTTGTCATTTCCCTGGGCAGGCAAGGTAGTGTAGCGGTTAGTGTAACGCTATTACAGTGCCAGCGACCCAGGTTCAATTCCGGCCGCTGTCTGTAAGGAGTTTGTACCTTCTCCCCGTGACTGCGTGGGTTTCCTTCGGGTGCTCCGGTTTCCTCCCACATTCCAAAGACGTACAGGTCAGGAAGTTGTGGGCATGCTATGTTGGCGCCGGAAGCGTGGCGACACTTGTGGGCTGCCCCCAAACCACACTACGCAAAAGATGCATTTCACTGTGTGTTTCAATGTACATGTGACTGATAAAGAAATTTTATCTTATCATCCTTATGGGAACATGTGAGCCCTGAGCTCTCAGTATTCCACATGTAAATGCTTCCCACTTGTTGAATGGAGACTTAAACTTTAAGTAGCTGCTTCCCATCTACTTTTGCCAGCTCCTGCACTTGGTCTTTCCTCAGACCAGGTCCATCCTTATCCCTTCCTTATAACTACCTTGAAGCAAGAGTTATGGTCACTACCGCTATTACAGCGCCAGCGATCGGGGTTCGATTCCCATTGCTGTCTGTAAGGAGTTGGTACGTTCTCCCGTGTCTGCGTGGGTTTCCTCTGGGTGCTCTGGTTTCCTCCCACATTCTAAAAGACGTACGGGTAGGTCAATTTGGGTTTAAAATGGGTGGTGCGGACTCGTTGGGCTGGGAGGGCCTGTTACCACGCTGTAAATAATAATTTTTTTAAAAATTTAGATACTCCACCTGACATTCCCAAAGTTACTGGCTCAGGAGGTTCTCCTGGACACACTTCAAAAATTCCAATCCCTCTGAGACTTTCACACTAGAACGGCCCCAGTTAACACTGGGGATGATCAAATCCCTGACGATAACCTGATCACTCGTACTTCTCTTTGTAATTTGTCTACATATCCACTGCTCTTTCTCACGCTGACTGTTGGGAGGCCTGTCGTTTACCCCCAACAAATTAAACGCCCCATTTTTGTTCAAAGTCCTACTCATACAGCCTCATCTGAAGAGTTTTCTTGGGTACCCTCTCTGTCTATTGTGCTGATGGTATCTTTAGTCAATATTGTCGTTGGATCTATCTTCTCAGTCCCTCTTGGCGTCTTTTGTGGCCCAACAAGATCATTTCTCAAAGCTTCAAGAAGAGGACACAATTCTCACTCATTCTCTCCTCCTAGGACGTCGAACACTACAGCACAGGACAGGCCCTTCAGCCCATGATGTTGTGCCGACATTTTATCCTGCTCTAAGATCCATCTAACCCTTCCCTCCCACATCGCCCCCTATTTTTCTATCATTCATGTGGCTATCTAAGAGTCTCTTAAATGTCCCTAATGTATCTGCCCCACAACCTCTGCCGGCGGTGCGTTCCACGCACCCACAACTCTGTGTAAAACAAAAAACAACTTACCCCTGACATCCCCCTATATCTTCCTCCAAGCACCTTAAAATTATATCCCCTCGTGTTAGCCATTGTTGCCCTGGGAAAAAGTCTCTGACTGTCCACTCGATCTATGCCTCTTATCATCTTGTACACCTCTATCAAGTAACCTCTCATCCTCCTTTGCTCCAAAGAGAAAAGCCCTAGCTCACTTAACCTATCCTCATAAGACATGCTCTCCAATCCAGGCGGCATCCTGGTAACTCTCCTCTGCACCGTCTCTAAATTTTCCACATCCTTCTTGTAATGCGGTGACCAGAACTGAACACAATACTCCAAGTGTGGTCTAACCAGAGTCTTATAGAGCTGCAACATTACTTCATGGGTCTCGAATTTAATACCCTAACTAATGGCCAACGTACCACACACCTTCTTAACAACCCTACCAACCTGCGCAGCAACCTTGAGGGATCTATGGACATGGACCCCAAGATCCCTCTGTTCCTCCACACTGCTAAGAGTCCTGCCATTAACCTTGTATTCTGCCTTCAAATTCAATCTTCCAATGTGTATCACTTCACACTTTTCCGGGTTGAACTCCATCTGCCACTTCTCAGCCCAGCTCAGCCTAGCTCAGGCCTATCAATGTCCTGTTATAACCCACAGCAACCTTCTACACTATCCACACCATTACCAACCTTCGTGTCATCTGCACACTTACTAACCCACCCTTCCACATCCTCATCCAAGTCATTTTTATAAATCACAAAGAGCAGGGGTCCCAGAACAGATCCCTGTGGAACACCACTGGTCACCGACCTCCAGGCAGAATACGCTTCATCTTACCACCATCCTCTGTCTTCTATGGGCGAGCCAATTCAAATCCACACAGCCAAGTTTCCCTAGATCGCATGCCTCCTGACTTTCTGAATAAGCCTTCCATGAGAAACTTTCTCAAAAGCCTTGCTAAAATCCACGTACACCACATCAACTGCTCTACCTTCATCAATGTGCTTTGTCACATCCTCAAAGAATTCAGTCAGGCTCGTGAGGCACGACCTGCCCCTCACAAAGCCATGCTGACTGTCCCTAATCAGCCTATGCTTCTCCAAATGCCCATAAATCCTGTCTCTGAGAATCTTCTCCAGTAATTTGCTCACTACTGAAGTAAGGCTCACTGGTCTGTGATTCCCAGGGTTATCCTTTCTTAAACAAAGGAATAACATTTGCCACCCTCCAATCATCTGGCACTACTCCTGTGGTCAGTGAGGATGCAAAGATCAACGCCAAAGGTGCAGCAATCTCTTCCCTCACTTCCCATAATAACCTCGGATATATCCCGTCCGGCCCCAGTGACTTATCTATCCTAATGATTTTCAAATGTTCCAGCACATCCTCTTTCCTCACGTTGACATGCCCCAGCGTATCAGCCTGTCGTACACCATCCTCACAAACGTCAAGGTCTCTCTCACTGGTGAATACTGAAGCAAAATATTCATTAAGGACCTCCCCTACCTCTTCTGACTCCAGGCACAGTTTTCATCTTTTATCCCTGATCGATCCTACCCTCACTCCAGTCATCCTCCTATTTTCACATACACGTAGAACGCCTTGGGGTTTTCCTTAATCCTACTCGCCAAGACCTTCTCAAGCTCCCTCTTAGCTCTCAGTCCATTCTTAAGCTCCCTCCTGGCCACCTTGTAACTCTCCAGAGCCCTGTCTGATCCATGCTTTCTAAACCTCAGGTAAGCTTCTTTCTTCATCTTGACAAGATATTCTATGTCTCTTGTCAATCACAGTTCCTTCACTCTACCATCCTTACCCTACCTCAATGGGACAAACCTATCCAGAACACCATGCAAGTACTCCCTGCAAAACCTCCACAATTCTGCTGTGCACTTCCCCAAGAACATCTGTTCCCATCTGCTTCCAAGTTCCTGCCTAATAGCATCATAGTTCCCCTCTCCCAATTAAATACTTTCGTCTGCTCCTATCCCTCTCCAAGGCTATGGTAAAGGTCAAGGAGTTATGGTCACTGTTTCCAAAATGCTCTCCCACCGAGAGATCTGAAACCTGATCAGGCTCAGTGCCTAGTACCAGGTCCAGTATGGCCTCTCCTCTAGTCGGCCTGTCCATATACTGTGTCAGGAATCCTTCCTGGACACACCTAACAAACTCTGCCCCATCTATCCCCTTTACACTAAGGAGGTGCCAATCAACATTAGGGAAGTTGAAATCACCCATGACAACAACCCTGTTATTTTTGCACCTCTCCAAAATCTGCCTCCCGATCTGCTCCTCAGTGTCTCTGCTCTACTGGGGGGTCTGTAGAATACTCCCAATAGAGTGATCGCTCCCTTCCTGTTTCTGATTTCCACCCACACTGACTCAGTTGACGATCCCTCCAGGACGTCCTCCCTTTCTACAGCTGTGACACTGTCCCTGATCAGCAAAGCCACTCCCCCACCTCTTTTATTTCCATCCCTGTCCCTTTTGAAACATCTAAACCCCGGAATATCCAGCAGCCATTCCTGCCCTTGTGATAGCCAAGACTCTGTAATGGCCACCATGTCATAGTTACACGTACTTACCCACGCTCTATGTTCATCACCCTTGTTCCTGATACTTCTCACATTAAAGTAGACACACTTCAGCCCATCCAACTGACTGCAATTTTGCCCTTTCAAATGCCTATCCTTCCTCACAATCTTTCTACACTCTGCATCTACTTGTACACTAAATGAACCAACCCTTGACCTATCACTCTGGTTCCCATCCGCCTGCCAAACTAGGTTAAACCCTCCCCAACAGTTCTAGCAAACCTGCCCGCAAGAATATTGGTCCCCCTCCAGTTCAGGTGTAACCCGTCCCTTTTGTACAGGTCATACCTTCCCCAGAAGAGATCCCAATGATCCACAAATCTGAAACCCTGCCCCCTGCACCAACTCCTCAGCCACGCATTCATGTGACAAATCAACCTGTTCTTACCCTCACTGGCTTGTGGCACAGGCAGCAATCCTGAAATTACTGCCCTTGAGCTCCTGCTTTTCAGCTTCCTACCTAGCTCCCTCTTCAGGACCTCATTTGTTTTCCTACCTATGTCATCGGTACCAATATGTACCACAACCTCTGGATGTTCACCCTCCCCCTTCAGAATGCTGTGGACCCGATCTGAAACGTCCCTGACTCTGGCACCCAGGAGGTAACATACCATCCGGGAGTCTGTTTCACGTCCACAGAATCTCCTGTCTGCCCCCCCTTACTATTGAATCCCCTATCATGACCGCTCTCCTCTTCTCCCCACTTCCCTCTGCACCACACGACCAGTAGAGGGACAGCCCTTTCCTCCCAGGAACTAATCCAGCAAATCTACATTACAGTCAAGAATCCTGTTCTAGAGACCAAAACTGCACACAGCACCAAAGGAATGCTCTCATCAGATCCCTCCACCAAACCTTCAGTAAATGACACCATTTGACAACTTAACTTGCTGTAGTGGAGGCTGATTTCCTGCATTTCAGGAGCCAGCCCACGAGTTTGAGTTAAACAAGGACAATGGCATGGCCAACTTTCTCCACATGTCCAGTGCATAACAATAGGCACAAGGGGAGTGTGGATTAATTAGTAATATTGATTTATATTATCATAGTTTGAATTTTGACATACGAGACCATTTGGCCCATCATGTCTCTGCCAGCCCACAGAACAATCCCATTCCCGTTAATTTTCCCTGAAGCCTGTTGTCTCCACATTCTCATCACCTTGCCCCCCCCACCTACACCAGGTGCAGATTTTATCATGGACAACTAACCTACTAACCCGTACATCTTCGGGACGTGGCAGGAAAGCCAAACTTCCAGAGGAAACCCACACCATCACAGGAAGAACGTGCTAACTCCACACAGCACCAGAGGTCAGGATTGAACACAGGTCACTGGAGCAGGGAGGCAGTGGCATGACTCAATGTACTGCCCAATTCGTCATCAATAACTATGACTGCCATTTAGTTAGTCTCTTTAAAGGCAATTCACAGGGTGGTTATTAAACAGAAATAGATGCTGAGCCACTAAAGAAGAGGTTGGAACAAATGAAAGAAATCGTTGTAAGGAGCAGCTGCAAGATGGAAAGAGAGAGGTCGAGGAAGAGAGTTATGGAGCTCAGGACCCTGGCACAGTTAAAGCAGTTAAATTTGGGAATGTTCAAGTGGGCAAAACTTGAAGAAATTGAAGTTATAGGTTTTAGTTATGGAGAGATTATGGAGAAAGGGAGGGGTGAAAGTGAGGGTCAGAGCTTGCAGATGGAGGCCCAGTGTCCTGGGTGAACAGGCAGCAGAATGTGGATGAGCTTACAGAGGCAGGAACGAGGGAGGTTGAGCAGGAGTGTGTGACAATGGACAGGACTCAAGGTAACACAGCCACAGACCAGGCGTGCAGCTGTTCTTTAATTGACCAGCAGTTCTTTCTGATGAGCAGCTGTGAGCTTAGTGTGAGTGGTCTCAATGGGAGCACAGCCTCCCCTGCCCTCCCAGACATCCCACGGTTTCCTCCATAAGAACAATACCTATAACTCATTCAGTGCATCCCTGCACTGGCAAATTCAGCATGCGGTGGCTTGAAAGAAAACTGGTAAAACCCAGCGGCCACCTACACCCCTCCCTGGTGTAATGGCCACTCCCACTCTGACTGTTAACCCTGCGCTGTGAGAAAGTGGCCCCTGCCTCAGTGGGGGGTCACTGACCCTGCCTCGGTGGGGGGGCCAGGGGTCACTGACCCTGCCTCGGGAGGAGGGTCGGGGGTCACTGACCCTGCATGAGGTAGAGGGTCACTGACTCTGCCTCAGGGGGAGGGTCAGGGGTCACTGACCCTGCCTCAGGAGGAGGGACGGGGGTCATTGACCCTGCCTCGGATGGGGGGAGGGGTGGGGCTGATCCCCGCCATACTTGACAGGAATGCTGAGGAGGAAGATCAGGCCTCTGGCGAGATGGCTGTTCGTGTCCAGGCCCTGGGTCAGCCTTCAGGCCACCCTCCAAGGGTGACAGTGACCTTGTGGAGCCACCTGTGATGATGAAGGTGTGGTACTGTAATGAAGAACGTTGAAGCTGCTGGACCTTAGAGTCATACAGCACGGAAACAGGCCCCTCGGCCCAACTCTTACATGCTGACCAAGATGTCTATCCAAGCAACCCCATTTGCCCATGTTTGGCCCATATCCCTCTTAACCTTCCTCTCCATGAACCTGTCCAACTGTCTTTTAAACGTTGTAAACGTTGTACCTGCGTCTACCACTTCCTCTGGCAGCTCGTTCCATTTACCAGAGTGTGCTGTGTCTACCACAGCCGGATGACTGTCTCTTCCTCCTTCTCCAGGGACACGGCAAACAGAGTGAAGGAGAAGTTTGGGAGGAAGATGTATGAGTTGCTGCTGGCGTAAGTATTTGGTGCTTTGGAGGAGTAGGGTCAGAGGTGGTGTAGGGGTACTACAGGGGACGGGAGATAAGGTCGCTCAACCTGGGAAAACTTACCTGCACTTGATCCACGCAGTCTTTGCCTTGGCAATTTAAGTACTCGTGCATTTTATGTGTGTAAGTTTGCTTGTCTCCAACACCTTCTCGCCAGTGAACTCCAGATTGCATCCACCTTTGGATTGAAGAAAAGATTTCCAGACCTCCTCTAACTTTCCTTCTTTTCACTGTAAGCCTATGCCCTCTGGTTTTAGACAATTCTATTTGGGGAAAGGTTTCTCACTATCCATCCTATCTGTGCCCCTCTTAACTGTTATGTACCTCTGCACCCCCCTCCCCACCTCCTTCCCCGCAGCCCATCCAGTCTCTCCTTATACTGAACGTTCCATCCCACACAATATCCCAGTAAATCTCCTTGGCACCCTCTCCAGTGCAGTCACATGCTTCCTATGGTGAGTGATCATCCCAAGCTATGTAGACCTTGAGCTCTGGAATCCCCTCCTTAGACTTTTCCATCTCCTTAGAAGTTGTTCCTTAACACGAATCTGCAGGATGAGCTTTTCATCTCTGTCACTTGTCCCACCATGGTAGCTTCTGTCTGTGGAGCACTCTGGGACTTTTACAGTATAAAGGGTCAGATCATCAGGCCTGCATTCAGGAACTTACTGAGAGAATATTTTAGAATGCAATTTTAGAGCATTTGAAGGAAAATGTATTGCAAATTAAGTTGGTGTACATGAACTGCATTACATTTGCACTCTGCTAGCCATATTAATGTCAATGAAATTAATTTCTGTTGTGGGAGTTCAGTCACCCTGTGTCCCCAGTAACCAGCTGAGACTCAAGTTCCTTTGTTCATCAGTTTACTGAAGAGCTCTGCAATGGCTTAATTTCACAATTGGTACAGTGATCATTATTCCCTAAGCATGGTTGCCTGTAACCAGGATCATCCAACATCACGGAGGAGCATTCCCTTGACCAATGAACTTCCTAGCACTGTTGATTTGCTCGGTCCCAATGTAACCAGTAGGTGGGGCCATGAACACATTCTTCAATGAGCCAGTGGAACACCCAGTTGAGTTTGGTGGGTTGATCCCATGTAGACTTCACACCACTTGGTGAACACGTGAGCAGATTCACCATTCTGATGACATCTGCCATGCCATCCTGATGCAGGGCCTCGACAGAGATCATCTAATTTAATCAGGTGTAATTATTACTTGCACTGGAATGACTGCCAAGATTTTGAAGACAGTTAATATTAATTTTGTTGATTGAATTCCACTCACATTTGTTGCTGCAGCAAGTCCGCGACTGCCATTCCCAGCAGGTGTTGGGTAAGTTGAAGAACAGGTTTTGGAAAGGGTGGGTGGATTTAAGAAAAAGAAATTGCTCGAACTCAGCAGGTCAAGCAGCACCTGTGGAGGCAAAAGGATGGTGGACGTTTGGAATCGAGGCCCTGCATCAGGGTGGCATGGCAGATGTCATCAGAATGGTGAATCTGCTCACCTGTCCACCAAGTGGTGTGAAGTCTACATGGGATCAACCCGCCAAACTCAACTGGGTGTTCCACTGGCTCACTGAAGAATGTATTTATGGCCCCACCTACCGGTTACATTGGGACCGAGCAAATCAACAGTGCTAGGAAGTTCATTTGACATTCCTTATGACATAGAAAGAGACCATTCAGCCCATCAGATCTATGCCAGCTTTCAGAGCAATCCCCTCAATCCCATTCGTCCAGCCTATTACACGTGCACATAAACTCCATCCTGATTCTCCTTCTATCCAACCACAGGGTATATTTGCAATGACCAATTAGCCTACCAACTATCAGGGATTTGGAATGTGGGAGTGCACCAGGGAGAAACCCACATGATCGCGGGAAGAAAACTCCACACAGACAGCGCCCAAGGGCAGGATCCAACCCGGGTTTCTGGAGCTATGAGGCAGCAGCTCTGCCGGCTGCACCACCGGGCCACCCCACAAGGTGGAATATGTCGAGATATCTGCTCTGTGGGACACAGAGGGCATTGGGGATATGCAGAATTGTCAAACACTTGATGTTTGTTGCAGTGGGGAATATTGACTTGGTGTCAATAACACTGCCTTGATCAGAGATCTACGTTTGGGATAGGGTAAATTAGAACAAAATGCATTAACTGAGAAACAGCCTCTGAACTGACCACCTTTCTTAAGCCATGCCTGTTTCTGTTTGAGTGCAGAGGGGAATTACCAAATATGAGCAGAATGATTGACCAGGAAGATATCACCATGATGAAAAGAGCATTGTTTTCTACCCAGGTGAGAAAGATCCATTCAAAGGTTAGGAGATAGTGAACAGGGGCAGTCTGAGGATCTTTAATAAGTGGATGAAACTTGCCTTGTGACGTACCTGCTATGGATGGAGAATAAGCCATTGAAGTTGAACGGCCTCCTCCAACCGCCATGTTCTAGTTTTGCACGCCCAACATCAGACTCTGCAACCAGACTCCATCCTGAGTCCTGTCACAAGAGGTTACCAGGTGGACAGAAGAAAAGAGTCAAGGACGTCCCCGAAACCTCCTTGAATAAGGTGGCATTCCCACCAATTTGTGGGAATTCCTGGCCCACAACCACACAAAGTGGAGGAGTATTTGGGATGGCTCCAAGCACCTTGAGTCCATGTGTTGCGAGCACACAGAAGCTCTGCGTAAATGGTGAAAGAAGCACATCACGTCACAAGCTCCTGCCCCATCAGAAACAAGTCATCCTCAATCCAGGGGGCCTGTATACAAAGTCGTTACTGCTTGGGGAGCAGTGTGGCCTGCTCTCTCGGTAGAGTTATTGTTTTATATTTTGCTTTTGCCAAATCTGAAATTGTACAAGTGTCTGTTGTAAAACTTCCGTTGTTCTCCAGAGACACTCGCTGCCTCCAGTCTGCACACACAACATGTTGGATGATTCCACTGATCCCATCCTGAACACCATCCGACGTATCAGCTTGTTCAACCATCCCAACGACCGGGTAAAGGTGAGAACCTGGGTTGGTGCTGACTGACTCTCACTTTGGCCTAGAATTGTTTGGGAAGTGGGGAGAGACACCCCCTTCCCATTCTGAAATATTAGAACATAGAACATAGAAAAACTACAGCACAATTCGGGCCCTTCGGCCCACAAAGCTGTGCCGAACATGTCCCTACCCTAGAAATTACTAGGCTTACCCATAACCCTCTATTTTTCTCAGCTCCATGTACCTATCCAACAGTCTCTTAAAGGACCCTATTGTATCCGCCTCCACCACCGTTGCCGGCAGCCCATTCCACACACTCACCACCCTCTGAGTAAAATACTTATCCCTGACATCTCCCCTATACCTACTCCCCAGCACCTTAAACCTATGTCCTCTTGTGGCAACCACTTCAGCCCTGGGGATATATTCTGGAATATGGATCAGAAGATAGATGTAGTCTCTGAATTATGCCTAAATAATGACAGTCACTGCACTTCACAAGTAATTCTTTGGCTGCAAGGCGCTATAGAAGTGCAAGTCAACAAAAATGTAGATGCTGGAAATCTGAAATAAAACCAGAAAGTGCTGGAAATACTCAGCAGGCCAGGCAGCGTCTGTGGGAAGAGAAACAGTTCAGGTCAAAGACCCTTCAACAGAACTGGGAAGGAGACCAAAGAAGGTCATTACACTGCAGGGAGGGTGGGGGAGGGGGGCATCTCCGATAGGGTGAAACTAGGGTGACCATGGGGATGAGCTGCAACCAAGGTTACCTGGTCAGGGAGTGAATGGGAGCAGTTAGAGGGTGAGAACAGAGACAGAAGAATGTGAGAGTTGTGGAATGCAGAGCAGGAAGGCACATCCAGTCTGATCACGGCCGTTTAGTGGTGAACATCTCTCAACGGGAGTTACTTGTTGCGTTCAGGAAACCCCTTGTCCCAGCACTCCATGGAGACCAGCCCCAGGGTGTTACACGTTGAGTAGAGAGGTTTGTAAGTGGGGCCAGGTGGATAAGTTGCTATTGGTGGGTTATGGTGGGTGACTGTTGCCGATTGGTGGGCTTTTGTGAGCGAGGCAATGATTGGCAGGTTATGGAGGGGGGAGGGATTGATTTATTTCTTTATTTTACAGGATGTGATGTCATTTGCATTGCTGACATTTAATGTTCATCCCTAATTGTCCCTTGAAACAATAAGGCTGTTTAAACCACACATGTCGGTCTGCAGTCACATATGGGCCAGTCCCAGTAAGGACTGCACAATTCCTTCTCTGGAGGACGTCATGAACCAAATGCTGTCCACCATTACTGAGAAGAATTTTTTGTCAGACAAAAATTCCAGATTTAAGAAACAACTTGCACTGGAATTCACTGGCTGTCCCCTGGGGTTCCAATTCACATCTCTGGATCAATGATCAGACCTTCTGCTTGTGGCCCGGTGTGTCAACCACTGACCCCTTTGCAGAGCTGCTGGTCAGTGGGTTGTGGTGGGTGGGAGCTACTGACTGGAGGACCATGGTGATGGAGAATTGGGTTGAAGCACCGACGGGTGCAGGCTTTACCTGCTGCTCTAAGGCTTCATGCAAATCTCTTAACTGATGGCTGTGAGATACATATTCACTTCTTCCTTTGTTTCAGTTCTGGCTTCACTCTCACAAAGGAAACAATTGTACTCACCAGAGATATCACGTTTCACTTCTTGATTCCCGACGAGTGTCGTTGGTGGTATCGGACGTTGTCAGTCGGTGTGAGCTGGTCTCAGTGTCGGTCAATGTGTGCTCGACCCTGTACTGCTGGGTTTATATAAGACTCCGGGATAGTGACATCAATAAACTCGTCAGGGAAATCAAGTACTAACAATGGCATGCTTTAAAGTTTATAAAAGCATTTCAAAAGGCAGCTGAGAGGTAATGAGGATGCTGCGGGAGGAGAAAGTCAGTTCCCTCGACCCCAGGTCACTTGGCCTGAACTTTGTTTTAACAATCCCTCAGTGTGTCAGGTCCCCACTGCTGTGGAAGTAGACTCACAGACCATTTCATTAAAATCTTTGAAATGAACATGAAAGGATGGTTGCCTCGGCCCTTGGACAGTGAACGAGGCTGTTCTGTCTCTTCAAATATGTTTCAGTTTGTGTGTGTACTTTGTACAGATCAAAAGTTGTCCTTTAATGAGCGATCTAGACCAGAAAGACGAGATGTGAGTCACTCTCATTAACCAGAGGCCAGGCCGAGGGTTGGTTCTCAATATCTTCTCATTAGTTCATGTTTGCTCAAGTAGATGTTGGGATTGTATTGAAGTGGCAAACAGTCCTTGCATTAATGCGCAGGTTGATAGGGTGGTAAAGAAGGCGCATGGCATGCTTGACTTTATTAGTCAAGGCATTGAATTCAAGAGTCAGGAAGTTATTACTGTTGCTACTCTTGTGACGTGTTGTGTGGACAGACCTGCTGGGACATGAAAAGTGGCCAGTCCTGATACAAGTAGAAAGACAGAACAAGTTGGAGAATTTAGTCCCGGGTCCTGCAGGCTGCAATGTGCCCGGACAGAAGATGAAGTGTTGTTCCTTAGGCTTGCATTGGGCCTCCTTGTAATGGTGCAGAATGATGTGTTGAATGTGGAGGCTGGTGGGGGTGAAAGGTAAGGACCAGGGGATCTCTGTTCTGGCTCTGCCCAGGAAGAGAAGGTGCAAGAGCAGAGGTGTGGGAAATAGTCACAAACCCTCTCCACTGTTAGAGGGAAGCCATGGTTCAAGAAGAGGGAAGAATCAGAGGCATCTGTGCAGGAAGTCGCCTCATCGAAGCATATACGGCAGAGACGGAGGGACACAGAGAATGGAACGGAGCCCTTGCAGGAGACAATGTGGGAGGAAGTGTAATCGAGGTAGCCATGGGAGTCTGTGGGCTTGCTGTGGATGTTGGTAGCTAGCCCCTGAGTTGGGGATGGAGAGATCCAGAAAGGGAAGTCAGGGATGAACCACGTGAAGGAGAGGATAGGGTGCAACTTGGATGCAAAAGTGATGGAAATATTGAGTCCTGCATGAGTGCAGGGACCAACATCAATGCAGTCGTTGATGTAACGGACAAAGAGTTGGGGAGGGGGCCCAGGTAGAACTAAAACAAAAGCCCTTCCGATTTTACCACAGACAGACGGGCACGACTTGGGCCATGGGACCTTTGATCTGGAGGGTGTGTATGGAGGAAGCTGCAGTGCTCGAGGGGCAGGGTTGGAGCACTCGGTGTGGGACTCTCCCTCCGTGCTGCCCTCCCAGCATGCACCGTTTCCTCCCCTTTCTGGAAGCGCGATCAGGTGATGAGTCTGGGAGGAGCAAAAGTAACAGTACTTGTGTTGTCCAGGTGATCTTCCATCCGGAGTTCCTGTCTTCCACCAGCCCACTGCTTCCACTCGACTACGATGAGTTTGTGCGTGGCTGTCATTTGGGAGTCTTTCCTTCGTACTACGAGCCATGGGGTTACACGCCAGGTGAGTGAGGGACTTGGAACTGGGTGGAGTGGGTGCATCTGAGCTACTGGTTGCTGGTGTGAGCTACAGTGAGGGGGCTACTGTCTGCCACCAGAACCAGCCTGCTGACAAGGATGATGGGTCACATTGACTTAGTTACTGCCCAGTCCAAAAGTAACTTCTAACGAGTGCACCAAAGGTTGCTGCCTTAGATCGGTCGTTGCTCTTTGATACATGGCATGGATGGTCTAAACTCACGGTCAAAGGTGTCTGTCCAAACCACACTGTCCTTTCAAGAGTTCTGCTGCCAAACTGCCCCTCCGTCACTGTAGTCTCACTCCTTTCACGTTCTGATTCCCGTTGGAGGTTGGAGGAAGTTGCTGTTATTTCTGCCTCTTTATTGAATTATCTTCCCTCTTTCTGTTTCACCTTTGGTACTTTATTTGAATTCTGATTCCAACTAACATAGAGTCATAGACAGATAGGGCAGGGAAACAGGCCGTTCAGCCCATTGACTCTGTGCTGACCATCGGTCCCCCATTTACACCCATCCTACATAAATCCAAATTTCTCTTCTGTCCACATTCTCACTCCACGTTCTACCCCTCACCTGCACTCCAGGGGCAATCTACCATGACCAATTAACCTACTAACTCACATCCCTTTGGGACGTGGGAGGAAACCGGAGCACCCGGGGAAACCCACGCGGTCACAGGGAGAACGTGCAAACTCCACACAGACAGCGCCCAAGGATAGGATTGAACCCGGATCCCTGGCACTGAGGGGCAGCAGTTCTACCGGCTGTGCGATTGTGCCACCCCATTCTCATTACGGAGATCATTTGCTTTTTAAAACAGTTTCCTGGCAGTGAACCAGCGATTTCTGAGGCACAGGTGCAACTGGCAAAGATAGAAGCTGAACGAGAACGGGAGCTAACTCGGTTGAAGTTTAAGGCTGAGGCAGAGGAAAGGAAGGTCCAGATGGGGTCTTAGTGGACGACTGATTGTGGTCGGTCTGATAAATTCTTTTTAATTTGCTTGTGTGTGTGGAAACCAGCAACAATGAAAACGTTTTTGAAAAAACCCACCCCTGGAGGATTGCAAGGGATGAGGAAACCTGATTTGGTGAAAACAAAATTTTCACCACTCCTGTCCTGTTCACTAATGTCTACACAAGAACATTAGAAGTGGGAGCAGGCCGCCTGCCCCTTCAAGTCCGCTCCACTCTTCAGGAAGGTCTTTGCCAATTCGATATTTGGCTTCCAGTACATTTTCTTGTCTCATCCTCTTAATCCTCGATTGCTCTGTGGCCCAACAACCGTGAATATATTTAACGATGCCTCAAGTTCACCTCCATTTTCCACATCACCAGTTGTTTAGCATCCTACTAATCTGGACTAAGCCAATCAGATACAGAGGAGGAGTGTGGAATTGATCGCTGACAGTTTGTGTAAGGACCTAATTCTCCACGTGGGTCTGATAATCGGGCTTCGTCACCTTGTGAGTTCTCTGACCTAGCCTGGGCTTCTTGTTCCCTTATTACAGCAGTAATGGCCAGCTTCGCTGCCTGCCTTCCAGACACCAGCAGTGCTGATACAAGGTTTCAACCCGAATGTTGACAGTTCCTTTCCTCCCACAGATGCTGCTTGACCTGCAGAGTTCCTCCCGCAGATTGTTTGTGTCTCTAAACCTTTACAGACTATTTGTCACCCCTTACACCTCGTTTTCTGAACTCTATTTGCACCATCAGCGAACTTGGATCCATGACAACAGTCTGTCCCTTTAGTTCATGAATGTACATTGGGAATAGTTGAGCCTCCAGTACTGGCACCAGTGGCACCTTCTAGTTGCTTGCCAGCAAGAAAGTAACCTACAAACATATAAATTAGCACCGGGAATTGGTCATTCGAGCCCTCGAGCCTGCTTACACGCTTAGTAAGGTCTTGGCTGATCTGACTGTAATCTCCACTTCAGTCCTTCTACTTGTGGTAACCCTTCACCTCTTACTGATCAGGAATCTACCCACCTCTGCCTTAAAAATACTTAGACTCTGCTACCACAAACCAAATTGGTCAAACATGATTTGAAGAGTTCCAAAGATCATGACTGTCTGAGAGGTAAGAACAGTCACCGCACCGTAAATGGGTGATGCCTTACATCTAACTGGTGAATGCAAGTTGTGAATTCTCTCACAAGAAGAAACATTCCCTCCATGTCCATCCTGTCGAGACCCCTCAGGATCTAATATGTTTCAATCAAGTTCCTTCTCACTCTTAATAAGTATTTTGTGTCAGTCTTCACTGTGGATGACACCAGCAACGTGCCAGAAATTCGAGAGTCAGCGTGCAGAAGTGAGTATAGTCACTATTACTAAGGAGAAGGTGCTTGGGAAACAAAGGTCTGAAGGGAGGTAATTCACCTGGATCAGATGGACTACACCCCAGGGATCTAAAAGAGGCAGCTGAAGAGATTGTGGAGGCATTAGTAGCGATCTTTCAAGAATCACTAGAGTCAGGAATGGTTCCAGAGGACTGGAAAATCATAAATGTCACTCCACTCTTTAAGAAGGGAGGGAGGAAAAAGACAGGAAATTATAGGCCAGTTAGCCTGACTTCAGTGGTTGGTGAGATGTTAGAGTCCATTATTAAGGATGAGGTTGCAGGGTACTTGGAAGCTCTTGATAAAATAGGCCAAAGTCAGCATGGTTTCCTTAAGGGGAGATCTTGCCTGACAAACCTGTTGGAATTCTTTGAGGAAGTAACGAGCAGGATAGACAAAGGAGAGTCAGAGGATGTTGTTTACTTGGATTTTCAGAAGGCCTTTGACAAGATGCTGCACATGAGGCTGCTAAACAAGATAGGAGCCCATGGTATTACAGGAAAGGTACCAGTATGGATAGAAGATTGGCTGACTGGAAGAAGGCAGAATGGGAAAAAAGAGGCCTTTTCTGGTTGGCTGCCAGTGTTGCGCAGGGGTCGGTGTTGGGTCTGCTACTTTCCACGTTTATATGTTAATGATCTGGATGACAGAATTGATGGCTTTGTGGCCAAGTTTGCAGATGATACAAAGATAGGTGGAGGGGCAGGTAGTGTTGAGGAATCAGGGAATCTGCAGAAGGACTTGGACAGGTTGCGAGAATGGGCAAAGAAGTGGCAGATGGAATACAGCGCAGGGAAGTGTACGGTCATGCACTTTGGTAGAAGGAATAAAGGCGTCGACTATTTTCTAAATGGGGAGCGAATTCAGAAATCGGAGGTGCAAAGGGACTTGGGAGTCCTAGCGCAGGATTCCCTAAAGGTTAACTTGCAGGTTGAGTCGGCAGTAAGGAAGGCAAATTCAACGTTAGCATTAATTTTGAGAGGACTAGAATATAAAAGTAAGGATGTAATGCTGAGGTTTTATAAGGCATTGGTCAGACCATATTTGGAGTATTGTGAGCAGTTTTGGGCCCCATTTCTAAGGAAGGATCTGCTGGCGTTGGAGAGGGTCCACAGGAGGTTTACGAGAATGATCCCAGGAATGAAAGGGTTAACATATGAGGACTGTTTTATGGTTCTGGGCCTGTACTGGCTGAAGTTTAGAAGGATGAGGGGGGATCTCATTGAAACCTACCGAATATTGAAAGGCCTGGATAGAGTGGATGTGGAGAGGATGTTTCCAGGAGTGGGAGAGTCTGGGACCAGAGGGCACAGCCTCAGAATAGAAGGACGTCACTTTAGACCAGAGATGAGGAGGAATTTCTTTAGCCAGAGGGCGGTGAATCTGTGGAATTCATTGCCACAGATGGCTGTGGAGGCCAAGTCATTGGGTGTATTTAAAGCCGAGGTTGATAGGTTCTTGATTAGTAAGGGCATCAAAGGTTACGGGGAGAAGGCAGGAGAATGGGATTAAGGGGGAAAATAAATCAGCCATGACTGAATGGCGGAGCAGACTGGAAGGGCCGAATAGCCTAATTCTGCTCCTATGTCTTATGGTCTTCTAAACTCCAGTGGACACAAGCCTAGTCTGTCCATGTCCAACCCTTCCTCATGAGACAACCCATCCATCCCATATAAATTCTTGTCGAACTTCTCTGTGCTGCTTTCAACGCACTGACATCCTTCTCTAAGTAAGGAGAGGGATACAGTGCACAGTTCTCCAGATGCATCTCACCAGTGCTCCATGTACCTGAAGCCAGCCGCCCTGTCTCGCTAACCAGAAAAAGAATCAAGAAAGTGCCTACTCTTTGTTTCCTGTGACCCAGCTGACCTTCCCTCTGCACCACTATCTTACCTCCTGCCCCACGAGCTTTTATTTTCTATAATAACCTATGATGTAGCACCTCGTCAAAAGTCACTGTGAATCTAGGCATTGTGCATCCACTGGTTTGCCTCCATCCATGGCACATGTTACTTTTACAAAGGACTCCAATAAATTGGTCAAACATGATTTCAGTTTCACAAAACCATGTTAACTTTACCCAATGGCATGGGATGTTTCTGAGTGCTCTGCCATTGTGTCTTCAGCGAGTACTTCCAACATTTTCCCAGTGGCCATTGATACACGAACTGGCCTGTAGTCTCCTGCTTTCTGTCTCTCTTTTTGAATAAAGTTGATGAATAAATTTATCCTAACCTGCTATTTTCTGGCTTTTCACTGCTGTTTCATTCTGAATGGTTGAGGAGGAGCCAGTTGCTCGCTGCCCTTTAGAAGGTGCTGTTCCAACCCCTTGTCCTGCTCACAGAAGAACATAAGAACCCTGTGGCCCTGTGCAAGTGTGCGGGACATGGGGAGGAAGATCAGGATGAGTATCCCACCATTCTTCATGGTCAGTGCTCTGTCCCAGCCCCAGACTCTGTACTCCAGTCGTGGTCAGCACTTGATTTCAATGGGGTGGGGTAATGCAGCTATGCCTGCCCACCTACCCCACACCCTGCCCCTTGGCCTGAAACTGCTGGTGTTGACTCTGCACCATCTTGTCCTGTAAAGGCAGTGTCAGTGAGAGTTACGCTGTCAGTGAGCCCTGCTCGGTGGAGATTGGTTGTGTTGTGGGACATTGAACACCACATGAGGCCAGCGATGCATGACAAGGTTCACTTCATTCACCTTGAGGTTATAATTTCTGATGCTTCACTCCTCAACTGACCTTTGACACTTCCCATTGCCTGGGGGCTCCCTGGATGGATCTCTCCCCACCGCATCCTTCTGGGACAAATCAGGGTGTCTGCTCCCACCTGCATTCTGCCCTCTCCTCCTGAGCCCGCCAGTGGTTGCTTTACAAGGCAGGTTTCAATCGGCTTAAGTTCGTATGAATCACTTATAGAACTGGGTTGTGTCATAATGGGTGAACCCAATTAGCACTGGGTCATTGCTCATCACTGAAATCATGGTGATAAGGTTGTGGTATCAATCTTCTGTGTCCCCTAAACTTAATCAGATGAGTGTAGATTATCTGTGTCCACAGAATGGTACAGCACAGGAACAGGCCCTTTGGCTTATGATGTCTGCGCCAGCCACCTGCCTGTTCATTGCCTGTCTAAATGTCTCTTAAACATTGCTGTCATACCTGCTTCCACCTCCACCCCTGGAATCCAACACTCTCCGTGTAAAAACAAAACTTGCCTCACAAATCTCCTTCACATTTTCCCTCTTGCACCTTAAACCTATGTCCTCTAGTATTTGACATTTCCATTCTGGGGGAAAGGCTCTGACTGTCTACCCTATCTCTGCCCCTCTTAATTTTATAAACTTCTATCAGGTTTCCCCTCAGCCTCCAGAGAAACCCAACCAAGTCTGTCCAACCTTGCCTCTCTAATCCAGGCAGCACCCTGGTGAACCTCTTCTGCACCGTCTCCAAAGCCTCCACGTCCTTCCTGTAATGGGCCAACCAGAACTGCACACAATGCTCCAAATGTGGCCTAACCAAAGTCTTGACTGTTGTACTCAGTGCCCTGACCAATGAAGGCAAGCATGCTGCATGCCTTCTGTACCACCCCATCTACTTGTACTCCCACGTTCAGGGAATTTTTGGACGTAACCCAAGATCCCTCTGTGCATCAGTGCTGCTAAGAGTCCTGCCATTTACTGTATACTTTTGCCTTGTATATGATCTCCCAAAGTTCTTAGATCCTGCCAGTGCCTCTTCTTCCTCAGGAGGCTAAAGAAATTTGGTATGTCCCCTTTGATCCTCACCAATTTTTATCGATGCACCATGGAAAGAATCCTATCCAGATGCTCTGCCCGTGACTGCAAGAAACTGCAGAGAGTTGTGGACACAGCTGAGCACATCACAGAAATCAGCCTCCCCTCCATGGACTCTGATTGTGCTTCTTGTTGCCTGAAGCAGCCAGTTTAATCAAAGACCCCACCCACCCCGGACATTCTCTCTTCTCCCTTCTCCCATCGGGCAGAAGATACAAAAGGCTGAAAGCACGTACCACCAGGCTCAAGGACAGCTCAAGACTATTGTACGATAACATAGACTCTTGACCCACAATCTACCTTGTTATGACCTTGCACCTTATTGTCTGCCTGCACTGCACTTTCTCCCTAGCTGTGACACTTTATTCTGCATTCAGTTATTGTCTTCCCTTGCACTGCCTCAGTGCACCGTTGTAGTGAATTGATCGGTACAAGTTTTAAACTGGACCTTAGTACATGTGACAATAATAAACCAATTTTCCAATTTACAGAAGTACAACACCTTGCGCTTGTCCAGACTAAATTCCATCTGCCATTTCTCCTCCCAAATTTCCAACTGATTCCTTTGACAAGCTTCCTCACTAATTCACAACTCCACCAATTATCGTGTCATCTGCAGGCTCACTCATCAGACCACTTACATTTTCATTCAGATCATATATCACAAATATATAAATCACAGGGTATTTATATATCCAGATAATATCAAAACATCCCAATGCCCATTTCCCAGCACAAGCTCATGTTATTGAAACCATGTAGAAATAGCTGATTGCCAAGTTTGATTCTGTAATTGCATCCAAGCCCTCAGACAACGATGGGGAACGGTACAGCTCCGAATGTTCAGATCAGTACAGACTGGGAACAGAACTCACAGAATTCTCATCTGATTGGGATGGATGACCAATGTATCAGCACAAGCTGCTTGCACACAGTTTGAGTGTCCTGTGTAGCAACGCAGGTCTGCAAGTCAATAGGTGAGGCAGGCTTAGATTATTTTCTCTGGAGCATCGGAGGCGGACGGGCAACCTGAAAGGAATTTATAAAACTATGAGAGGTACAGGTAGGACAGAGTCTTTTTCCCAGAAATGTCAAATACTATAGGTTTAAGGTGAGAAGGGGAAAGTTTAAAGGAGATTTATGAGGCAAGTTTTTTGTACAGAGAGTGGTGAGTGCCTGGAGCGCACTGCCAGAGGAGATGGTCCAAGCAGATGCCAGAGCAACAGTTAAGAGGCATTGAACAGGGAGGGATGGAGGGATACGGACCACAAGCAGGCAGAGGAGATTAGTTTAGGGTGCCATCATGGTCGGCACAGACATTGTGGGCCAAAGGGCCTGTTCCTGTGCTGTACTGTTCTGTGTATTCCAGAAATAGAGGAACCAGAGCCAGCAGAGGCTCCATGTGTGGGACGCTGCACTTTCCGTGCTTGTGTTTATGATTGCACCATGTTAGACCTGTCTCTGAGTGCTCTTTTCTCTCCTAGCGGAATGCACAGTGATGGGAATTCCCAGCGTCTCTACCAACCTCTCCGGTTTCGGATGCTTCATGGAGCAACACATCACAGACCCTTCTGCGTACGGTGAGATTTGGTGATCAATGCTGTGTGAGCCGTGATCAGACCCAGGACACCCTGCCCTCAGTTCTCATCCGTTAGCCCTAGCACCCCTTTCCTCTAAATCAGATTGTTGTATTTAGGTCTGGTCAGTTAATCCAACCAAGCTGATCAAACTTGGGAGTGGGACAGACAGCAAAATGAAAGTCTTGGCAATGTCATTAATGGGTATTAGCCAAGTCATGTTTAGAATTCCAGAGCAACTGGGAAATGCCCTTGGTTTCCTTTGGGACATGAGCTGCATTCTTTTCTCACAGGGATCTACATTTTGGATCGCCGCTTTAAGAGCCTGGATGAGTGCTGCAACCAGCTCACTTCGTTTCTGTACAGCTTCTGTCAACAGTCCCGACACCAGAGAATCATTCAGCGAAATCGAACAGAACGGCTCTCTGATCTGCTGGACTGGAACTATCTTGGCCGAGTAAGGAGAGATTTAGAAGCGGACCATGTGGAAGTCACAGGAAGAGTTTCCCACCGTCATCTCACCAATGACATTTGGGAGGCTGCTTACCTTCACCAGATTAGACCTAAGGTTGGATAAGGAGTTAGTTGCAGAATCAGAAGGCTGATGGCCACTTAGTTTTGCAGTTTCTACAGTCCCACAGGGGTCAACGATCACAGCTGGAAAAGCTTGATCAGCCCCTTCGTAATGGGTACCAGTGAGATGTGGGTCCACATGCATTCATGCTCAGCCCCATCATAACAATCTGCAGGAAGTGCTGGAGAGGTTTGATGGACGGTGGGCTGCTGTGGGAGAGTTCTGGCACCTTAGTTAAGAGGAATGGTCCCACATCCGGATCTGAGCTCTGTGGGAGAAGGTGTTTCCATGTGCTGTTTTCTGCCTGTAGCCCAGGTGGGGATCACTCTGTGGGGTGTGAGTAAAGGAGAAGGGAAAAGACATTGGTGTATCGTTGCAAGAATTTGTGGAGGTTTGTGGAGAAGAAGAGTAATGGAAAGTATTGGTGCCATCGATGAAAGCCAAGGATCTCTGTGACTTTTTCAGCAGCCTTTGAAATGCTCTGAGTAACCCCCCCACCCCCACAGCCTCCACTTACCTCACTGTCGGTCCTCCTCATCCTACTCCAAATCACCTGTCCGACCCCAAACCCTCGTCTGTATTGTCTTCACTCTTCATTACGTTTCCAAGGCTTCACCTTTTGAAATTTCCTCTGAAGATTCCCCTGATGTCAGACCTGCCCCAGTTGGCCAACTGTTTTACCCCCTTTGTTGCTGCTGGTGGGAAATGATGTGGCTGGTGGGTGAAAGTGACGCCGTGAACAGACAGAACAGGCTTGATAGACAACCCGCCCTTCTCCAGGGTCTTTGTGTGAATCAAAGGGATAAATCCCAAATGGTGAGTCAAAAGGAGTGAGTCAGATGGTCATAATACACAGGAACAGGCCCTTTGGCCCATCACATTCATGCTGACCAACAAGTTCCTTTCTATACTAGTCCCATTTCCCAGGACTTGCTCAATAGCCCACTCTGCCTCGGTGAATCAGTGCTTGTCCTGAAACGTTGTGAGGGTACCTGACTCCGCCATCTTCTCAGGCAGCGTGCTCCAGATTGTAAACTGGGTGAAAAAATTCTTCCTTCAGTCCCCTTGTAACCCTTCACTCCTCACCTTAAACCTATGCCCTCTGGTCTTGGACACCTGGGAAAAAGTTGCCTCTTGTCTACCCTATCTCTGCCCCTCTATCACGCCACCCCTCTGCTTCAGGGGAAACAGAGCCAGCCCATCCAGTCTGTCCTCAGAACTGAAACACTCCATCCCAGGCAACATCCTGGTGACCCTCCTCTGCACCCTCTCCAGTGCAGTCACGTCCTTCCTACGGTGTGGTGACCAGACTGCACACAGTGCTCCAGCTGTGGCCTAACCAATGTTTATAAAGATCTGTCTCCTCTTATACTTGATGCCCAAGCTAATGAAGGCAAGCTTCACCACCGTCTCCCAGTGCTGGGGTCTCTGAACTTGTACACCAAGGTCCTACTGTTCCTCAATACTCCCTAGAACTCTTCCATTCGTGATATATGTCTTACCCACCAAACTCTACCATCTCACACCAGTCGAGGTTCATTCCATCTGCCATTGTTCTGCCCAATTTACCAACTGATCCTTCCGTAGCCTGACTGCTTCCAGCACTGTCAGCAACAACACCAGTCTTCATGTCATCTGCAAACTTATTAATCATACCACATCTAACCCATTAATATAAACAATGAACAGCAAGGGTTCCGATGAGCAACATCCTATCCCTGTGATATACTACTGCTCACACACTTCCCACCACCACCTGTCTCCTATTACCAAGCCAGCTTTGGAGGCGTTGGATCCCATGAGCTCTAGCCTTTTGGACCAGTCTTCCATGTGGGACCTTGTCAAAGGTCTCACTGAAGTCCACATAAAACCACCTCTACCACACTGCCTCATCAATATATTGAGTTACCACATCAAAAAAAGCTGAACTAAATTAGACAAGATCTCCCACCACCAAATCTGTACTGATTATCTCTGATCAGTCCCCGTCTTTCCAAGTGTAGACTAATCCTGCCCCTCAGAATGTTTTCCAATAATTGCCCTGCCACTGATATTAGACTAACTGACTTCTAACCATATCCCCACTGTCCCTCCTGAATAAAGGGACCACATTTGCTGCCTTCCAGTCATCTGGCACCTCACCTGTGGCTAGCAAAGATTTTAATCTCTCTGTCAGGGCCCCAGCGATCTCCTGTCCAGCTTTGGGATACATCTCATCAGGCAATGGGGATTTATCTATCTTCATGCCTGCTGGGACATCTAATACCTCCTTATCGATCTCGGATGTGCTCCAGAAATTCCGCATCCCAACTGAAATCTCCCATCTACAACGTCCTTCTCCTTGATGAATACAGATGAGAAGTGTTGATATGAGACCCCACCATGTCCTCTGGCTTGGTCCACAGATTGACCCTTTGGTCCCCAATGGACCTCACTCTTTCCCTGGTTATCCTCTTGCTGTTAAGATACATGAAATGCTTTGGGATTTTCCTTAATCTTATCTGCCAGTGATATTTCATAGCCCCTCTTTGCCTCCTAAATTATTTTTAAGCTCCCCCTACACTCTCTATCCTGCTGAAAGGCCTCTCCCCACTTTCAGTACTCTAGACTCACCAATGAATTTCTTTTTCAAACCCTCAAGGTCCTTTTTTCAAGGGTTCCCTGGTCTTGCTGTCCTAGACCTTCACCCTCATGGGAACATTCTGCCCAGAACTCTCAGTACTTCACTTTTAAAAGACTACCGAATGTAGATTTCCCTGCAAGTAGCTGCTTCCGGTTGACACTGGCTGGATTCCGTCTCATGATTTTGAAATCAATCTTTGCCCAGTTCAGAGACTTAACTATTGAACTATTCTTATCCCTTTTCATAAGTACTTTGAAACTTATCAAGTAATATTTATTGAAAGGAGTGAGTCAAAGGGGAGGGTGTTGTGGAGGTATTGAATGATGGAGTGAATGGAGGGGGGGAGAGGGAGGATGGTTGGGGAATGGCTGGACTTGAATGGAAGGGGTAAAGTGATGTGTGAATGGACAGAGGAATGAAAGGGGTGTTTCCCCTGGGCTGTGGGATGGCATTACTCTCTCTCTCCCCTCTCCCTCTCTATCTGTCTCTCTCTCTTGCTCTCTCTCTCTTTCTATTTCTCTATCTCGCTCTCTCTCTCTCTCTCTCTCTCTCTCTCTCTCTGATTGATATTGACCATTTACGTTGTGTATTTACCCTCTTCCTTTCAGTACTATGATCACGCCCGGCTTC